>NC_135237.1:29826714-30144214 GCF_051348905.1 Ranitomeya variabilis
TGTTATGGCATTTGTGGATTCAGGTGCTGCCCTGAGTCTTATGGACTTGTCGTTTGCCAGGCGCTGTGGTTTTGTCCTGGAGCCTTTAAAAAATCCCATTCCTCTTAGAGGAATTGATGCTACGCCATTGGCGGAGAATAAACCGCAGTATTGGACACAAGTGACCATGTGCATGACTCCTGAACATCGGGAGGTGATTCGTTTTCTTGTTCTGCATAAAATGCATGATTTGGTCGTTTTAGGTCTGCCATGGTTACAGACCCATAATCCTGTCTTGGATTGGAAGGCAATGTCTGTGTCAAGTTGGGGTTGTCAGGGAATTCATTGCGATTCCCCGTCGGTGTCTATTGCTTCTTCTACTCCTTCTGAAGTTCCGGAGTATTTGTTGGACTATCAGGATGTATTTAGTGAGTCCGGTTCCAGTGCCCTTCCTCCTCATAGGGACTGTGACTGCGCTATAGATTTGATTCCTGGTAGTAAATTTCCTAAGGGACGATTATTTAATCTATCTGTACCTGAACATGCCGCAATGCGTTCTTATATAAAGGAGTCTTTGGAGAAAGGACATATTCGTCCATCCTCTTCCCCTCTTGGTGCGGGATTCTTTTTTGTAGCCAAAAAAGACGGGTCTTTGAGACCTTGTATAGACTAACGGCTTCTGAATAAAATCACGGTCAAATTTCAGTATCCGTTGCCACTATTGTCGAACTTGTTTGCTCGGATTAAGGGTGCCAAGTGGTTCACCAAGATAGATCTTCGTGGTGCGTACAACCTTGTGCGCATTAAGCAGGGAGATGAATGGAAAACAGCGTTTAATACGTCCGAAGGCCATTTTGAGTACTTGGTGATGCCTTTTGGGCTCTCTAATGCTCCTTCAGTGTTTCAGTCCTTTATGCATGATATCTTCCGGAAGTATCTAGATAAATTTATGTTTGTTTATCTGGATGATATTCTGTTTTTTTCTGATGATTGGGATTCTCATGTAAAGCAAGTCAGCATGGTGTTTCAGGTTTTGCGTGATAATGCTTTGTTTGTGAAGGGCTCAAAGTGTCTCTTTGGAGTGCAGAAGGTTTCCTTTCTGGGTTTCATTTTCTCCCCTTCTACAGTGGAGATGGACCCAGTCAAGGTCCGAGCTATTCATGATTGGACTCAACCCACGTCTGTTAAGAGTCTTCAGAAGTTCTTGGGTTTTGCTAATTTCTACCGTCGTTTTCTTGCTAATTTCTCTAGCGTTGTTAAACCTTTGACGGATATGACCAAGAAAGGCTCTGATGTGGCTAATTGGGCTCCGGCAGCCGTGGAGGCTTTCCGGGAGCTGAAGCGTCGGTTTACTTCGGCGCCTGTTTTGTGCCAGCCTGATGTCTCACTTCCCTTTCAGGTTGAAGTGGACGCTTCTGAGATCGGTGCAGGGGCTGTTTTGTCGCAGAAAGGCCCTGGTTGCTCTGTGATGAGACCTTGGGCTTTTTTTTCTAGGAAATTTTCGCCTGCGGAGCGGAACTATGATGTTGGTAATCGGGAGTTGTTGGCCATGAAGTGGGCATTTGAGGAGTGGCGTCATTGGCTCGAGGGAGCTAAGCATCGTGTGGTGGTCTTGACTGATCACAAAAATTTGATGTATCTCGAGTCTGCTAAGCGCTTGAATCCTAGACAGGCTCGTTGGTCGCTGTTTTTCTCCCGTTTTGACTTTGTGGTCTCATACCTGCCTGGTTCGAAGAATGTGAAGGCTGATGCTCTTTCTAGGAGTTTTGTGCCTGACTCTCCGGGAGTCTCAGAGCCAGCTGGTATTCTTAAAGAGGGAGTAATCTTGTCGGCCATTTCTCCTGATTTGCGACGTGTGCTGCAGAGATTTCAGGCTGGTAGACCTGACCCTTGCCCACCTGATAGACTGTTTGTCCCTGATAAATGGACCAGCAGAGTTATCTCCGAGGTTCATTCCTCAGTGTTGGCAGGGCATCCTGGGATTTTTGGTACCAGAGATTTGGTAGCTAGGTCTTTTTGGTGGCCTTCCTTGTCGCAGGATGTGCGTTCTTTTGTGCAGTCCTGTGGGATTTGTGCTTGGGCTAAGCCTTGCTGTTCCCGTGCCAGCGGGTTGCTTTTGCCCTTGCCCGTCCCGAAGAGGCCATGGACACACATTTCCATGGATGTCATTTCAGATCTTCCGGTGTCCCAAGGAATGTCTGTCATCTGGGTGGTGTGTGATCGCTTTTCCAAGATGGTCCATTTGGTGCCCTTGCCTAAGTTGCCTTCCTCTTCCGATCTGGTTCCTTTGTTCTTTCAGAATGTGGTTCGTTTGCATGGCATTCCTGAGAATATCGTGTCTGACAGAGGATCCCAGTTTGTGTCCAGGTTCTGGCGATCTTTTTGTGCTAAGATGGGCATTGATTTGTCGTTCTCATCTGCCTTTCATCCTCAGACTAATGGCCAAACTGAGCGAACTAATCAGACGCTGGAGGCTTATTTGAGATGTTTTGTTTCTGCGGATCAGGACGATTGGGTGACCTTCTTGCCATTGGCTGAGTTTGCCCTCAATAATCGGGCTAGTTCCGCTACTTTGGTATCGCCATTTTTCTGCAACTCTGGTTTTCATCCTCGTTTTTCCTCGGGTCATGTTGAATCTTCTGACTGTCCTGGGGTGGATTCCGTGGTGGATAGGTTGCAGCGGATTTGGAATCATGTGATGGACAACTTGAAATTGTCACAGGAGAAGGCTCAGCGTTTTGCCAACCGCCGCCGCGGTGTGGGTCCTCGACTTCGTGTTGGGGATTTTGTTTGGTTGTCTTCTCGGTATGTCCCTCTGAAGGTTTCCTCTCCTAAGTTTAAGCCTCGCTTTATTGGTCCTTATAAAATTTTGGAAGTCCTTAATCCGGTGTCTTTTCGTTTGGATCTTCCGGTGTCGTTTGCCATTCACAATGTGTTCCATAGGTCTTTGTTGCGGCGGTACGTTGTGCCTGTGGTTCCTGCTGTTGACCCTCCTGCTCCGGTCTTGGTTGAGGGCGAGTTGGAGTACGTGGTGGAGAAGATCTTGGATTCTCGTCTCTCTAGACGGAGGCTTCAGTATCTGGTCAAGTGGAAGGGCTATGGTCAGGAGGATAATTCCTGGGTGGTCGCCTCTGATGTTCATGCGGCCGATTTGGTTCGTGCCTTTCACGCTGCTCATCCTGATCGCCCTGGTGGTCTTGGTGAGGGTTCGGTGACCCCTCCTTAAAGGGGGGGGTACTGTTGTGAACTGTATTTCTTGGCTCCCTCTTGTGATCACTAGCGGTATGACACTTGGATTGTCTTTCTCCAGGTTGGTACCCACCTGGTTCGTTAGGCCTTGGGTGTTCCTATTTCGACTTCCTGGAAACTCAGTCTAGTGCCTTGAATCGATGTAGTCAGTCTATGTCTGTTTGCTCCTGACTCCTGGTCTCCTGCTTTTTGCAAGATAAGCTAAGTCCTGCTTTCTTATTTTTGTTTATTCGCATTGCTGCTTTTTTGTTCCAGCCTGTTACAATGTGATTCCTGATTTTTGCTGGAAGCTCTAGGGGGCTGATATTCTCCCCCCACACCGTTAGTCGGTGCGGGGGTTCTTGGATATTCAGCATGGATATTTTTGTAGGGTTTTTGCTGACCGCATAAGTTCTCTTCCTATTTTCTGCTATTAATTAGTGGGCCTCTCTTTGCTAAATCTAATTCATACTTACGTTTGTCTTTTCTTCTTACCTCACCGTTATTATTTGTGGGGGGCTTGTATCATAACTTTGGGGTTCTTTCTCTTGAGGCAAGCGAGGTCTTATTTTCTCTGAAAGGGTTAGTTAGTTCTCCGGCTGGTGCGAGACGTCTAGAATCAACGTAGGTACGTTCCCTGGCTACTTCTAGTTGTTGCGCTAGGATCAGATATACGGTCAGCCAAGTTACCACCTCCCTATGAGCTGGTTTTTGTGTTTGCGGACTTAGCTGGTACTTCTGAGATCCTCTACCACTAGGATCATAACAGTTTCCCCTCAATTGTAAAGTGCTGTGGAATATGTTTCCCCTCAATTGTAAAGTGCTGTGGAGTATGTTTCCCCTCAATTGTAAAGTGTTGTGGAATGTTTCCCCTTAATTGTAAAGTGTTGTGGAATATGTTTCCCCTCGATTGTAAAGTGCTGTGGAGTATGTTTCCCCTCAATTGTAAAATGCTGTGGAATATGTTTCCCCTCAATTGTAAAATGCTGTGGAATATGTTTCCCCTCAATTGTGAAGTGCTGTGGAATATGTTTCCCCTCGATTGTAAAGTGCTGTGGAGTATGTTTCCCCTCAATTGTAAAGTGCTGTGGAATATTTCCCCTCAATTGTAAAATGTTGTGGAATATGTTTCCCCTCGATTGTAAAGTGTTGTGGAATATGTTTCCCCTCAATTGTAAAGTGCTGTGGAATATGTTACCTGTCAATTGTAAAATGCTGTGGAATATGTTTCCCCTCAATTGTAAAGTGTTGTGGAATATGTTTCCCCTCAATTGTAAAGTGCTGTGGAATATGTTTCCCCTCAATTGTAAATTGCTGTGGAATATATTTCCCCTCAATTATAAAGTGCTGTGGAATATGTTTCCCCTCAATTGTAAAGTGCTGTGGAATATGTTTCCCTTCAATTGTAAAGTGCTGTGGAATATGTTTCCCCTCAATTGTAAAGTGCTGTGGAATATGTTTCCCTTCAATTGTAAAGTGCTGTGGAATATGTTTCCCTTCAATTGTAAAGTGCTGTGGAATCTGTTTCCCCTCAATTGTAAAATGCTGTGGAATATGTTTCCCCTCAATTGTAAAGTGCTGTGGAATATGTCAGTGGTATAGAAGTAAAATTATTATTTTTAACTTCTGAGAACATTCACCACTTAATTGCCCAACCAAAAATAGTGTGAATCTGGTGGAACAACTGAAGTTGTTTTATTATGTTTAGTGCAATCCCGGCTTTTTCAACATCTTTAAAAAGTCTTGAACAACTTCTTTGAGAAAGTCAGTAGCCCTGATTGTATTAAGCCAAAATCCAGATATTTCTGAAGGTGGCTTTGTGCCTATGGTCCAGTTTTTGTGCTCATGTGCCCACGTTCTTATATTTGTAGAACAGGGGTGCAGCTAAGAGGAGGGTATCCTGGGCATGTGCCGAGCACCACAGTGAAGAGCCAAGACACCATTTTTTTTGGCTGGGTTATTTAGACACAGGCCTAAGTCAACAAACTGAACCTTTGCCCAAGGTGAAAGAACGACTAGCTACGGCTCAGTGCGGGGGCAGTATTGGAACCGAATTTGAGCATTTGTTGAGGTCCAGTGTCAGACTGAGGCTAATCAGAGGAAATGATCCAAAGCCACCATACTCCATCCATACAGAACATGTAAGTCAAACATTTTGGGAGAGGTGGGGGGCGTTTTTTTTTAAGGTCTTGGCAAAAATTCTGGTCTTGGACACCATCACTACATCCTTGTATTTTTTATTTTTTTTAAATGTTGAAGGAAACTTTTTTTTTTTTTTTTTTACATGACTGTTTCCTTAAGTGTTATAATATGTCCTAAATGTGGGAAAGTTAACAAAGGTCTTTGTATGAAGACAAACAAATGTACAAACCTCATTAAGACTTATTATGAGGGATGGTGACATAAAAGGGCAGACGTTAGGGTGGGAACAGAAGTGTGTGCCTGAGGCTGAGACATAGGAAGGATGTGCATATAAATGGGAAGAGTAGGGCAGTAACAAGTCTGAAGATGGAAGGGAGTGGCGAATTAAGGGGGCACAAACAATCAGCGCAGCATATATGTCACTAGGGATTACTACAATGTACTCAGTGCCCATCCTTATCCACTCACCAGTAAAGCTGAGGGCCATTACGTGCACCATACACTCAGCTCGTTTCCTGTTTGTCGTTTTCACATTATATTTCACTGCTGATCTAGAATTGTTTTAGCAATTTACTGTCCTAATCCCTTGTGTACACCTCAACACAACACAAACATAAGTGTGCAATTGTTCTGTCCCAAAATTGACTCTTTCTTAGGCTGTGTTTATATCTGTCACTCCTTGCCATTTTGCTAGATCCATCTTACGTCCAAATGGCGCCCATGACCTCCTTGTCTTAGAATGGGGTGTTCTCAAGGTTGCCGTAATGAAGGACCTGGTGTCCTAGGCTACAGATATTAGTGTGGACACAGCCTTATCTGTTTTTAAACAATAATTATCTGTCATTATTCTAGACACTGGAAAATTTGTGTTTTGTTGTTCTACAAGCTCAAGTGCTAGTGTGTGATTGTTCAGGAATCCCAAATATCAATATGTCATTGTTCTAGAATGCATGGCTCTAATATGCTACTGTTCTGGAGAAAGAGGTATCGTTGGGTTACTGTTCTGAACCCACAAGAATCAAAGTAACGTGTGAAAATGACTTCTATATAGCAGTGATCTAGAACCCCAGGTATCAGTGTTCTAAACCCACAAGTATCACTGATCTACAACTCGATGTATCAGTGTTCTAAACCCAAAGTATCAGTGATCTAGAACCCCAAGTATCAGTG
Source organism: Ranitomeya variabilis (assembly GCF_051348905.1). Taxonomy (NCBI): domain Eukaryota; kingdom Metazoa; phylum Chordata; class Amphibia; order Anura; family Dendrobatidae; genus Ranitomeya; species Ranitomeya variabilis. The sequence goes on from NC_135237.1 coordinate 29,833,234, forward strand.
TTCTAAACCCACAAGTATCACTGATCTACAACTCCATGTATCAGTGTTCTAAACCCAAAGTATCAGTGATCTAGAACCCCAAGTATCAGTCTTCTAAACCCCCAAGTATCATTGATCTATAACCTCAAGTATCAGTGTTCTAAACCCCAAGTATCAGTGTTCTAAACCCCCAAGTATCAGTGATCTAGAACCCCAAGTATCAGTGTTCTAAACCCCAAGTATCAGTTATCTAGAACTCCAAGTATCAGTGTTCTAAACCCCCAAATATCAGTGATTTAGAACCCCAAGTATCAGTGTTCTAAACCCCCAAGTATCAGTGATCTTGAACCCCAAGTATCATTGTTCTAAACCCCCAAGTATCAGTGATCTAGAACCTCAAGTATCAGTGTTCTAAACCCACAAGTATCAGTGTTCTAAACCCCCAAGCAAGTATCAGTGTTCTAGCACCCAAATATTTGAGGATCCACCTCACCTGGTGATCCTAAGCCTTAGGTGGTCACTCGGACTCTGGAAGTTGATGTAGCATCTAGGAAGTCATGTGGGCAGCGTGGACTTGACACACAAAGGAAACTCAAAAGCAGAATGAATGAAGTGGAACCCAGAAAAGATGAATGCAAGCAGAATAACAAAAAGCTCAGATAGTGGAGCACACCAAACATAGGAGTTTCAATCTCAAGACATAGGTGTGAGTCTAAATGGGCCCTAAAAGAGTCTAGGGAGATGATGCTATCAATCTACTACAAGAAACATGCAAAACCCAACATGGAGCACAGCAGAGGGCAGCGGATACAGAGGAAGGAAACAGAGCCCAGAATACACAAGACAGGTGTGTAACACCCAAGTATCAGTGAGCTAGAACCCCAAGTATCAGTGTGTCAGTGATTTAGTGCTTCAATTATTACTTTTACTATTATTTTGGAAGTCCAGATGTCCATGTTCTCATACCAAACATTTCAATCATTGTTTTTTTTTCTGGTACCTACATTGTCAATGTGCCATTACTCTTGTACCATTAGTATGTGACACCCAACTGGGAGTGTATTATTCTTCTGAAACCTCATGGATCACCCATATTTTAGAGAGCGCCATATTTCTGGAACCTCTAACTTAAGTGAATGACTAAAACATCTACAAAAAGACAATGAGATCAAAGTTGCATCTGTTGCCTAGATATAGCGATATAGGATATTCAAAATGCTAATATGCAATATAATGTTACTCACTTGAAATCGGTCACCACCATTAGGATGTCACCAAACACAAAGAACCATAACCCAAAAGTTTAGAACAACTTTGTGATGGACCAGTCTTACCAGACCAGAGTTATTTGATTTCTTCGCTTTGACTAATTGATTAGTTAAGAACATTACTGGCACATTCTTGAGCTGTACAGTCCACGAGAGGACCTGATGGTCCTACAACCACCCTAAACCCTGTTTTATAAAACCATCTGAGGCTTAAGAGACGAGTGTTCGGGGAATGATGTCTGAGGGTTGTTAACAAATTGTACAATCCTGAATTGTGAACTTTGAAATTACCAGCGAGTTTAATTCTTCAGTTGTGAAGAGATAGACTTGAGTTGCCGGAGGGGACATGAGCGAGAGACACTGAGGCGGAGGCTCAAGCCAGATTTATTTCTTCAAAGACAGTTTGTCTAGCACTAAGCCGTTTGTTTGGTTCTTATATGGCGCTCATGTTGGATTACAACTTCCTTAGAAGATTTCAGTTTCTGTGGGTTTGTAAAAATACAAATATAAAAAAATACATATATGCAGTGCACTGCACAGAAGTAACATTTATAATACCAATAAATATACTTAATTGTGTCATTTTTGCTATTTGTTTCTCATTTTTGATTCCTTAATTTCAGATATTTTTTTAGAGCGGGTACAATGGAGCTTACACTCTAAATTCACTAGAATGGAGAACTAATATGTGAATTGGAGACTTTTTTTTATTAGAGGTCACATTATTTTTGATAATGTTTTATGAAAGGTTTGGTGGAATTGAACCCATTTTCCTGAGCAATGAATAATCAGAAAATGGATACTGCTCACCGAAGCACCAGGAACGACAGCACGCTGCCATATACTGGTAAATAGATGCTGCTCTATTATATCATCGACGGTGGGATCTACTACACAAGAGCACCAGGAATGGACTGTACTACACTGGCTCATCAGGAATTATTTTACTGGATTCCTAAGAATAGAGAGCAGAAAACTGAATTACCAGGAATGGACTGTACTACACTGGCTCACCAGGAATGGACTGTATTACACTGGCTCACTAGGAATGGACTGTACTACACTGGCTCACTAGGAACGGACTGTACTACACTGGCTCACTAGGAATGGACTGTACTACACTGGCTCACCAGGAATGGACTGTACTACACTGGCTCACCAGGAATGGACTGTACTACACTGGCTCATCAGGAATTATTTTACTGGATTCCTAAGAATAGAGAGCAGAAAACTGAATTACCAGGAATGGACTGTACTACACTGGCTCACCAGGAATGGACTGTATTACACTGGCTCACTAGGAATGGACTGTACTACACTGGCTCACTAGGAACGGACTGTACTACACTGGCTCACTAGGAATGGACTGTACTACACTGGCTCACTAGGAACGGACTGTACTACACTGGCTCACCAGGAATGGACTGTACTACACTGGCTCACCAGGAATGGACTGTACTACACTGGCTCACCAGGAATGGACTGTATTACACTGGCTCACTAGACATGGACACTACTACACTGGATTACTAGGAATGGACTAGGGAATGGACTACTACTACTACACTGATTCATAAGAGATCTACTATACAACATTGGGTCATGAGGAACCCAAACTACATCCCTCAACACTGAAATTGCAACACCACGAAAAATCAAATGTAAACGATAAAAAAATGGAAACAGTCTGTAGTCTGTAGAAATCCTGGTACTTAAAGGGAAACTGTCACCTGAATTTGGAGGGAACAATCTTTAGACCTAGGGGCGGGGTTTTCTAGTGTTTGATGCACCCTTTCCTTACCCGCCGGCTGCATGCTGGCTGCAATATTGGATTGAAGTTCATTCTCTGTCCTCCGTAGTACATGCCTGCACAAGGGTAAATATCGGGTTACTACCGCTGTGCTCTGCTTTACGGCCGGCCGGCGCTGACACATTCAGTGCAGGGAAGCCGCCGGCGGGGGACGTGACAGACATCAGAAGGTGAGTATGTAGTGTTTTTTTTTTACTTTTACAATGGTAACCAGGGTAAATATCGGGTTACTAAGCGCGGCCCTGCGCTTAGTAACCCGATGTTTACCCTGGTTACCTGGGTGCCGCAGGGGGACTTCGGCATCGTTGAAGACAGTTTCGACGATGCCGAAGTCGTTCCCCTGATCGTTGGTCGCTGGAGAGAGCTGTCTGTGTGACAGCTCCCCAGCGACCACACAACGACTTACCAACGATCGCATCGCTGGTCGTGATCGTTGGTAAGTCGTTTAGTGTAACGGTACCTTAACAGCCTCGGCTGCTATCAGTGAGGTCATCAAATGTTGTCTGAGGAAGGCGCTTTGGAGAAATGGCCTCACCACTGGTTCCACCACCAAATCACTCTAACACTGAGCTGTTAGTGACCTAGAATATACACTAAAGGGAACCGGCTACTGAACATTATGTCACCTCACGTCATAATCTCAGTAGCAGGACAATTAAGACGTTCCCTCATTATAGATCTCCTCATGGAGTTGCCCACTCGACCTTGTCATATTCAAAGAATGACGCGTAGTGATCCATTCTGTACTGCAAGTGAAGTTGGACATCACATATCGAGTGTCTACATAAACCATCAGAAGGGGTTTGCATGACATTGGGTTACGAGCCAGACGTCCAGGTACAGGTGTTCTCTAAGGCTACCATGAAGCAAAGCAAGATTGGCAATGGAGGCTGAAATAGAGGTCCATCCTCTCCACTAAAGAAACAGTAAGAAAACCATCTCCTTAGTGGTAGCTTCCTCCATTGGTAACACTAGGGAGATCGTTTTTTTTATCCATCCAGGAAAATAATAATTAGTGGAAAAAGTGGTTACAACAGCCAGAATGCACCAGCCAAAGACACTAAATGGTTAAATGTCTATATTCCTGATTAGTAAAAATGAATGAATCGATTCAATGTAAATTACATTTATCTCAAATTTTTTAAGAATTTGCTGGACCTGGCGAATTTGAACAATTTGGGATTTGTTTCATGTAATTTTCCTAAAATAACCATCCAATAACCAACCAAATTGCATAATATGGCATCAGAAAAGCAAAAATTCACATGACCTCAGGCAAGCTTCCCCACAATGCTTTGTAGCTATCACATCACGTGGTATATCATGGCTAATCAGGAAGGACTAATGCAGCCTGTATAAAAGCTGAAGAGGGAATGCAGCAGCTGCTCTGCGGTGAATCTGAATAGTAAGAAGACATCACAGATCAATCACAGAGATAGGGAGAGAAAGCCATAAAACACTGAAGAAATCATACACACAAGGAGGAGTCCAGCTGCTGTGCTATCCAACATATAGGCAGATACTGATAGTGAGGAGTCTGGCTGCTGTGCTATCCAACATATAGGCTGATCCTGACAGTGAGGAGTCTGGCTGCTGTGCTATCCAACATATAGGCTGATCCTGACAGTGAAGATTCTGGCTGCTGTGCTATCCAACATATAGGCTGATCCTGACAGTGAGAAGTCCGGCTGCTGTGCTATCCAATATATAGGCTGATCCTGACAGTGAGGAGTCCGGCTGCTGTGCTATCCAACATACTCGTATAGGCTGATACTGACAGTGGGGAGTCTGGCTGCTGTGCTATCCAACATATAGGCTGATCCTGGTAGTGAGGAGTCTGGCTGCTGTGCTATCCAACATATAGGCTGATACTGATAGTGGGGAGTCTGGCTGCTGTGCTATCAAACATATAGGCTGATACTGATAGTGAGGAGTCTGGCTGCTGTGCTATCCAACATATAGGCTGATCCTGACAGTGAAGATTCTGGCTGCTGTGCTATCCAATATATAGGCTGATCCTGACAGTGAGGAGTCCGGCTGCTGTGCTATCCAACATATAGGCTGATCCTGACAGTGAGGAGTCTGGCTGCTGTGCTATCCAACATATAGGCTGATCCTGATAGTGAGGAGTCTGGCTGCTGTGCTATCCAACATTTGGGCTGATCCTGACAGTGAAGATTCTGGCTGCTGTGCTATCCAACATATAGGCTGATCCTGACAGTGAAGATTCTGGCTGCTGTGCTATCCAACATATAGGCTGATCCTGACAGTGAAGATTCTGGCTGGTGTGCTATCCAACATATAGGCTGATCCTGACAGTGAAGATTCTGGCTGCTGTGTTATCCAACATATAGGCTGATCCTGACAGTGAAGATTCTGGCTGCTGTGCTATCCAACATATAGGCTGATCCTGAGAGTGAGGAGTCTGGCTGCTGTGCTATCCAACATATGGGCTGATCCTGATAGTGAGGAGTCTGGTTGCTGTGCTATCCAACATATAGGCTGATACTGATAGTGAGGAGTCTGGCTGCTGTGCTATCCAACATATAGGCTGATCCTGATAGTGAGGAGTCTGGCTGCTGTGCTATCCAACATATAGGCTGATACTGATAGTGAGGAGTCTGGGTGCTGTGCTATCCAACATATAGGCTGATCCTGACAGTGAAGATACTGGCTGCTGTGCTATCCAATGTAAGGGGCTGACTTTGTTTGTGGGGAGACTTTATGCTGTGTTTTCCAACGTATAAGTTGATTCTGTATCTGGGAGTCTAGGTGTTACGCTATCCGATTTGTAGGCTGATCCTGATTGGGGGGGGCTGGGTGCATTGTTATCTAATGTGGGTGCATTGCTATCCAACATGTAGTCTTATCCTGATTGTAGGGGATCTGGGTGCATTACTATCCAATGTGTAATCTGATCCTGATTGTGGGGGAGCTGTGTGCTTTGCTATCCAACATATAGCGTGATCCTGATTGTGGGGGGTCGGGGTACATTACTATCCAATGATTAGGCTGATCCTGATTATGGGAGCTCTGGGTACATTGCTATCCAACGTATAGGCTGATCCTGATTTTGGTGGGTCTGGGTGCTGTCCTTTCCATTGTGTGGGTTAATCCTAATCATAGGGGCCTGAATGCTGGGCTATTCACCGTATAGGCTGATCCTGATAATGGGGGGTCTGGATGCTGTGTCCGATGAACGTTGAGAACTTTTGCCCAATAAAAGCAAACAAGTGTATCAATGATTAATCTAAAAATCCTGGGAAGTAAATTGAGGAAAACACATCAAGTTCTCCTGCCCAAAATGGTTGGTTATAACCAGCATTAGAAGGGGACCGCACTGTAGACCCCTCCCCTCACCTTGGTATTATGGAAGTTGTAAAGTAAATGGAACAAATACATAAAAGTCTTAGGAGAGCCGGGCATTAGTGCCAGGGTTAGATCCTGCGCTTATTCTTCATGGTTTAAGGGATCCGTAATATAAGGCGGGGTGGAAATTTTACGAGTCAGAGTAATCACAGGCTGAATCCATGTTTATTGTATAATGCTACACAGATAATCCCGCCATAGTCACATTAACCTGTCAACATTTCATGGTGATGTCTTTACGGCGTCGTATAGGTTCCCATTGGAGAGGCTGCGAGCTCAGCGGGAGCTGGTTACCATACGTGTAAGATTGCACGTGACTGATCCTAGGGTCACTGACCCCATCAGGGTGACCCGGGGCCAGTACTGGGCAACTATCGGACCATGGAGACATTACATAGCAGCTGAACAGAAAGTACTGTTCCAGTTTCTGGGTCTTCCCCCAGGGAAACCTAAGCGAATGCCCTGGCAAGAAGCTCCCGGTCAAGTGCCGGACCACTTCTGCCAGATGTAGGTCCAATATGGGCTCCTCCAAGAAACTCTCCACCAGTATTATGCTGGTGCTCATGGTTGTCCTGGTATAACTCTAAGCTGCACAAGGAAACTACGTACATAAACTTTACATTATTTCAATCTTGAGAAAACAACCTTTGGATTAAAATTAATTTTTTGCATTTTTTTTTTTTTTTTTTGCATATCACAATCTATAATAAAATGAAAAATCTTCACAACGGCCACTGGGGCTCTTTTAGACTGTAACTTCCTGTAGTTTCAGGAAACAATACATGAACATTAGCCACAATAAACTGACTCTGACCCTATTTTTTGTTGTGAAACATCTAAGGAGCGTGTGCAAAGGTCATTCTGAAGGGAGGAGGAGGAAGTGAGCTGTGACATTGCCTATTGTGATTGGTGCATCCTGTATTATCAGCTGTATATAGAGGTGTTTACCTGTCATTATAATCCTGCCCTGATAATGATGTATGGTAAAATGAATGGTGCAACTCAAAACTGCAACTCATCCTGCAAAAATGGCGAATGTAAAAATAAAAAGGTTTGGTCCTTGGAAGCACAGTAGGAAAATGCAAAAACTAAATTGGCTCTGTCGGTAAGGGGTTAAATGTATGTACTTTTGCCTAAAAATAATTATGGTTGCAATTGGGTATAATTAAAAAAAGCCTTTTATATCCTCTGTGTTGCAATATCTATTGCTGGGTGCAGAATGAGTAAACTGAGAATTAGTCAGTGGTCTCATGCTGATGGGGTCAGTGGTCTCATGCTGATGGGAAGGTTTGCAGATTTTTGATGTCTTTTATTGGGCTCCTCTCAGCAGATTTATGACTATATCAAACATCAGATAAATATTGATCTGCTCTGTGGTGATAAATTAGCATAGAGAAGTTCATAAAACAACATTAAAAAAAGTAAACTCACTGTAGGACTCGCTTACTGACGGTTTCTACTATCTCGTTCTACCGCTGGCTTTAGACAGTACAACACTCAGGCTGTACAAGGCAAACATGCACATTTTTTTTTAACAAAAACAAAATAGCAAAAATGATTTTAAGCCCAAAATTCATGTATTTAAATGAGGTGTCTGTACAGCGCACGCAGAAGCTGGGTAATCTAGGGAGGTTATAGGGGGCGGGGGAGGTTCGGCATTTTGCACTGGCTCTCTACTTCGGAGGGTGGGCCAAAGCACAACAGGATTAAAGAAGTTGTTCAGTCAAATGATATTAATGAGCTTTCTGTAGGAAAAGTTATCAATATCGGGTCAGTGGGGGTTGGACATCCAGAAACCCCACCCATGCAGAACAGCTCCATACAATGTTTACATTCAGCCACCACCAGAGTAGGCAGCGGATTGGTGTTGGACTCCCATCCATCAAATATTGATAATGTCAAAAAGATAGGTCATAGTTATCATTGGACCCAACAACCACGTTAACCTTAGGGAGTTAGAGCATGCTTGCCAACTTTTACATTTGGCCATCTAGGATCTATCTTCTTTTCATGCTTCATCAAGCCCCCATATAGAGGCCAACCCCACATATTGACCCCTGAATATATAATATCAATTGGACACAGGGCTCTTTATGACAAAGTACCATGACACCATGTAAAATAAACCTTTTAGAAATGCTGGTGAGGTTTTGGGGAGCTTCAGGGTGCTCGGGAGATGTTCCAGTTCTTTTGGGAGTCTAGGAGATCTTACCTTTATACAAGAGCCTCCAGGACCTTTTGGGGCGAGTAGTGAGTATGCCTTAGAGCAGTGTTTCCCAAATACAGATCTCAAGAGCCACCAACAGATGGAATTATCACTTTGGCAGTAGTGATGACCGAACCTGCTCGAATAAGGTGTTATCTGCCATGCTTGAGTGCTAACTGAAAAAGTCTCTTTGTCCGTTATAAAGAGACCATGACATGTAACAGTTGGGGGCCCAGTTATATATTTCGTATTGGGACCCAAAAGATTTTAGTTAGTCCTATGGATTAGAATGGAGAAAAGTTTTGAGTAAGGGTTTAATAAAAATGTTAGACCCTGGTCCCACTAGAAGGTTCATCTGGGAACCAGTTCAACCGTAGAGATCCATAGGTGCTCAATCAACGTACTACAATCAGTGCAAAACAACGTGATCTCAAAATTGTAGATGACCCTAAAAGACAACAAGGACATGTGCGGCGCCTGAAAGTATCGTAACAGCAAGACCACGAATTCCCTCCATGCTTGACATGTCATCTCAGTAATCATTGGGTTAATGGCTTGTCATCCTGTTTAGTGGAGGAGCCGGCCTTTCTGCTCAGACTTCAGTGATTTAGCCTGGGTGGATAAAGTTATACAGGATTAGTGTCTGTTTGCACAGGAAGGATCAGCAGGAAGGGAGCTGACATACTGACATGAATCACGTCAGTCATTTCTCAAAATCAGGTGAATGAAAGTTTCCTATTCGCAGTGAATTTATAAAGATGTGGAGGATGCTAAATACCAAACCGTCCACAACCAAAGCTTTCAATCAAACAGGTCTACATTGGATGAAAAAGTGGATTTGGATGAATAGATTGTGATAATCAATAAACAATTTGTTAAAAATGGATCATACAGTACTTGCCAACTACCTTTGCTAATAGGGTGGACATCTTGGAATGAATCGAATCCTCCTGGAAAGTAGCACCTTCCAAAGGTTTCTTCCATGGCTGTGAAAAGGGTACAGTATACATAAAGGTGGCTTCATATCCAGGGGGGTTTGCAGCCATAATGCTGATGTTATGACATTATATGGCGTCTTCTCCAATGATATGGGGGGTGCTATCTGATGTTGTGTCTTCTCCAATAGTGAGGAATAAACCTTAACATGGTGTCTTCTCCAATAGTGAGGGATATACCTTGACATGGTGTCTTCTCCAATAGTGAGGGATATACCTTGACATGGTGTCTTCTCCAATAGTAAGGAATATAGCTTGACATGGTGTCTTCTCCAATAGTAAGGATTATACCTTGATGTGGTGTCTTCTCCAATAATGAGGAATAAACCTTGACATGGTGTCTTCTCCAATAGTGAGGGATATACCTTGAAATGGTGTCTTCTCCAATAGTGAGGGAAATACCTTGATATGTTGTCTTCTCTAATAGTAAGGAATATACCTTAACATGGTGTCTTCTCCAATAGTAAGGAATATACTTTGACATGGTGTTTTCTCCAAAAGTAAGGAATGTTCCTTGACATGTGTTTTCTCCTATAGTGAGGGATATTCCTTGACATGGTGTTTTCTCCAATAGTGAAGGATATACCTTGACATGGTGTCTTCTCCAAAGGTGCAGAATATATCCTAACATGGTATCATCTCCAATGGTGAGAGATATAACCTGACATTGTGTCTTCTCCAATGATGAGAATTATAATCTGGCATGGCCTTCTCCAATGGGCCAGTAGTACGGGATACACCCTGACATGGTGTCTTTTTCAATGGTACAGAATATGCCATGAATGTGGTCTCTTCTCCAGTGGTGATTGATGTAACATGACATTGTGTCTTCTCCAGTAATTGAGCATATATGCTGATATGGTTTTCTCTAATTGTGAGGTATAAAATTTTACATAGTGTCTTCTTCAATAGTGCAGAATACAACCTGACATAGTGCCTTCTCCAATGGACCGGATTATACCATGAAATTGTGTCTTCTCCAATGGTGAGGGATATACCCTGACAAAGTATCTTCTCCAATGGTGATGGATATACCATGATATGGTGTCCTCTCCAAAAGTGGGACATAGAATATGATGTTTTATCCAATATTGCAGGACATAACCTAAAATGGTATCTTCTGCAATGATGAGGATGATACCTGACATGGTATCATCTCCAATGGTGAGAGATATAACTTGACATTGTGTCTTCTCGAATGATGACAATAATAACCTGGCATTGGTATCTTCTGCAATGGTGAGGATGATATCTAACATGGCATCTCTCATGTGACCAATGGAGCTGTGTTCTTAACAAGCAAATTTTTAAAACAGCCGGTACGCAATGATATAGACACTGAATGAACATTTGTAGGGCTGAAGCCTCATGTGTGGTAACATCTGGGATGATCAGCACTGAATGAGATGCTCTAACCTCCAGGGCTGCCCGAGACATGGATGATGAAAGGATCTTTCAGTCTTCAATAGACATATCTCCCCTCCTCCCTCTTGTAGCTTTGGTCGGGGAAGGGTCGATGCTGCTTTCGCTGTGCAGGTGTTTCCACACATCTCACACATGTGGTTATATTTTAGATCTGTATGTAGCAAAAAAATATTCTCCTATTACAAAAAGTGATTTAACATATTTGTGTAAGTACAATCCTAGAGTTGGAAGGGACCTCCGGGGTCCAGTGGGACTGCCCCATACTGATGTCTTTGGTGGAGAATGAAGCAGATCCACCATCACTAAATTCAGATTTCATGCAGGAATGCTGACTATGCAGGGACAGGAGTAAACTACCAAATAAAAATGGTGGTAAATGAGGCTTAAGGTCCATCAGCTGCTCTAGTGTCATCATATACTGTGCGCCTTCAATTTTAAACTTGTCGTATGATTATTCCCATGCCATACTACAGAACCCGACCTCATCGGGTATGACCCAATTTGCCAATGTCGTCATGCAGTTTTTCCATCATTTCCAATTTTACCATCCATCTTGAAGTTTTTTGAGACTAGAAGAACCCATATTGGGCAGCAGGGTTGCTCAGTGGCTAGTACTATTGTTTTGCAGCGTTCCCTCACCTTTCAGGAGATAACATGCCCTCACGCTCACAGGAAGATTCCAAGCTGCCATTATTTTTCCCAAAACTTGATGCCAAATCTGTACTCTCATGTGCAAAAGAACATGGACCACTACTTGGACTCACTGGGCTTGAAAGAGCACTGGTGTCAACACGTGGAGATACAAGTATGGACAGTAAATGTCTTTCATGAGCCACTGGTTCAATGGTTTGAGTGGCAGCGATTCACCACAGCAACCGGGGCAGGTGGAGAGGCCTCCTTGGATGGTTTATTGGTCTAATTCCAACAGCGTTTATACTTCCACGTCTCCTTCTCAATAGAAATGACCACATGCCCAACAGCAATAGGGCAGAACACTGCAGCCACTCCCGTGATTTTTCTTTTCATTCTTGTAAGTTAATACGCTGCCAAGCTAGACGAATTGCTCCTCTGAATCAAGCAGAAAACCTCAAGTTAGATGGCTCCCGTTAACAATAACTGGGCACAGTAGCGAGCAGAAAGCCTGAACCATTGGGGCTGCACTACACATAATAACATGGACATGCAACATTTTTTTAAAGAAATATACTCATTTGTAGAAAGAATGTGGTGCCCATAGCCAGGAGAGTATCTTAGCAATTTTTGTTGCATGGCAAAGCACATGCTCCAAGTTTTAAAAAAAAAAAAAAAAACCAGAATGGTGTGCTGAAGCATCATCAGATGTGTAATGTTGCACTCACGATGTCAGTGATTAGACACGGTGCTTTCACACCCCTTCTTTGGTCCCGTCGGGGCTTACGTCTGAACCACCTGCATAACGGGATTCGGGCATATGCATCGATGGGGCCAAAAACAACAATGGTGAACTTGCGCTCTGTCGTGCATCATTTTCGGGTGAGTGCGCCTACTGGAGGTAGGTGGCTTATATTTTTAATCTTTTACATTTTAAAAATTCCAAAAAGAAAAAGGGGCCAATGCAAAAGTTATGGCACCCTGCATGGTTAATACCATGGTTAATACCTAGTAGCACCTCCTCTGAAAGTATCACAGCCTGTAAACACTTTTGTAGCCAGACAAGAGTCTTTCAGTTCTTGTTTGAGGGATTTTCCTCCATTCTTGTAGAATTCTTCCAGTTCTGTGAGGTTCCTGGGTCGTCTTCCATTCTCTGCTATTTTGAGGTCTAGCCATGCACTTTCAATGATGTTCATATCAGGGGACTGTGAGGGCCATTGTAAAACCTTCAGTTTTCACCTTTTGAAGTCATCTATAGTGGATTGTGATGTGTTTAGGATCATTATCCATTTGTAGAAGCCATCCTCTTCCTCTTTTCATCTTCAGCTTTTTTTACAGATGGTGTTATGTTTGCATCAAAGATTGAATGTTGAAATTTTATTGAATCCATTCTTCCCTCTACCCGTGAAATGTTCCCCATGCCATTGGCTGCAACACAACCCAAAAGCATGATTGATCCTCCCCCATGATTAATGGTTGGTGAGATGTTCTTGAAATTCTGTGCCCTTTTTTCTCCACACATGCCTTTGATTATTGTGGCCAAAGACTTCTATTTTACCCTCATTGGTCCACAGGATTTGTTTCCAAAATACATCAGGTTTGCTTAATGTTCTTTTGCATACTTCTGACGCTGAACTTTATGGTGAGGATGCAGGAGAGGTTTTCTTCTGATGACTCTTCCATGAAGGCCATATTTGTGCAGGTGTCTCTGAACAGAACAATGTACAACTCCAGAGTATGCTAAATCTTTCTGAAGGTCTTTCGCAATCATGCAAGGGTTCTGATTTGTCTCTCTAGAAATCTTACGAGCAACTGTCACTGAAATTTTGCTTGATCTTCTAGACCTTATCTTGACCTCCACTGTTGCAGGTAACTGCAATTTCTTAATTACATTTCTAACTGAGGAAAGGGCAACTTGAAAACTCTTTTCTATCTTCTTATAGCCTTCTCCTGCTTTGTGGGCCTCTACCATTTTCAGAGTGCTGGGCTGCTGCTTAGAAGAACCCATGGGTGCAGTTTGTTTGGTTTTTTACACAAGGTTAGAGGAGGCTGGGTTTTATAAAGCTGGGAAATTTACATCACCTGGCCCTTCTTAATGATGATAGTGAACAAGCCATAACCCTAACAGGCTAATTGAGGTCTGAAACCAAAGTTCTCCGAGCACACAAAGTTCCAAACTTTTGCATCAGCAAATTTTCCTTTCTGTAATTTTCAAAATGAAAAAAAAAAGACATATACATTTATTTTTGGCCTAAAATACAAAGGAAATATGTCCTCTTTAACTTTAGGCCTTTTAGAGATCATTTAATCTTCAACTTGCTTCACTCTTCATAATAACAGTAATTTTGACCAGGGGTGCCCAAACTTTTACATGCCACTGTATATACTATACTGCTGCTACCTGATCCTAGACAGGGTAAATATAAAAAAAAAATTGAAACTGCTATAAAAAAAGGGATAAGTTTAAAAAAAAAATAAACAATTGTTCTTTATTTTCCAAACAGCAAACCTGTTACTGCTCTCATAAAAGGGATACTTTTAGAATGGCTTGTTAAAAAAGACTTGGTTTTCATTTTCCAAACAATAAACCTCCACAAAAAGATAATTTTTAAGACAACTGCTTGTGAAAAAGCCATGACTTCTTTTGCATAAACCACATGTGTATAAACACAGGAATCTGCCTCAAAAAAGGGACCATTTTGGAACGTTATTTAATTTTAAAAAGCAGAAACCGTCTGTCCCAGCAGTGTGTTATTAAACAGGCTGTTGGTTACTACCAGTTACCGTCTGTTTATATGGTGGTGAGACAACTTGTACATTACTAAGACTCTGTTTATGTCACAGGGGTTGGATACAGTCCTAGGAGACCTAAGAGTGTTACACGTCCTTTCGAGCCAATTATGGGCTTTGCAATACCTTCAATTCACTGTGAATCAACTTTATTTGGAAACAATCTTTGAACCTGGCAGATTTCACTATCTTTCATGAGTCTATACAATTTGATATCTCACTTTCATACATTTTCACATGTTAGGTGATGTAAACAATGGTGTTTATCCTCACCAGTATTACAGTGAGGAAAGCTCAGACGCCTCTGTCAGATATGTCAGTGTTTGCACCACACTTAGCCATCCCCAGGGCAGAAATGTTAAACATGTGAACCTGCCTAGGTGTCAGAGGGAAGCTTTCATCTTTTCTCTAATCTATGACTGTAGAACAAGCTGAACTTTACAAGCGCCAAACAATGGCTGGAGCGCGGCCGGTCCACATTCCACATGGCTAATACATTTTTTCTTTGTTCCACTGACAAAAAAGATGACCCTCCGGGCCAGTAAATGACCTACAATGGGACTTCAAAAACGGGACCTGCACATTGTCTGTGCTGACAGATGACGTCACAAGCATCTCAGCCACACTGTGATCCTATCTAGTCTCATAGCCAACATTTATCTATTAGTCCAATTATATGTATGAGATTGACAAAATCCTATTGTCCTGAATCTATTTTCTCATATCTATCGTCCATCTGTCTACCTATCCATCTGTCTACCTATCCATCCATCCATCCATCCACCTACCTACCTATTCACCTATGTGATCATTTATCTGTTCATTTTTCATAATTTTTTATTAGCAAAAGTTTTCTTTTTTAATCAGATTTTCATTTGCACCAAATTCATTATTGCTTTTTTTCCCACTAGCCCCCTTTTTTTCAGCTCTGCTTGACAATCTGTGCTTGGTTTTCATTAGCCTGATATTTTCGGCTAATTCATCATTTGAGACTTTTCGAAATGCAGCAAAATGTTTACACAATTGGGTTTTATTCAACTTTTTTTTTTTTTTCACCTAAAACATTTTAAAGCTAAGTGAAACAATTGTGTGACATTTCACACGAAAAAGTACAATAAAAGCAAACAAGCATTTTTGCATTGGCGCTAATGATGAGCGAATGTGCTGGGATAAGGTGATATTCGAGCATGCTCCTGTGCTGAGTGCCTTCGGTGTGCTCGAAAAATATGTTCGAGTCCCGGCGGCTGAATGTCTCGCGGCTGTTCAACAGTCGCAACACATGCAGGGATTGCCTAACAAACAGGAAATCCCTGCATGTTTTGCAGCTGTCGAACAGCCGTGAGACATGCAGCCGCGGGGACTTGAACATATTATTCGAGCACACCGAAGACACTCGGTTAGCACACGAGCATGCTTGAATAACAACTTAAGAACATTTGCACATCACTAATTGGCATCAAGTCCCGAGAGGAAGACCAGCAACTCGATGGCTTGATACTATCAAGATAACGCCGGAGAAGACCCTGGTGGACCTATCTAGGCTGCACAAGATCCATCCTTCTACAGAGCATTCATCCCAAAAAAGACCCATGATGGAAGTCCCAAGAGGAAGACCAGCAACCCGATGGCTTGATGCTATCAAGATAAACACTGGAGAAGCCCCTGGTGGACCTATCTAGGCTGCACAAGTTCCATCTTTTTACAGAGCATTCATCTAAAAAAGTCCCATGATGGAAGTTCCAAGAGGAAGACCAGCAACCATATGGCTTGATTCAATCAAGATATTGTTGTAGAAGACCCTGGTGGACCTATCTAGGCTGCACAAAATCAATCTTTGTACAGAGCGTTTATCCATCAAGTCCGATGATGGCAGTTCCTAGAGGAAGACCAGCAACCCAGTGGCTTGATATTATCAAGATAACACCGGAGATGACCCTGGTGGACCTATCTAGGCTGCACAAGATCGAACTTCCTACAGAGTATTCATCCATGAAGTCGCCATGGCTCGAGATTGAGCTGTAGGTCTTTAAAATAATAAAAATAGTCTTCATGACTGTTCTGTCCTCCACGAACAGCCTGAATGTTCAAACTCATCTTCCTGTTTCACCGCATTTCACCCTGGTGCAGTCTCCTGGTTCCCGTATATACTGTATACTGACAGATGGTGGATATCTGAGCTATGGAAGCAGGTAAACCAGGGGGGATGTAACCAAATACAAACACAGCTGGGCCACTCACACCGAGGGCGCTGCACCAATCCGCACAACTCAGGAAGATGGTACAGGACTGAGGACGGTGTGGGCGTCATTCATTTTTATGTTTTTCGTTGGTATTTTTCATTTAGTATGTGTGTTTTCTGGTATTTTTTAAACCATAGAGTTTAGAAAAAAAACAAAGCTCCAGTATATGATTGATGACAGATCCCAAATTTATCTTGGCCAAGTGCACGAAGCACCTCAGAAGGAGTAGGTCACTGCTGAAAGAGAGCGGTAAATGACAGCCAGGGAGGCATCACATGCAGATATTTTTTCACACTTTAGGTCCATATTTTGGAATCCTCATGGTTTTTTCCCCCCAAAAGCCGTGTGCACTAAAGGTGTATTTTTTTTCTGTTGTTTCCCATTACTCTTTAGGAAAAAAAAAAACACCGCTTGTGTACGAACCTACAAAAAACAAACAAAAGGTGTATAAAAGAAAACAAAAAATGCATGTGGATAAAAAAATAAATGACAAAAAAAGTGCGAAAATAGACTTAAAAATATTTTTTTTCTAAAACCAGTGCCACTCTTTCCTACAGGCTGTATCTGGTATGGCAGCTTTCGTTTAGACTGGGCTATACTGGGAAATGCGATCAGATATTCCTGCAACTTGTGGATTGAGAGAATTTTTGAGCTTCAATGTGGTTAAAAATCAAAACAAAAACAAAACGGCCAAATCACAGGCAAGTAACATGAACGTTGTGCCTGTCGGGATGATTTTACTACTGGAATTAGTGGTATGTTTGCATTCCTGCCTGGTAGTAATCAGAGGTGCCGAAGCTGAGAGATCAAGTAGTGATGAGTGAACGTGCTGGGATAAGGTGTTATCATGCTCGGGATCTAACGGAGTGTCTGCGGCGTGCTCAAAAAATATGTTTGAGTCCCCGCGGCTGCATGTCTCAGGCCTGCTCAACAGCTGCAACACTTGCAGGATAATGTCCCATGAATGTGGAATGAACGTTTGAGGATACCTTCAAGGTTCTAGCAATGTTCCGTATTGATTGACCTTCAGGTCTTGAAGTTTTGATAAGCGTGAGAGCACTGGATGTGATATCCTAACAACACTCGGCTCCTGATTAGCAGCGAGCGTTGTCCAAGTGTCAGTGCTCCGATCCTCTAGTACGGTGTTCCCCAACTCCGGTCCTCAAGAGCCACCAACAGGTCATGTTTTCAGGATTTCCTTAGTATTGCACAGGTGATGCAATTACACTGCTCTAATATCAGAGAATCGTGCACAGCTGCGGAGGAGACGGAGAAAGTAATTTCTCCATCTCCTCTGCTGCCGTCATCCGAGGGAATTGCACTGCTCTCGGGTGACATCTGAGTGCAGTGTGATGTTTCACACAAACCCAGACTTCTATGGGTGCGATCTGAATTTCGCATGCTGTGGGGTTTTTTTTTCAGTCCAATCAGAGCTGAAAAACAAATCTGCAAATGAGCACATAATCATAGAATAATATTGGTCCGAATGCAATCCGATTTATCTGATCACATTCATCTGATTTGTGTGAACGAGCCCTTAGAACAGTTGTGGAACTGTGCGCCATCACGGCCTCCGCAAATCACATCTGATGGCCAAAAACACTTTCTAAAGACCGATAATTCCAAAAATGACTCCTTGACGTGGAGGTGACCTGTTCCAGACTGAGGAAGCTGCGGAGATAATGCACAGGGGTGTAAAGCTGTCATCAGAGGAACGGATGGGGGTGAGGAAGCTAATATTCCCATACACCAGTCCGCCCCCAACGCACTTCCAGCCTCATTAGCATATCGTTCTCAGCGCTGGAGCAATGCCTCGGAGTCATCCATCGCCTTCTATGTATTCTGTAGGTGTGGATGGAGGTGGGTAAAGAAAACGATTCCTTTTAGAATGTCAGCACTCACTGTAACTTTTGCATTCCATTCATGAACCAGGAAGCCGAGGCTGAACACTACAATGTCCTATCTCTGAGTTTTGCTGCTGGAAAAATCATTTCCACGTCTAAAACCTTTTTTTATATTCAATAGAGTAAAAAAAAAAGATTTTCTCCAGTTTCCACAAACCTTAAAAAAAAAAACAAAAACAAAAAAAAAAACAGAAGGTGGTGCTGTAATACAGATACATCAGTCACCTGTCTTATGGAAACGTCAGTATACACTGCAATCCTTGAATTCTCTTTGTGAACCAGGAAGCACAGGATGAACATGACGGGAGCAAGGCACGCACAAGTAGTTTTTTTTCCCTAGTTAGTTATCCATGTAGACGCCTCCCATGTACAATCCCCCTGCACATTTTCAGCCTTGGTAGGGAACTGCATTGTGTTTTGTGCCCGGCGTTGTTTAACTGAGCCGCGATCATAGTAACATTAGTAAATGCGCACAATTAGGCACAGCGGTGCCGGGGCGGCCGCCTAATGAGGGGAGACGACGGTCCGGCTCACAATCCGGCTTTTATCCACCAGTCTACATTGTATTCTGTGCACATCCAATCTTCCTCCCATCCCCCGATAAATTAGATATTTTATTTTTTCCATCTTTAACCCCGCTGAGCTAAACGGCGGTGGGACCAATTCAGGTTTCATTAGTTAGCGGCCTCGGCGCCATCTCTTCAGGAATCGCTAACAGCAATCACACGGAGCGTGACCGCGAGGGCTGAATACAGAGCGGCCGCATAGGTTAGAGCCGCCGGCAGAAAGGAGACAGACCCCATCCCGAGTTCCCATATATCTGCTCTGTAATGGAGGTTATGGACGAGGGTAATTGAAGTGCGGATCGGGGGTATGTGTTCCAAAAAAAGAAAAAAACCTCATCGGCCATAATTTCATTGCAAAACGTCGCCCCCGTCCCTCTCTCCCCGGGGTCTGCACTCCGTTCTCTCAGCTCCTCGCTAGAACTACTGCGGCTGGGAACTTGTCAGGCGACACACGTAGGCCTCTCCGCCGAGAGGAAGGCTCGACAGGAGGGGTTTTTTTTTTTCTCTTTTCTGATAAAAATTTGCAAAGCTGAAAGCATAGATCCCCGTATTGCTACCTTAACCCTTACATGGCCAGAGGTTTGGGGTCAAACGCACACATACATGCAAAATCCATATATTTTCAGGCATTTTACACTCATGGGCGTCTTTATACAATTTTTCAGAACGTACGTTTTGTAACAAAAAATGTTTTTAAAAAAGTTTGTGGCTAAAAATCAGACCAAAAGTTTAGGATGTGCCGAGATCTTACGTGTCACTTATATCTGCGCCTAGAGAGATCGCCACATATACTATGGAGATAAACAATCTGGCCACAGAGGTAAAATTAGGCCTGATTGGACAATCCCTAATTAATGAAGGCCCCACCCACTAATTTGTTGGGTACCTGGCAGTCTTCAATATCGCTGCAGTGCCCCCGCAGGGAACATCGCGTATTACAGAGTCCTCACTGGTTTAGATGTGTAGTGTTTAGGGTACTGGGTCCTCCAGACACTCTTTGTAGCCACTATGGCTTATAGGGGAACCCAAAATTTCCTAAGGGTCATATAAAAATGGGCCGTCTATACCGGACAACCTTCTGACCACATGGATCTAATATTGGATTCTAGAAATGAGCAAGAAAAAAAAAAGTAAATAAAAGATCAAAGCCTGGTGCTACAACAATGCGTTTGACAAGCCGGGCCTACTAATCAGAAAAGGCATCAGGGATCCCAGCAGGTTGGATGAGGCCCGCAGGGCTCTGGTGCGGCTGTCTACAGACTTGGCTACCGGACCAGGATTCTGCCAATCTTTTTGCTCGACCATATCAGATTCCCACCTTGTCTCACTTTTTGGTTCTGGGGTTCTGACCTCGGGACTCCCACCAATCTGTGTAATGAAAGGGCTGCCGCACTGACTGAGCAGAGTTTCCCTGTATAGTGGAAATCTCGGTTACCTGCTGCACAGGGACATACAAGGGTCGCAGAGCTAAATCTATGCTGGGGCCTCTTTAGTCTCAGAATGGTGGGCACCAGAGGTTGGACCACCACTGATCAGACATCCTAAACCCATCACTTTACAAGATGGGAAGCCCCCGAGTTTCTCTGCACCAATAGAGTGCACTGTGGAAGCTTAACGATGGGATCTCATGCGGCAAACAACCCCATTCATACGTACGGGACAGATCTGGGGGACGACTACAACTCATCTGATCGGTCTAACAGCGAGGGTGGATCGCAAAATAGAGCCCTGGATCTGAATGGAACCAATCATCACAATCTGAAACACTCTGTGCTGCTGGGGACTGTTTCCACTGTAACCTCTGTCTCCTTTTACCTGATCCCGTTAGTTCTCTGCTTATTACATTCAAGTTTGCTCTTATGAAGGCGGTAGAGGCCCTTCCACTAAGTCTTAGTTCATGACTCGTCTTCACAATAAGATACTGTCCCTGTCCTTACTAACATCATAGAAGCGCACGGAGGTCACTGCCCTACACAAGGTCAGCACACTCCGTCCCTGCTGCCGCCATTGTAGCTATACGTATACATGCGCCTTTGTGCAATCTCTAAGGTATCACGCAGGAACCGACCTGGTGGCAGCAAATGCCGCAGTTTATTCCGGAGGGACAGCAAACGAATCTAACGGCAAAAAGGATTTATTGTAAAAAACAAAGAATAATTAATAATAAAGGGTCCACGTTCCTCCCGGCTACGCCGTCTCCATCTTGTATCCTTGTTTCTCTAGTTCAGCTCTGAAAAACATAAGTGTGCAAGATGTAAAAGGTACGACTGAGAATAAAGAGGAGCGAGACCAGCAACCAAATCAAAAAGAGGTTTTCTGAGTATCTGACTTTCGGCCCCTTCCCCAACAATCAGCTATGGCTCAGTGACCACTGCCTAACCAAAAGGAAGCGGGAAACAGCGCTAAAAGAGGCTGTACCACAATTACTGCCTATGCACAGACTAGGTCTGATCACAAGCACGCTGGGGTCGTCCCAGTGGGTGAGCTCAAAAGGGATCCAATAGGTTTATTTTAATTTACGCCCCTCAAAAAATGGTGTTAAGCTCGGGTACGATGGCCCTGTGAATCATTCAGATCATCTCTGGGTCTGAACAACCCCCTGCACAAAACGTTATCCAGAGGGTTTGTTACAATGGACCAGAGGAGGTGAGATGCTCCAGTGGATGGACACAACTCAAGCCAATCCTCAGCGGCAGCAGCTTTCAGTCTCTGAGTGAGAACACGAATGTTACTATTCATTGACTGAAAGCAGAGATCCTGAAAATGGTCCAGAATTGATATACCAAAAATCTTAAGAAGTTGCAGGTCTTTTCCCACTATCATGATTGAACTTTTTAGACTTGTATAGTATCAGTCACAGGACGGACCACGGTCACCAATAATATCCAAAAGATTTTGTATTTTGTTACCTTAACTGATTGGAAAAGTCGTCTTCTACATTGTCATCGTCCCAGTTATCTTCCCAAACATGAGCGTCCTCGTCCTCATCACAGCCGGTCCATTCTGTGGAGAAATCAATACAGGAGGATCAGGGATCACTTAGTGATAGCTGGGAGGCTGACCAATGGGACCCCCCTGAGAATGAATGGAGCGGAGGTTACATTGGCTCCATTCATTGCAAGGCTGAAACATTTCGTTTCTACAGAACACATGGGGCCAAGAGATCCCACACAATGGCAGCGTGGCCTTCGCTCCGTGACAATAATTATAGAATATAAGCATTATATCACTTTACTACGATAATGTCTGTTATTCATTTCCGGAGGTGAAACCAGAGACAATAGTTTATTTAGGGATTATTGGGGAGGTGACGCGGAGAGGTAGGGAGCGTTCAGTCACCGACCTGTCACTCACAGATCGGCGGATGCATGCGTCGCTGCCAGCGCGCTATTTCTCATCTTTTCTATAGGGGTGGAGGGCAAAATCATCCAAACAGTGGTGTGATGAGCGAGAACGATGTAAAAGCAAAGAAAAACTAAAAAAAAAAAAATCCAGTTTTATTTTTTTCCCATTTTTCAGGTCATCATATGATATAGTCTCGAATGACACAATTCACTTTAAGTTATACCGGCCAAAAAGAAAGGGTCATATATCTATGTGGACGGAAAAATAAAGAATTATGGAGCTTTCAAGGCGAAAAAAAAAATTAAAGACGTTGTCCTTTTTTTTTTTTTAAGTGCACGTATTTTGGGCTAAAAATATTTTTTGCAATTGGGTTCCCATAAAAATTATTGTGCATCATCTTTGGCTTTGTATCTCTGCACGTACAACTATGATGTGGCCTGTGGTCAAAAATAAGCTAAGAGGAGCACAGAAAAAGAAAGATAAGAGAATGAGCTCATTGGTGGATTCTAATTACTCATTTAAAGGGGTTATCCGGGACTTCATTTTTTTCCCCTGTGGGACTAATAGTTGCCAACTACATGCCTTTTCTGCCCTGAGACAATCTCTCCTGGATCAGAGCAGCTACAGGCCGTTTCTGCCGGCTATTCACCTGCTTCCTGTGACACCCCATCAACAGAGCAGATCCTTCTCTTCTGCTGTCGGTGGGACGCCACTGCCAACATCATGATGATTGACAGCTGGTTCACTGCAGTGTTACGCAGAAACAGCTTTCAAATCAACATGACGTCGGCAGTGACACCCTAATCGACAGAACAGTGCGGGAGAGAAGGAACTGCTGTGTCCAAGAGGCATCACAGGAGGCAGGAGCGGTCCATGACTGCTGTAAGCCAGGAGAGATCATTGCAGTCAAGTAGTTAGAAACAAATATCCTGGATAACCCCTTTAACCCATTCTGCAGCCAGAAATAGAAAAATTAAAACTGAGCAAAATTTTTACAGAAAGTATTCTCAGGTCCCCATTTAGCAGGGAACATCATGTAGCCGCTGCGGACAATCAGTGGTTGCTATCTGGAAAAAGATGTCAGGACTTGAGGAGGAGAAAACAGAGGGACACAAGCATCTGTGTAGAGGAACGGCAGGGGGTCTTGCTAGCTGAGTATCTCTTCTTTTATTCTAAAAACACCATGGGGTCATTTTCAAAGTATAAAAAAATAGGGGACAACCCCTTTAACATCAAGTGTCCTCTAACACCAGATCTCAATTGCCAACTTCAGTGATTGATTGCAGCGGTGATGTGTGCTGTAGTCACGACGTCCCCGCTGCAGACAAAACACAGACTAGAATAGCAGGGAGCCGATGTTGGATCCCTGTAGGGCAAGTGCTATAGCTTTGGGACCCCTTAATTGAAAGTGGAAAACCCACTTTAGGCTATGTATCCACGTTGCAGAAATGCTGCGGAAATGTCCACAGCATTTCCGCAACTCCCTGCAGCGGGTAAAACGCATGCGGAATTCGCATGCGTTTTCCAGCAAAACAAGCGTTTTTAGCTTGCAGAATGATTGCGTTTTACAAGTGATTTTAAGCATCGCTTGGAAAAGTGATTGACAGGTTGGTCACACAAGCATAGTGCTTGACAAGTGTGACCAACTTTTTACTATTGATGCTGCCTATGCAGCATCAATAGTAAAAGAGAGAATGTTAAAAATAATTTAAAAAAAATAAAAAAATCTTTATACTCTCACCTTCCGACGGCCCCCCGATCTCCTCAGCGGCGCTCCCAGTACGTTCCGTTCCCAGGGATGCTTTGCGCGAAGGACCTTTGTGACGTCACGGTGGCGTGACTGCGACGTCATCTCAGGTGATTCATGCAAAGCATCCCTGGGAACGGCACGTAGCAGGAGCGCCGCTGAGAGGCGGGAGGACTCCAGCGGCCATCAGAAGGTAAGTATATCACTATTTTTTTAATTTTAATTTTTTTTTTTTACAGAAATATGGTTCCCAAGGGTCTGGAGGAGAGTCTGCTGTCCTCCAGACCTGGGTACCATCCGGACATGAAGTGCTCACTCTACGCATGGAGGGCATAGCCACATGCGTAAAGTGAGTGTTTCAATGCAATCCTATGGCTGTGGAATCGCTGCGATTCAGCAGAAATAATGATCATGCTGCGGATTTTACCGCTATGTGATTCCACAGTGGGAAAATCCACAGCATGCGCACAGCGACTGCGGAATCCCATAGGATTGCATGGAAATGCGGTTTTTAAGCGTTTTTATGCGTTTCCGATGCGGCAAAAAACGCGGCAGAAACGAAACGTGGGCACACAGCCTTAAACTGGGCTGAGACCTTAAGATTCCTGCCCATAACCAGTGTCCATCATCAATGCAACAAGACGACCTGTAACGACGACAGGTTTCTGTGACAGCACCCAGAAAAGACGTGACATTACAAAGCCTTTGTAGTGCAACCTCTAACTTCAAGTGATCACATCCCCACTTAGAAGCAATATAAAACCGTGTTCACTTCTTAATCCACTTAAATGGATTCTGTCAGCAGGTTTTGATATGTAATCCGAGAGCAGCATAATGTTGGGACAGAGACTCTGATTCCAGGAGTGTATCACTTTCAAAATCAGTGTTTTATCAGCAGGAGATTATCACTACAGGACTAGATAACTCGTGCCTCTTGGTCCAACCATGCCCCCAGCACTGATTAGCAGCTTTCTGTCAATACACATCGAACACAGAAAACAGCCAATCAGTGGTGTGGGCAAGATTACACACAGCTCAGCATTGTGAGCTATTCTAGATCTGCAGCAGAGAAAAATATGACTATCAAAATGACAGTAAGCAGCCGAGTAAGTGACATCGCTGGACTCAGGGTCTCTGCCCCTACAATCATGCTGCACCCAGATTAAATCACAAAAACCTGCTAACGTATTCCCTTTAAGGACACAGCCAATTTTCATTTTTGCACGGTTTTTCTTCTCCCCTTCTTCTAGGAGCCATAACTTATTTATTTTTCTGCACACATAGCCATAAAAGAGCTGGGTTTTTTTCTTGCGGGACGAGTTGTTATTTTGAATGACACCATTCATCTTACATGATCCTGTACTGAAGAAAGGGAAGAAAAAAAAAATCTGCCATTGTTTGTATTCAAAGTCCCACTCCAGAGTGGCGACACTAATGTCACGGCCCCCCGGTCTCATACTTACTTACACACCACCATCATGTCGGTCTCCAGCAGTTTGTGACTTGCCGCTTGCTCCATTGTTTGCTGGACGAGCCGGAGGTCACAACTCATAAGTCTATGAGATCCTCGCTCTGCCTCTCCTAGACTTATACTTGTGTCCATTGCCTCCGACTTCCCGTTCAGTCACAAGTTGAAATCACAAGACGGCCGCGACCGAAGCGGCGCAGAGACCAGTTATGGCGAGTATAGTGGGTGCACGGATCTTACATTATTAGCGTCACTCCAACACTGAACTATACCGCCGGAGAGGGGCTGTAAACATAAAATGCTGGGAGCCAACACTATTAGTCTGTAGATGCTTTGTGGGTGGCGAGCTGATCTTCTCATTGATGCCATTTTGGGGTTCATAAACTTAGTATTCCAGTTTCTGGACAAACAGCCATTGGGACGGTTTTCAATCTCATCACGGTGTTTACTTTATGGGATGGATCGTATTCTTTTCTGACTTTTTACAGATGGATGGGGATCAGTGTGAGGGGGCGTCTCACATTTATATATATATTTTGTACTTTTTATCTTATTCCTTTTGGGGACTTGTGATTATTTCATCACTATATTTCTGTTACTCACCTATATAGCGCCATCATATACTGCAGCGCCTTCCAGCCATCATCGGGGCTCACAATCTACATTCCCTATCACTAGGTCTGTGGAGGGTGGGAGGAAATCCCCAGAAACACGGGGAGGACATAGACTTGGTGGGGTCATCATTGCGGTGAATGGTGATAATCACGGTGCTGACCACGACCCCCCGACACCCCAAACTGTAAGGATGACGCGGCAGGCGGCGATATGCCCCAGCCATCATACACTGCATTGCTGGTGGGTGACAGGGCAGGCTGGGACTTGTAGTCCCACCACAGAAACCGGTGACTGGACGGCTGTGTAGTCTGTGGTGCATGAAAGGGTTAATACAGGCGAGTCTAAGCCGTGAGGATCACCCCCTCCATCCTCCTGAGTCACCACAGGCCTCATCCTCCTTCTACTGCTCACCTTCGGCAGGAAACTCCTCAAACTCGTCGTCCTCCTCCAGGAGACCCAGATCCACTTGGGGTTTCTTCTCGGTACTCATCCCGGACAAACAAGACCGGACTCAGCCACTCGCACACCGGCGCCTCACTCTCTGTCTCTGTGCAAGTCAGCCGGAAACGGAAATGCCTGTTAGACGCGTGCGCAGAACTGACTGGCGGAAGAGTCTACGAACATGCGACATACTGCGCATGCGTGGAACCAGAAGGCGCCGCGTTTCGTGTTGGAACGCATACGTCACGAGTCCGAATCTGATGTTGCTAAGCAACCAGGGTGTACTCAGCTAGTATGGTGCTCCAGGAGAATCATTGACCTGGGCGTCCTGTTACTGAGAAACACCGTGTCTGCTGCCCATAGACAACCAGCAGGAGTGTGATTTGTTTTTACTGGTTGCTATGGGTGACAGCAATTTCTCATAGTTCAAGTCTTCAGTGACAAAAGATCAAATGCAATTATGTAGTTACATTTGCAAATAAACTAAACATACATGTATGAAAAATCTGCGCCAAATGACCCTCCACCCGCCCCTTATATCACAGCAGGATCAGATTAGTCTGAAACCATGGAAACACATAGGGCTGCGCAGGAGCTGTAAACCCAAATAAAAATAAAGACGAGCGCTCGATTGTAATTGCAGATGTTTTCCACCCAAATCATGTATCCAGTAAATGAAGGCGCTGCAGACAGCGCGGGTCCCACTGCGGCCGACTCCATCTTTGCGGTGTTGGGTTTTTTTCTGCTTCTTCCTAGAGCCATGACTAATTTTGTGTTTTTCCATCCACATAACCATGTGAGGGTTTGCTAATTTGCAAATCAAGTTTGTACTTTTTGAATAACAAGTTTTACTAAAAAAAAAATTCCAAATGGGGTGAACCACACAGTTACATTATTTTGGGGATTTTGTCTTTACAACGTTCATTGTGATCTGGCAGCAAAGTTCTCCAAGTGAGTGCGATTACGGCGATACCAGGCATATCATTATAGATCCTTTTTTATATATTGGTTGAAAAAAAAGTTACAAATTTGTGAACAATAAATGTGTTTTTTGATGCCATTTTTTTTTTTAGAAAAAAAAAGTCTACGGCTTTTATTGAATGGGACAATTAATTTTATATTTTGATAGATATGATTCTTAAAGACGTGGTAATATTATTTTATTTTATTTCTTTATGTTTGGACATAGGGTGATGAATCAATCTCTTTTAGTTTTAAAAACATATTTTTTCATAATTTTTTTACTTTTTTTTATTAGTCTCCATTGGGGAGTTGAACCTATGATTATTTTATCGCCATTACAGTATTGCAGTATAGTGAAATTGAGTGGGCTTCATAGGAGGACCAAGATGGCGACATCGGGGACTGTGAATCATTTTACACCAACTTCTTTAGGGGTTAAAAAAACAAGACAGAAGCTACAGAAAAATGTAGCACAGTGGCGCGTGTGACCGACTGGGTCATCTTGTTAGACACGGCTGACAATCCTCTCTACTATCCACCATATCTTGCTCGAATGACTTCAAACCAGGTGTACATAAAATCATTCCGGAAGGAGAATGATGAATTAGCTGAAAACATCTGAAAACCTCAAACTCTGTTCACAATGACAAACATTAAAAAACAGACAAACACATATAGGCTATGTGCACACATTGCGGATTTTGCTGCGGATCTGCAGCTGGGGGTCTGCAGCAGCTTTCCATGCGTTTACAATGTAAACCTATGGAAAACGCAATATGCAGTGCCTATGCTGCGGGAAAAAAGTGCAAAAATGCAGTGGGTTACATTCCGCAGCATGTCAATTCTTTGTGCGGATTCCGCTGCGGTTTACACCTGCTCCACAATAGGATTCCGCAGGTGTAAAACCGCAGTGGAATCCGCACTAATTCCGCAATAAATCCGCAGTAATTCCCGCAGGAAATCCCCAGGTAAAACGCAGTGCCTTTTACAAATCCACTGCGGAAAAATCCGCAGAGCTTCAAAATACGTGTGCACATACCCTTAACTTACCCTTCAAAAAGGAGCAAATGAAAAACAACCAAAAACACCCCCCAAAAAAGATAAAAAAAGGTGCAAAAGAAGAATAAGGTGCAAATGAAAAACAGACGAAAACAACAAAAAATAGACAAAAGAGGCGCAAATGCAAAAGCAGAATAAGTTGCAAATGAAAAACAGGAGAAAAATACCAAAAATAGACCAAAAAAGGCTCAAATGCAAAAGAAAAATAAGGCGCAAATGAAAAACACAAAAAATAGACAAAAAAGGCTCAAATGCAAAAGAAGAAAAACACAAATCAAAAACACAAAAATAGACAAAAAGGTGCAAATAAAAAAATGCATCGAGCTATTATTTTAGTAAATCTCATATTAGCCTTCCAATGCCTATAGCTGCTGTAGCCATAAGGCACCATCCACCTGACAGAGGCTAATACAGCGTCCTCTGAGCCTCTATCAAGCTGGTATTTGAGTTATCAGCTTTTTAACCCCTTCATGCCCCAAGGCGTACTATTACGTCAATGCGAATATGAAAATGCAATAATGATCAAAATGTCTCATGCATCCCAAAATGATACCAAGAAAACCAACAGCCCGCTAAGCAAAAAAAAAAAAGAAGTCATACAGCTCCATCAATGGAGGAACAAAGCAGTTACCAAACGTCAGATTTTTTTTTAAAGAGATTAAAATAATGCAAAACTGGTGTCGCCATCATTGCACTGACATGGAGAATCACCGTCAGGTCATTTCCGACACGCGTTGGCATAATAAAAGAAGAAATGCTAAAAACAATGCTGGAATTGCTGTTTTTGGGGGTTTTCATTGCTGTTTTGGGGGTTTTCACCACTTTACAACATGTGATATTTTTTGGTAGACTCAGTGGTGTCATTCAAAATTTCAGCTCATCCCGCCAAAACAATCAAGTCCTTATGCGTCTGTGTCGATGGAGAAAGCTTTAGAAGAAGAGGTAAAAATGAAAATACAAAAAAAAAAAATGTCCGGGTCATTAATGGGCATTTAGAGTATTGAATTTGGCCCATTATCCAGAGAATAAGATATATTGTGCTGATCGCTGGGGCTCAGACGTCTTGGACCCCAGAGATCCCCAGAATACTCCACTTCCGCTTACATTAATTGGACCTGGCAGAAATAACTGAGCATTGCACTTGTTTTTTTTTTTCCAAAAGCCCCATAGACAATGAGTGAAGCGGAATTCAGCTGCAAAAATCACGAGGACTGTAGCAGACCTCGCCCTACACATTACAGCATATCAGTCTGAAATGTGCACCGCCAGTCAATCTACTTACTAATTTCGCACATTTTTTTCTGCCAGGCACGGGTGAGATTTGGTAAAATTAGATTCACTTTGCTGCAACACGAACGATTGCAGATTACAACACTCCAAGGGCCAAATTCACACCAGCAGTTTTTCTGCAGGGACCATTGATGCACGTGGGAAGATCCACAGAGGGAAATTCTGCACTGTTTTGCTGCTGATTTTTCTGAGGAAATACTGCAGATTTATCACAGACTGCACAGGGTGAACTTTGCCGTGATAAATTGTCAGGCTGCAGATATCAAATCCAAATCGCAATTTACTCTGAAAATTTTTCGAAACGGAATTTCGTAAAATATCATCCACAAATCTCTTCGGTATCCGACGCGGCCATTAGTCATTAGAGGCTCGTTTGACATTTCACAGCTTAGGGAACGTCCACATGGGCAAATTTTGCATCAAATCTTCGTCAATATCTGCTCATCTTACACACGGATTTCTTACTTTTTCCTTTACAAATTCTTAGCACAAAAACTGAACTTGTCAATTTTTAAGATCTACACCTCTGATCGATTCCTGTTGCCGTTTTTTATCCCTGGCTTGGTGTGTTTGGATAAGTCATTTTTCGGCTACATCTAATCTGGATAGACAATTCTGCTTTGTGCGAACTATACCTTGGCTCATCCTGATCCACCTGCTGCATGAACAGAATGCCGAAGCTCCAGTGAAGACTGACACAAAGGGCAGATAAGGGGCTGGTTGTAGCTCCATATAACAGTGCGGATGTATGTGCACAACGCGCGGAGGTCTTACGTACCCCTTTGTCTTTAATCACACCGGCCGGCGTTGGATTAATCTGCACAATATGAGAAAATCATTCAGTAATTTTGTCTTATCAGCAGCTTACATGAAGGAAATAAGACTCGTCTTTCCTCTACCTTACCGGGGAGCCAAAATCTATTCATCATTGTGACAATGGTAATGGTTCACTTCCAGATGTTGCGCGCGGCTCCCCCTGAATGACGGTGTGCGCCCGGCTTGTAATATGCTTTGTATTACGCCGTCTGATAATTGTTACACTATTACATCATACCCCATCTGACAAGGAGACGCCGGCTATAAATCGTGAAGATTCCAAAGCCACAACATGAAATCACAATCCTAGAGAGATTCCTGTACATTCTGCTGCAATCCAATAAAACACTCAAATCCCCCTCCAAAATAAGCTGGAATATGTACTTAAAGGGAATGTGTTGGCAGGTTTTCTTCTACGCAGCATGATGTAGGGGCAGAGACCCTGATTCCA
The DNA here is from genome assembly GCF_051348905.1 of Ranitomeya variabilis. Taxonomy (NCBI): domain Eukaryota; kingdom Metazoa; phylum Chordata; class Amphibia; order Anura; family Dendrobatidae; genus Ranitomeya; species Ranitomeya variabilis. The sequence continues at coordinate 29,864,611 of NC_135237.1, forward strand.
GCGATGTGCCACTTACTGGGCTGTTTGGTGCACTTTGGATAGAATCCCTGTTTTCTTCTGTAGATGTATCAGAGTTCGGAATGTCGAGCTGTGTATAACCCCGCCCACATCACTGATTGGCAACTTCCTGTGTCATTGTCTGCATCCTGCCAAATCAGTGATGGGGGCGGGGTTACACTCAACACCTAGTCCTGCAATGATAATCTCCTGCTGATAAAACACTGATTGTATTGACAGATTCCCTTTAAAGGGGTTACAATCTCCTATTAGAAGGGTCGCGTGGCAAACATTGATCACAGGAACCCCAAGAGATCGGCTGTAATCTGTTTGGAAACTTGGCATGAAGGGTTCAATTTCCCTATAGCGCCTCCATCAGGGAAATGAAGCATTACATATTGCCCATTTGGGTATTCAAATCCTCCAGAGCGAGAGTCGATCTTTTGAAATTGCTCTCTTAAAAAATTAGGAAATTAACTGAGAATCCCACCTATTATCCCGGAATCAACTTTTGCGATGTATGAAAATGAGTTTTCTAAACTGGACACCTCCTAGGATGGGATAATTTTAGTGAATGGCGTCCATAATACTGTATGGAATACTATATGAGGCTCATTATACTGTATGAAGAACTATATGGGACCCATAATACTGTATGAAGCACTATGTGGTGGCCAAAATACAGAATGGAACACTATATGAGGCCCATCATACTGTATGGAGGACTACATAGTGAGCATAATACTGTATTGGGCACTATATTAGGCCCATTATACTGTATAAAGCACTATGCACTATGTGGGTCCCATTATACTGTTTGGAGCACTATATTAGGCCCATTATACTGTATGGAGCATTATATAAGGCCCATTGAACTGTATGGAGGACTATGTGGTGCCCATAATATTGTATGGAGCACTTTATGGAGCACATTTTACTGTACTGAGTGCAATATGGGATTTATTATACTGTATGGAGGGCTATGTGGGGGTCATTATACTATTTGGAGTGCTTTGTGGGGATCATTACACTATTTGGAGTTCTTTGTGGGGGCCATTATGCTATTTGGAGGGCTCTGTAGGAGCTATTATACTATATGGAGGGACATGTGGGGGCTATTATGCTATTTGGAGGGCTATGTGGGGGCGATTATACTGCTTGGAGGGCTTTGTGGGGGAAATTATACTGTATGCAATAAATTATGCAGCAAAGGTTTTTGTGGGGTCCATAATACTGTGTAGAGGACTGTGTGGGGTCAGTATGCTGTTTTAAAGGGCTGGGCGGGGGCTATTATACAGTGTGGATGGTTGTATTGGGGCCATCATACGGAGTGGAGAGGCGTGGGTCCATTATACTATATGGAAGCTCATTATACTATATGGAGAGCTGTGTGGCAATCACTGTTGGGACATCATACTGTGTTGGGGTCACCATACTTGGCCGGGGAAGGATTGAGAGGGAGGGGTACAGTAGGGTCATTATACCATATGTGTGGAGGGTACCATGGAAGAATTCAGCATGGGGGTATCTTACTGTGGGGCACATTATAGTTGGCAATGAAAGAGCAATCTAGGGGCTTCATTAGGAGGAAAATGACTATGTGAGGGCTGCAAAGTTGTGAGATGTGCTTTTCTATTTTTTTTTTTTGGGGGGGGGAGGGGGTGGAGGACCCAATGATAACTTCTGCTATGGGGCCCCATGATTTCTATGTACCATAGTCCCATATGAGGTGAGCACCAGAGAGGATGGTGTTTGTGGGTTATTTGTGAGTCTCACTCGTTTCTTATAGCGGACGTGTAGAAATATCGCCGCTCTGTTCTTCGTCTGCTGTGGGTGACATTTTGTTCTAGGCGAGAAAATCATTTGTGACCCCAAACATATTTAGGAAAGTTTGTGTTTCTCTGAATTTTCAATTATTTAAAGTCTACAAATCATTTTGTGATGGACTAGGGAAAAAATAAAAATAACATTAACAAATTGGGAATTGGAAAAAAATTGTCAGTGAAAATGTCATTTTTGATTACAAAAATTATAAAAAAAAGCCTAAAGAATAACGGAATATTGGAGAAATGTCCAATGGCAACGGCTGAAGTGGCTATAATTTGTTTTATCTAGTTATATTTTTGAAAGTGAAAAAGTGCTGAAATAATGATGTTATTCTAGCCACAAAAATATCTCCCGAGCGAGCGTCCACTGTACAGATGGAGCAGAGCTCAGCTTGTCATCTGGAACAAAGTAACGTGATATTCCTGGTTAAGTTCTTTTTAGTTTACAGATAAACCTATGGAATCAAATAAGGCAAAGTGAACTTTACTGATTTCTGTAGCCGTTGTATTAGGGAATGTCTCACTAGTAACCTGCCGGGACCTTTATCCTCGGGTACATCTCCAGAGAATTCATGTAACTGTTCTGTACACCCATCAGTTGTGCCATTGACTGAGCACATTTCGCTCTAAAATGCATCAATATTCCTGTGATTTCATTGCTTCATTAACACTTTGAAGGAGTCTAGTCCCAGAGGGAGCAAATAATCCCATAACGTTATCTTCCACCATGTTTCCCTGTAGGTGAAGGGCACTTTTCTTGATGGGCTTCTTTTCCTGATCTATAGATACTGGTTGGCCTTGCCAAAGAGCACCTGTTTGGTTTTATCTGTCCATAGAACATACTTCCAGAAGAATTTTGTTTTATCTATGAAACTTTGGACAAAGTTCAGTCACCCTTTTTATGCATTGGGGTCTTCCTTGACCAAAGCCCCCGTTTTTGTTCAGTGTGTGGCATATTGTGCAGCCATCACCCCAGATGTCTCCAGTTCAGCCTGAAGTTCTTTAGATGTTATTTTTGTCTTCTTTTCCTCGTTTCACGTCACCTTTTATAGGTTTCTATATATTTTCATCTTTCCAACATGTCCTGGAAGGTTCTTGACTGTTCCATAACTTCTTGAAATGTTGCACTTGGTAAAGTTAGGTCTTTGAAGATAAATCTTGTACCCTTCAGACTGCTTGTGCTTGGTGATAATAACTTTTCTGGTTCGCCCTGACAGCTCTTTTACCCGAAACAAGGAATACAATTTTTTTTTTTTTAAATCCTCAAAGCCACCATTCATGGGTTAATTACAGTCATGTGAGCGCTGACAAGGTGGGGACAGGTGAGTGTATTCTCTAATTAATCACAGATTAGGCAGATTTTCTCCTTTGTTTCAAACTAAACAATGGGTGTTCAATTTTGTAACATTTTTCTACTAATGGTTTTTTTTGTTATTTTTGTGTCTTGTGCTTTCCGGCATTAAACATATCAGATTATAGACACACTCCTAAACATTGAAATTACATTAGGAAGGAGAAGTCATGGAATAATGGAAATCACAAGATAGACGTGTTACCGATAGGCATGATGAAAAAAAATTTGAAACCAAATTTTTCCAAACGATTCTGGCGTCTAAATAAGAACATTTTTTACAGATTTATTTCTTTCGATTTATTCTGTCTTGAGTATGAGCCACGTGCAAAAATCCCTACACTTCCAACCTCGGCTGCTATCACTGAGGTCATTAATGGTCGTCTGGTTCTGCCACTGAATGCACTGGGGTAAGCTCTTTCTCTAGACATTTTATTTCAGGAGATATTTTACTTGATGTTCTTTATTTTTAGAGGTGCTAATCAGGCTGACTACAACTGTTTGATGCAATGTGAGCAATGTATGGGGTTATGGTTGGATATATCAGTTCTGAGATTGATGATAACCCATCCGGTGATTACAGAGGCCATGCAGGTAGCTGTTATCCGGCCTTTGGAGATCAGGTTGACCCATTTTCTTTGCAGAGTTTAGTGTGAACCCAATCCATTATTAAGATAGGACTTTGGGAGAGTATCTCTGTCCCGTGTCAGACTGGGGTCCAAGGGCCCATCAGTAATATTGACTTTGGGGGGGCCCACTTTTCACCTGCATACAAATATTACACTACCCTCCTTCACAAATTTACCTATATCTCTATATATTAATAAACTGGGTAGTTTGGGTAATGAATGATGAGATGCTTCTTTTTTTTCTATACAGAGTGAATCAAGTGAATTATTATTATTATTATTATTTATTATTATAGCGCCATTTATTCCATGGCGCTGTACATGTGAGGAGGGGTATACATAATAAAAACAAGTACAATAAATTTAATGAATACAAGTCACGACTGGTACATGAGGAGTGAGGACCCTGCCCGCGAGGGCTCACAATCTACAAGGGATGGTGAGAATACAGTAGGTGAGGATAGAGCTGGTCGTGCAGCAGGTTGTAGGCTTGTCGGAAGAGGTAGGTCTTCAGGCTGTTTTTGAAGATTTCGATGGTAGGCGAGAGTCTGATGTGTTGTGGTAGAGGGTTCCAGAGTAGGGGGGATGCGCGAGAGAAATCTTGTATGTGATTGTGGGAAGAGGAGATAAGAGGAGAGTAGAGAAGGAGATCTTGTGAGGATCGGAGGTTGCGTGCAGGAAAGTACCGGGAGACGAGGTCACAGATATATGGAGGAGACAGGTTGTGGATGGCTTTGTACGTCATGGTTAGGGTTTTGAACTGGAGTCGTTGGGTAATGGTGATCCAGTGCAGGGATTGACAGAGGGGAGAGGCCGGGGAATAGCGGGAGGACAGGTAGGTTAGGTAGCAGAGTTTAGAATAGATTGGAGGGGTGCGAGAGTGTTAGAGGGGAGGTCAAAGAGCAGGAGGTTGCAGTAGTCAAGGCGGGAGATGATGAGGGCATGGACTAGGGTTTTTGCAGATTCTTGGTTTAGGAATGTACGGATCCAGGAAATATTTTTGAGTTGAAGTCTGCAGGAAGTGTAAAGGGCTTGGATATGCGGTTTGAAGGAGAGTCCAGTGTCAAGGATTACCCCGAGGCAGCGAGCTTGTGGGACTAGGGAGAGTGGGCAGCCATTTACTGTAATGGATAGGTCTGTTGGGGGAGTCGATTATGCCAAGTACTGCCCATACAGTGGGGTTGGGACTCAGATCTTCACAGCGGCCCACCGGGGGAATACCTCTGTTACCCAGTGGGCCAGTCCGAACCTGCCCCTGCCCCTGTCTCTTCCAAGGGAGGAGATGTGAGATCTGGTTATCATTTTCTGGATAAAGAGCCCAATTCTTTTTTTCTGTTTTGGTGAACTGTTGTTGGACTATTGGGATTGGGCAACATTCAAAGGTAAGCAGGGAGGTTTTCCAATTTTCTTATAATTTCAGTCTACCTAATGCTGTGACATAGTGCCACATTATACTGGTGTAATTTACAGAATGAGGTAACTCAGAGACAGATCAGGGATCAGGGAGGATTGTTTAAAGAGTGACTGGAAGAGCCCAAAGAAGAGGTTTTAACTTGCTTCTCCCGAGAACAGAAGAGGTGACCGAGAGGGATCCGGACCAGCGATAGGGCAGAGACGACCTCCTGTGCTTCATCCATGTAGTGCCCAAATAACATACTGTATCCAAATATTACTCCCTTAAAGAGAACTGACAGCTGTCTGTCAATTTCCCTTAATAAGCTCTAACATTACAGCCATATAATACTCACATGATACTACAAATCCCATATAATGCCACCACACGCTAGTCAATAGGGGACTAGCCCTAGAGGATGCAGAGGTAATAATTGCACCAATTTTCTCCTGGGGCTCTCATTCTTAAGGTTCTTCAGTTTGCCACACATTACAGCCCCCTCTTCCTCGTTCTCTACTGCATGTACTCCACCACACATGCCCATAATTCATAGTAGATGTGTTCATATAACTAATACCGAAAAAGAGCTGGAAACCCTCAGACCACCAACATGTGGAAGAACGTCTATGGTCCTTGCAATAACATCTGCACCCACAGGTTCATTGCAAAAAAGCCAAGGGTGAGAAGCCAAAAATGTTTTTTATTGGGTGCGTCTTCCACATTCACAGCCCGCAAAGACCAGTTGGACTTTATTTTCTTGAGTTGGCCAGTCAATTAGACGTACAATTAGGCTTTCTCTGCAGTGGAAAAATTTGTAGTTGGAAATGGCGTATGTCTAATAAAGTATGACAAGTTGCATATGTTCCTTAATCTTTAGCAGATCTGCTTTGCAACATTAATGTTGTATTTATCAATGGCAAAAAAAAAACTAAACTTGAGGCTTAAACATAGGAACGGAAACCCGTACACCTGATAGTCAGAGGCCCAGATCCAGGCCTGATCCAATTAGTAGGTCACTGTCTCTCCATTTATTTTCCTTTGAATCTCAGGCCTCATCACTGATGAAAGTCCATATGGGTATTTAACATTTCAGTTCAACATCCAGCTGGGGAGTTGATGAACGGCAGAGGTAGAAAACATTCAGGAGAGGAAGTGAAGTTCCAGCGGGGGTAATTATCACGGGATACTTCTGAGGAGCATGCAGGGATATTATCTGCAGCAGAACAGACTGCACATGGCCGGCCTCCCTCCCAGGAGATGTTACTTTTCTCAAGGTGTAAGGGGCCATGGATGTGGTTCTCATGGATATCCAGAAGATTTATTGTAGGGCTTTTATAAAAAATGTCTTCCGTCATCGTTCGAGTTGAATGATCAAGTGTGGGTCCTGCATGATTAATAGAATGATCTCCACACTATGATTAAGGCCAGGGGCCCACAGCAACTTTTAGTCGCCCAAGACTTGCCGTCAAATCGTAAAATTATGGCATCTGATGTCAAATACCAAATGTAAAAGTGGAGACCCTGCCATATTATGTTAGTACAGTAGGGTTCCTGTCATATGGCATCGATTAATAGACACTTTCTGAATTCACAGAGCTAAAGATAATCAGGACTACTCCCCTGAAGAAACAAGCGGTGCTAATTCTACGAGGGCTACCTAGCAGTGGGTTTCCTGTGGATTGCTACTGTCTGGAATAGCAGATTGAAAGACAACACAGATACTGTCTTGGTAAGCTACGACTGATGGTATAAGCGATCTGGGGCATGAAGTCCATTTTTTTGGGATGGTCAACATTCAATAGGGAAACCATAATCATGATCGAGAATGATGGGTCATTTATGGAAATTCAAACTGTTAGAAGATACTTATCTATTACTTAGGAACTACTGAAACCTTTCTGCTTAGGCAAGGAATGTTAGGTATGGATCCCCATAAGAGCCTGGGCTAGCACAGCATTGCCGAACAATAAATAACCTTGACTAAGATGCATGAAACCAGATAAGTCCAACAGTTTCTTCTGATAGAAAAGCTGAGTAATGGTTTATAAGTGGAGGAGGCTGATGAACAGGTCTGTCACAGTCTCTACCACCAACAGCCATTTTATGGACAGAAGGGCAACCAATTTGTGAAGAAAGTTGTACTAAGAAGAGAAAGTGGCCCCTTTGACATGGCATCCATGTATATGTATCATGGTTGTATGCAATTCATGTTGGCCTCATATATGACCATGACTAAGGAGATAACAAACGACTATTAGAACTACACTTCACGCTTTAAAAGAGATGGTTAATATGGCTTCTAAATAAATGAAAATTGGTTGTATGGAACCAAATGTTCAACTCTTCTTGAACTAGAGACGAGCAAATCGATTTGCGAGTCCTTGGTCCATTTGCCACGTTGCTCGACTAAAGAGCCCTGAGAAACGCCTCCTATGTTGGCCTCTCTGCTTCTTCTGATTTCTAGACCTGACACAACGTCGTTATTTCTGGTGCGATGCACATATTGCATTACACTAGGCCGGCTAATCAAAAAAGGAGCCAGAGATGCCATAAGGTAGGATGAGGTTTTCAGGGCTTGCATTTGGCGGCCATGGAATACAGGTCTTGCAAATTGCTTATCTCTGATCTTGACCAATTCTATGACCATGGTGGAACCACTGGATATGTAAAATAATTGCACATGATTCTTATCTTGGCCTTCTCAATACATGACTTTGATAGAAGAGATGGTTATCATGACCTTTAAATATGTGAAATCTAGAACTCATCTTGGCCCCATGTATGACCATGAGACCATGAGCAAAGAGATGACTGTCAGGGCCTCCAAATATATCAAGCCTAGTTGCACACTAGTCATCTTGGTACCATCTATGACTATGAGTGAAGAGATGTCTATCATGGCCTCCAAATATATGAAATTTAGTTGCATACTACTCATCTTGGCTCCATCGATGACCATAATTGAAGAGCCTCAAAATCTATTAAATCTAGCACTCATCTTGCCCCATGTGTGGCCACTAGCAAAAAGATGACTGTCATGGCCTCCAAATCTGTGTAATCTAGCATTCATATTGGCCCCATGTATGACCACAAGCAAAGGGATGAGTGCCTTGGCCTCCAAATATATGAAATTTTGTTGCATACTGCTTATCTTTACTCAACCCATGACCACGAGTGAAGAGATGACTGTCAATGCCTCCAAATATATGAAATCTAGCACTCATCTTGGACCCATGTATGACCACAAGTGTAAAGATAACTGTCATGGCTTCCAGATATATGAAATGTAGTTGTATACTACTCACCTCGACTCCATCAATGACTCTGATGGAAGTAATGTCTATTATGGCCTAAAAATATATAAAAAATGGTTGAATAGACCAACATCTTATACTTATCTTGGCTCCAACTCTAGTAGAGATGGTAACATGACCTCATACTCATCTTAGCATTATCTATGATCTTGTCTGAAGAATTATCTACCAAGTATACCCTACTGTAGTTTAGACTCACCATGAGACCCTCTTTGCCCACATTGGCCCTGTCATTCATTTAATGCAACAAGCTTAATGCCTACAGTGCAGCTGAGGTTCACATTGACCTCGATTATTACATCCCTTGGTAAACTCAGCGTTGGCATCTGTAAGGAGCCTTGAGTGCTCATTATTGCAACTTTCCAAACCTCTGCACTGGCTGCAGCACTTTAGTAGATTCCTACACCTATACTTAACTGTCCATAATCGTGCAGCTAAGTGCTAAATGCCTTTACATTCAAAGAACATTTCAGTCAAAGCAATGTGAATGGCAGAAAACAAAGGCATGTCCTTGTAAGGAATATTGTATGTAATAACGAGGTGCCCACCTGTACGAGGCAACGCATAAAGAAAGGAACGGAGGTGGTGCGTTCAGCAATACGGTCTACATTTTCATTAACCTTAAAATAGTCATTGATGAAGGAACCATTATTAAAATCTGATGTTAACAACTGTTCAGGTAAAACGATTTGACCTTACATATCCCTTTAGCACTTATAGAAAGTTCAGTAGAACTTCTTAAATGAAGTCTGACTAACCCTAAAAGCCGCAAAAGAATTAGAATTTCGAGACGGTTGGATGGACCATCTCTGACCCACCAGATTTCATATGGAGTCTAGGGCCAACGTTAGCGCGAAGCAAACTGGGCAATTCCCCAGGACTCCCATCTTTAGAAGGGTCCACAGTGATGACAAGAAGGAACTGTTCTGACAATACCAGTCCTGCATTATCAGTGCAGTTTCCAAGGTTAAAAGTGCAGCAGGACTCTTGGAGACATCACAGTCATGTGACAGTCATGTGACAAAAGATACTGTACCCTGTGCGAGCCTAGAAGAAATGAACAACAGCGGACAGGCTGGTAAGTCCTCTATCGTTTGTGTATGTGTGTGCTCTGTGTATACATATGTGTGTATGTATGTGCTCTGTGTATACCTGTGTGTATGTATGTGCTCTGTGTATACCTGTGTGTGCTATGTATATATACTTGTGTGTATATGCTATTTGTATATATGTGTTTATGTGCTCTGTGTATACATGTGTGTATGTATGTGCTCTGTGTATACCTGTGTGTGTGCTATGTGTGTATACATGTGTGTATATGCTATTTGTATATATGTGTTTATGTGCTCTGTGTGTACATGTGTGTATGTATGTGCTCTGTGTATACATATGTGTGTATGTATGTGCTCTGTGTATACCTGTGTGTGCTATGTGTATATACTTGTGTGTATATGCTATTTGTATATATGTGTTTATGTGCTCTGTGTATACATGTGTGTATGTATGTGCTCTGTGTATACCTGTGTGTGTATGTATGTGCTCTGTGTATACATATGTGTGTATGTATGTACTTTGTGTATACATATGTGTGTATGTATGTGCTCTGTGTATACATATGTGTGTATGTATGTGCTCTGTGTATACCTGTGTGTGTGCTATGTGTGTATACATGTGTGTATATGCTATTTGTATATATGTGTTTATGTGCTCTGTGTGTACATGTGTGTATGCATGTGCTCTGTGTATACCTGTGTGTGTATGTATGTGCTCTGTGTATACATATGTGTGTATGTATGTACTTTGTGTATACATATGTGTGTATGTATGTGCTCTGTGTATACCTGTGTGTGTGCTATGTGTATATACTTGTGTGTATATGCTATTTGTATATATGTGTTTATGTGCTCTGTGTATACATGTGTGTATGTATGTGCTCTGTGTATACCTGTGTGTGCTATGTGTATATACTTGTGTGTATATGCTATTTGTATATATGTGTTTATGTGCTCTGTGTGTACATGTGTGTATGTATGTGCTCTGAGTATACATATGTGTGTATGTATGTACTTTGTGTATGCATATGTGTATATATGTGCTCTGTGTATACATATGTGTGTATGTATGTGCTCTGTGTATACATATATGTGTATGTATGTGTTCTGTGTATACATATGTGTGTATGTATGTGCTCGGTGTATACATATGTGTGTATATATGTGCTCGGTGTATACATATGTGTGTATATATGTGCTCTGTGTATACATATGTGTGTATGTATGTGCTCTGTGTATACATATGTGTGTATGTATGTGCTCTGTGTATACATATGTGTGTATGTATGTGCTCTGTGTATACATATGTGTATGTATGTGCTCTGTGTATACATATGTGTGTATGTATGTGCTCTGTGTATACATATGTGTATGTATGTGCTCTGTGTATACATATGTGTGTATGTATGTACTCTGTGTATACATGTGTGTGTATATATGTGCTCTGTGTATACATATGTGTATGTATGTGCTCTGTGTATACATATGTGTGTATGTATGTACTCTGTGTATACATGTGTGTGTATATATGTGCTCTGTGTATACATATGTGTATGTATGTGCTCTGTGTATACATATGTGTGTATGTATGTACTCTGTGTATACATGTGTGTGTATATATGTGCTCTGTGTATACATATGTGTATGTATGTGCTCTGTGTATACATATGTGTGTATGTATGTACTCTGTGTATACATGTGTGTGTATATATGTGCTCTGTGTATACATATGTGTATGTATGTGCTCTGTGTATACATATGTGTGTATGTATGTACTCTGTGTATACATGTGTGTGTATATATGTGCTCTGTGTATACATATGTGTATGTATGTGCTCTGTGTATACATATGTGTGTATGTATGTACTCTGTGTATACATGTGTGTGTATATATGTGCTCTGTGTATACATGTGTGTATGCATGTGCTATCTGTATACATATATGTATGTATGTGCCCTGTGTATACATATGAGTGTATGTATGTGCTCTGTGTATGCATATGTGTGTATGTATGTACTTTGTGTATACATATGTGTGTATGTATGTGCTCTGTGTATACATATGTGTTTATGTATGTGCTCTGTGTATACATATGTGTTTATGTATGTGCTCTGCTGTGTATACATATGTGTGTATGTATGTGCTCTGTGTATACATATGTGTGTATGTATGTGCTCTGTGTATACATATGTGTATGTATGTGTTCTGTGTATACATGTGTGTGTGTGTATGTATGTACTTTGTGTATACATATGTGTGTATGTATGTGCTCTGTGTATACATGTGTGTATGCATGTGTTCTGTGTATACATGTGTGTGTGCTATGTGTGTATACATGTGTGTATATGCTATGTGTATATATGTGTTTATGTGCTCTGTGTATACATATGTGTGTATGTATGTGCCCTGTGTATACATGTGTGTGTATGTATGTGCTCTGTGTATACATATGTGTGTATGTCTGTGCTTTGTGTATACGTATGTGTGTATGTACTGTATGTGTTCTGTGTATACATGTGTGTATGCAGGTGTTCTGTGTATACTTGTGTGTGCTGTGTGTATATACCGTACATGTGTATATGCATGTTCTGTATGTATATGCTATGTGTATATATGTGATAATGTGCTATGTGTCCCCCAGCACCTCCTCCCTCCCCACTTATCTCCGCTGAAGACTTTGCCTCATTCTTCAAGCAGAAGATTGATAACATCAGAGACAGTTTTGGTCAACAAGCCCCAGAGCCCTTCCTCCCAACTTCCCTACCCTCCACCTCCAAAACCAACTTCTCCACCATTACAGAAGATCAACTCGCCACTCTACTCTCAAGATCGCATCTCACCACCTGTGCACTTGACCCGCTCCCATCCCACCTCATCCCAAACCTCACCACAATCTTCATCCCAACCCTAACCCATCTATTCAACCTATCACTAACAACTGATGTTTTCCCCTCAAGCTTTAAACATGCCTCCATCACACCTATCCTCAAAAAGTCCTCTTTTGACCCATCCTCTGTATCTAGCTATCGCCCTATATCACTTCTCCCCTATGCCTCAAAACTACTGGAACAACACGTCTACCTTGAACTGTCCTCCCATCTCTCTTCTTGCTCCCTCTTTGACCGCTTACAATCTGGCTTCCGGTCACACCATTCCACTGAAACTGCCCTAACTAAGGTCACCAATGACCTCTTAACCGACAAGAGCAAGCGACACTACTCCGTTCTCCTCCTCCTCGACCTGTCGGCTGTCTTTGACACAGTGGACCATTCCCTATTATTACAGACGCTCTCATCCCTTGGCATCACAGACTTGGCCCTATCCTGGATCTCATCATACCTAACAGACCGGACATTCAGCGTCTCCCACTCACACACCACCTCCTCACCTCGCCCCCTATCTGTCGGAGTCCCACAAGGTTCAGTCCTTGGGCCCCTGCTCTTCTCCATTTACACCTTTGGCCTGGGACAGCTCATAGAATCTCATGGCTTCCAGTATCACCTCTATGCTGATGACACACAGATCTACATCTCTGGACCAGATATCACCTCCCTACTAACCAGAATCCCTCAACAAATGTCTGTCCGCTATTTCATCCTTCTTCTCCGCTAGATTTCTGAAACTTAACATGGACAAAACAGAATTCATCATCTTTCCCCCATCTCACATGAACCTATCCATTACAGTAAATGGCTGCCCACTCTCCCCAGCCCCACAAGCTTGCTGCCTCGGGGTAATCCTTGACGCTGATCTCTCCTTCAAACCACATATCCAAGCCCTTTCCACTTCCTGCCGACTTCAACTCAAAAATATTTCACGAATCCGTTCATTCCTCAACCAAGAATCTGCAAAAACCCTAGTCCATGCCCTCATCATCTCCCGCCTCGACTACTGTAACCTCCTGCTCTGTGGCCTCCCCTCTAACACTCTCGCACCCCTCCAATCTATTCTAAACTCTGCTGCCCGACTAATCCACCTGTCCCCCCGCTATTCTCCGGCCTCTCCCCTCTGTCAATCCCTTCACTGGCTCCCCATTGCCCAGAGACTCCAGTACAAAACCCTAACGATGACATACAAAGCCATCCACAACCTGTCTCCTCCATACATCTGTGACCTCGTCTCCCGGTACTTACCTACACACAACCTCCGATCCTCACAAGATCTCCTTCTCTACTCCCCTCTTATCTCCTCTTCCCACAATCGTATACAAGATTTCTCTCTCGTATCACCCCTACTCTGGAACCCTCTACCACAACACATCAGACTCTCGCCTACCATCGAAACCTTCAAAAAGAACCTAAAGACCCACCTCTTCCGACAAGCCTACAACCTGCAGTAACCACCGATCAACCAAACCGCTGCACGACCAGCTCTATCCTCACCTACTGTATTCTCACCCATCCCTTGTAGATTGTGAGCCTTCGCGGGCAGGGTCCTCACTCCTCCTGTACCAGTTATGACTTGTATTGTTTAAGATTATTGTACTTGTTTTTATTATGTATACCCCTCCTCACTTGTAAAGCGCCATGGAATAAATGGCGCTATAACAATAAATAATAATAATAATAATAATAATATGTGTATAAATATTATTGTGCTCTGCGTCTGTATGTGCTAAATGTATACATATGTGTGTTATGTGCTCTGTGTATACATGTGTGTTCTCTGTATATACATATGTATGTGCAGCGCCCCAGAGTCCTGGTCGTTGCAGTACTGTGGCTCCGCCGCTAAGGGGGGCTATGGTACGTCTGATGGCACTGAAGGAGTTCATCTGACCAGGTATCACATACACCAATACATTTCACAGTCGGGCCTCCAGGGGGAGCTAAGGGTACTATTCATTAGGCCACTCCTCACCACTGTGGGTAAACTGGGGGTCAGGCAGGAAGTGAGTGGAGAAAGCGGACTGGGTTGGAACCAGACAACACCTGGTGGCAGAGGGTGTTGTAGGGGAAGATTCGGTAGGGTCCCTGTCAGGTTTGGGACCCTGACAGAGGCCTGGCTACAAGAAGGAACGTCACGGGACCGTGCCTGCTCAGCATAGCGGCGGTGCCCTAAGAAAGGAACAGAAGCGAGATAGATTGTGCTGAGTGAGAAACGAGATCAAAGCAAGAAGGAGAATACCAGTAGGAGTCGTGCTGTAAGACCGAGGCAACATCCTACTGAGGCGCACAACCAGCGGCCGGAACGCCGAGGGAGTATTACTATATTCAGCTTCAGGCAATACTTCAAACCAACGGCAGGACAGTCAGTCATAGGCGGGCTGTCTCACCTAAATCACCTATGCAGTCTTGGGGGGCAACTTGTGGAGAGGGGCGACTCTAGGGTCCCGGAAGAGCTCCGAGCCTACCCGTCATACGGGTGCCGTCCCAACCATAACACCGGGAGGGACGGAGGATTAGCAGAACATCATCTAATCGAGTTGTGAGGGAACTTAAGAAACAGACACAACAGTTGTGGGGACTTTCCGTAAGCACAGCAGAGAAGGACCACAACACATAGCGCTAGCAGGAAGGCACAGATTTCCACCTGCTAAGAGAACTCTGGAGGTGCCATTGGACCGGCCGGACTTGCGCAGCCTGGTGAACCGTATTCCGGACTGAGGACCCAGAGACCTTCAGTAAAGAGGTAAAGAGACTGCAAC
The DNA here is from genome assembly GCF_051348905.1 of Ranitomeya variabilis. Taxonomy (NCBI): domain Eukaryota; kingdom Metazoa; phylum Chordata; class Amphibia; order Anura; family Dendrobatidae; genus Ranitomeya; species Ranitomeya variabilis. Next base: position 29,879,821 of record NC_135237.1, read on the forward strand.
CTGGTGTCCTCGTTATTTACTGCACTGCACCACCACCACCATCCACAACCTTCATCTACATCTATCATTGTGCGCCCCTCAGCAGGGTCACGGACCGGGTCTAGCCACCATGACAACCCAACCCCAGAGCAGAGGCTCAGAGGCCCGGTACCGGGTACCCCTCGGCCCTGCGGCAGTGGGGGCGCTACATATGTATGTATGTGCTTTATCAGCAGGCACAAGAGACAAATGTACCAAGACAAAAACGCAGCATTAAAAGCGCAGCAAAAACTAAGCAGAAAACACAGCAAAACCTGCTATTTGTAAGTAGCTTAAATATTGCAATAAAAAAAACTGCAGCAAAAACGCAACATGGGAACATAACCTAAGAACAAAAATCATAGTACTCGCATGGTGCAGTTTTGGGCAGAATGTCCCCATCATTCTCCATCAGCTGGTGTAAAGAGGCCGATAAAGAAATACCGAACGACTTCAATACTGTCAATCGCACTCGATTAACGGTCGGAACTCAGCTGGTGTAAATGCAACCTCAATGGTTCTCTGTGATGGTGCAATATGTTACTATTTGGGGCCCCACTTGGTCTAAACCAGACCTGGTGGCGTCCCTGTGTGTTTGGCGCCAGTAGGCTTCAATATAGTGCGTCCCACCAATAATATCCTGGAGCATCGTACAGGAATGCTTCACGGAGCGCTGTGTTTCAAAGTTTCGAGAGACTTCTGCGGTGACTTGTGAGATTTACCAACTGTTCAAAGACTTTGGAAGATCTTCATTTTCCAGGAGACTCCGAAATATCCTGATCAGTTAGAGGTTTGTGGGTGCTTCATTGCTTTTGGGCCTTATAACGCCTGTGGAGACTGAGCAATCTAAGGACCCAAATGTAGGTTCTACAATCTCCGGTTATCTAGACCAGTAATTAGCAGAAAGGTAGTAAAAATCTGCAGCTGGGAAGAAATGATGTGAAAAAACAGCTCAACTACTGTAACCAGCATTCAATGCACAGAATTATTACTTGTACCTTATAGGTGATCTCCCACCTGAGACATCACAAAGCTTTAGAATAACATAGTCTCCACACCAGCAGAATGGTGAGTGCAGCTCCGGAGTGTAATACTGCATGTAACTCAGGATCAGTAATGTAATGTATGTACACAGTGATTGCACCAGCAGAATAGTGAGTGCAGCTCTGGGGTATAATACACGATGTAACTCAGGATCAGTAATGTAATGTTTGTACACAGTGACTGCACCAGCAGAATAGTGAGTGCAGCTCTGTGGTATAATACAGGAGGTAACTCAGGATCAGTAACCTAATGACTGCACCAGCAGAATGAGCACCCAGGTTAACACAGGGTAAATAGGTAGGCATCCCTAAACTCTAGTGGTTCCCACCCAAAAAGACTAGTGGCTACTTCGCCTAATTCTTTGTTTCTCTAGGGCCGACAACAGATAATTCATTGCCTTCAGCTACACAGTTACTACACACAGGTAAATTAGATTGAAACTATGAGCAATACAGGGTTAAATAATAAAGTTACTTCCTGAATTTTTAATTTTTGTCATTCTTGACAGCTGTTAGTAAGAAGAAAATTATCATTTAATGATTTGTTATTCCTTTTGTATCAAATGAATGGGGATAATGATTTTTTCGTATTTCATAGATATACCATGTAATTAATAGCCAACTTTTTTTGTGCACTTGAGATGAGACTGATAAAAGTTGTGGAAGTTTTGGAATTTGCTTGGAGTGATTTATTGCCTGATTTAGTGGGTACAAAGTGGTTGGATGATCATGTTGTCTTGATAAAATCAAGGTCATTTCCTTCCCCATGTGCATTGTGTGATGTCTTGTAATTGATGTCTGCTGAAAGATAAGAACATCCCCTGAAGACATAAATTTACCCTTTACTGACAGAACAAACGATATGAAAATTCAACCAATGTGACCAAACCCATGATTTCCTTAAGTCCAGCACTAACTATAGTAGTTATATTCTTGTACATAGGAGCAGTATTATAGTAGTTATATTCTTGTACATAGGAGCAGTATTATAGTAGTTATATTCTTGTACTTAGGGGCAGTATTATAGTAGTTATATTCTTGTACTTAGGGGCAGTATTATAGTAATTATATTCTTGTACATAGGAGCAGTATTATAGTAGTTATATTCTTGTACATTGGAGCAGTATTATAGTAGTTATATTCCTGTATGTAGTGTCAGTATTATAGTAGTTATATTCTTGTACTTAGGGGCAGTATTATAGTAATTATATTCTTGTACACAGGGGCAGTATTATAGTAGTTATATTCTTGTACATAGGGAGCAGTATTATAGTAGTTATATTCTTGTACATAGGGGGCAGTATTATAGTAGTTATATTCTTGTATATAGGAGCAGTATTATAGTAGTTATATTCTTGTACATAGGAGAAGTATTACAGTAGTTATATTCTTGTACATAGGAGCAGTATTATAGTAGTTATATTCTTGTACTTAGGGGCAGTATTATAGTAGTTATATTCTTGTACATTGGAGCAGTATTATAGTAGTTATATTCTTGTACATAGGGGCAGTATTATAGCAGTTATATTATTGTACTTAGGAGCAGTATTATAGTAGTTATATTCTTGTACATAGGGGCAGTATTATAGTTGTTATATTCTTGTACGTAGGGGAAGTATTATAGTAGTTATATTCTTGTACATAGGGAGCAGTATTATAGTAGTTATATTCTTGTACGTAGGGGAAGTATTATAGTAGTTATATTCTTGTACATAGGGAGCGGTATTATAGTAGTTATATTCTTGTACATAGGGGCAGTATTATAGTAGTTATATTCTTGTACATAGGGAGCAGTATGTCATGTCGGACGCTGTTCAGACCAGGTCGTCCGACAGACATTGGTAATTCCGCTTTTGTCCACTATGCGCTCATTGGCGTCGGCTAGATTTTATCTAGCTGGTCCGGGGTTAATTTACCTGGTGCTCGGATTGGAAGCTGGGCCATGCCCACTGCCTTTAAATAGTTCTCCTGAACATTGGGCGTCGCCGATTATAGCTTCTGTCTTGTGCGTGGTTATCTCGGTCTGGAGTGGTGAGCTAAGTAGTTGGAGTATCGTTGCTGGTGGTGTATTTCCCTTTGTCTTATTTTCTCCTTCCCATATTTGTATTTGTTTTGCCCTTTGCATTTATAGTGTATTCCTGAGTGACTGCGGCGTGGTGCTTATTTTTCCGTTATCCTTGTCTGTGCTTACTGTGGGTATTGGAGTGTGGTCTCTTCACTGGTGGGGGGGTGGTGGTTTCAGCCTAGGGTTGAAACAGGAGATAGGGCGAGGGTGGAGGCCCAGACATGCACACCATCAGTGTAAACTCTGGGAGAGGGTCAGTCAGGGTTTCCCTAGTCTGAGGGAAATCGCAGGGGCCCGGGTTATTAGCTCTTTCCTACCTAGGTCTCCCGTGACATTATAATCGGCCAACATTATTTCCATGGATCCCATGATTTCCATAACCCGCCAGCTGGAGGCGCTGTCCCTACAGGTCACTGAGTTGAGGGGGGCAGTGCAGCAACAGGGACTAGCAGTATCTAATGTGCAAGCTGGAGTTACAGGTAAAGTTGCTGAGCCTAAGTTTCCTTTGCCTGAAAAATTTGCTGGGGAACGCAGTAAATTTGTTACATTTTGTGAAGCTTGCAAACTGTATTTCCATATGCGCCCGATCTCCTCCGGTAATGAAGCTCAGCGTGTGGGCCTGGTGTTGTCATTATTAAGCGGGGATCCCCAAGCATGGACGTTTTCTTTGCCGTCTGATTCTGCTACATTTAACTCAGTGGAGAGTTTTTTTTCTGCTCTAGGACACATTTACGACGATCCGGACAGAATGGCTCTAGCAGAATCTAAGATACGCACTATTCGCCAGGGGGAGCGTGTTGCAGAGGATTACTGTTCTGAATTTCGCTGCTGGACGGTCGACACACAGTGGAATGATCCCGTGCTGCGGAGTCACTTTATTCATGGAGTTTCTGATAGGGTTAAAAAAGCCCTTCTGATGTACGAGACTCCTGCTTCTCTAGATTCCGCTATGAGTCTTATTGTCCGCATTGATCGCCGTTTGCGTCAGGGGGATCATGAGACGCCGCCTGTGGGAGAAGGTTTAGGTTCACGTGAGGTTGCTGCAGGTGAGCCCACGGAACCTATGCAAATCGCAGGGGTATCACATGTTAAGCATCGAGCCCCTGTTCTCAGGAAGCAGGGAGCCTGTTTTTACTGCGGTAAAACTGGTCATTTTATTAATATCTGTCCTCTGCTGTCAAAGAAAAACGCAACGGCGGAAAACTTCTGAGCTCAGAGGGTGTGGAGGAGTCCAAACTGAGCTTATGTATATCCTCCATGATGGTTTCTCACTGCATGCTCCCTGCCAAAGTTGTCACTGGCAGAGAGCTGCCAATCACTGTTTTTGTGGATAGTGGTTCTGCCACAAATCTCATTGATGAGGAGTTTGCGCTCACTGCTGGTTTTAGGATCGAAAAACTGCCTCATCCTATCCGTGTGGTCACCATCAATTCTGCTCCTCTCCCACAGGGGGAGATTACTGAGTTTGTGGCTGAGGTTAAACTCCACATTGGGTTTCTTCATTTCGAGCAGGTTACATGTAAGGTGCTCAAGAGTCTTCCGGCACAATTGGTTCTGGGTTTTCCATGGTTGTCTACACACAACCCGGTTATTGACTGGAAAACTCAGGACATAATTCAGTGGAGTGATTTCTGTCAGGAGAATTGCATGTGTTTCTGCTGTGACTTCAAGCGTTCCTGAGTCACTTCTGGATTTTGTGGATGTGTTCTCTGAGAAGGGTTGTTCAGAGTTGCCACCACATCGCTCCTATAACTGTGCTATCAGGTTTAAACCAGGGGCCAAATTGCCTAAAGCAAGGATGTTTAACATCTCCGGTCCGGAGAGACAAGCGCTAAAGGATTACATTGCTGAAAGTTTGAGCAAAGGGCACATCAGGCCTTCATCCTCACCAGTGGCAGCAGGGTTCTTCTTCTTTAAGAAGAGAGATGGTGGACTATGGCCGTGTCTGGATTTCAGGGAGTTAAACCAGATTACGGTTCGTGATCCATACCCTATGCCATTGATACCGGATTTGTTCAACCAGGTGGCAGGTGCTAAGTGGTTTACCAAGCTTGACCTCAGGGGGTGTACAACCTCATAAGAGTCCGTCAAGAGTGGAAGACGGCTTTTAATACCCCTGAGGGTCATTTTGAAAGTTTGGTGATGCCATTTGGGTTGACAAACGCACCTGCAGTGTTTCAACATTTCATAAATGATGTGTTCTCGCATGTTTTGGGGAAATTCGTTATTGTGTACCTGGATGACATCCTCATATATTCTTGCGACCGTGATACTCATTTAGATCATGTCAGGCAGGTGTTACAGCTTCTCAGAGAGAATAAGCTGTATGCAAAACTTGAGAAATGTGTATTTTCGGTACAGGAGTTGCCTTTCTTGGGCTATATTGTGTCTGCTTCTGGTTTCAAAATGGACGCTGCTAAGGTGCAAGCGGTGCTGCATTGGGAACGGCCTGATAACCTAAAAGCACTTCAGCGGTTCCTTGGGTTTTCTAACTACTATAGGAAGATTATCAAGGATTTTTCTATCATTGCTAAACCGCTAACTGACATGACTAAAAAAGGTACCAATTTCTCCGTTTGGCCTGAGGCTGCTGTGTGTGCATTTGAATCTCTTAAGAACAGTTTTGTTTCGGCTCCCATTCTTGTGCAGCCAGATGTATCGAAACCTTTTGTTGTAGAAGTCGATGCGTCTGAGCTTGGTGTGGGGGCGGTGCTGTCACAAGGCTCATCCTTGAGCGGTTTGCGTCCATGCGCCTATTTTTCCAAGAAACTGTTGTCCGCCGAACGTAACTATGATATCGGCAACAAGGAGTTGTTGGCAATCAAATTGGCCTTTGAGGAATGGCAACTTCTTGGAGGGGTCGGTTCATCAGGTTACTGTTATTACCGACCATAAGAATTTGCTTTATTTGGAGTCTGCCAAGCGTCTGTCTCCCAGGCAGGCTCGCTGGGCATTGTTTTTCACGCGGTTCAACTTTGTTGTCACTTACAGACCTGGTTCTAAAAACACTAAGGCGGATGCTTTGTCCAGGTGTTTTCCGGGGGGAGAGCCTCGGGAAGATCCAGTACCCATCCTCCAAAAGGGTGTTGTGGTTTCAGCTCTCACTACCGAGGTTGAGGCTGAGATTGCCGAGGCCCAGGAGGAGGTACCATCTGAGCTTCCCATCAACAAAACGTTTGTACCGCTTCATCTCCGCTTAAAGGTTTTGGCGGAGCATCATGATGCTGTCCTGGCTGGCCATCCAGGGGTTAGGGGTACCTTGGAGTTGGTGTCACGTCAGTTTTGGTGGCCCAAAATCCGACTGGACGTGGTCTCATACATGTCAGCTTGCACCACGTGCGCTAGGACTAAGACGCTCCGCTCCCGTCCTGTTGGCACTCTACTTTCTCTCGAGGTACCTAGTAAGCCATGGACGGAAATCTCCATGGATTTTATCACTGACTTGCCCTCCTCAGCTGGGAACACGGTCATCTTGATGATTGTTGATCGGTTCTCAAAAATGTTGCACTTTGTGTCTTTGCCTGCGTTGCCTAACGCTAAGACTCTGGCTCAGGTATTTGTGCAGGAGGTGGTTAGACTTCATGGGGTTCCGTCTGACATCGTTTCTGATAGGGGGTCTCAGTTTGTGTCAAAATTTTGGAAAGCATTTTGTTCACGGCTGGGGATCAAGTTGTCTCATTCTTCGGCGTTTTATCCTCAGTCAAATGGTCAGACCGAGCATATGAACCAAAATTTGGAACAGTACTTACGCTGCTTTGTTTCGGATAACCAGGAGGAGTGGTCGAAGTTCCTTCCTTTGGCTGAGTTTGCCATCAATAATCACCGCCAGGAGTCGTCTGAGGAGTCTCCGATTTTTTGTGTTTACGGGCTTCATCCTCAATTTTGTACTTTGAGTCAGGGGGCTCTTCCGGCATCCCGGAGGAAGACCAGTTAGGAGCACAATTATCATCAGTCTGGAGTAGAGTTAAACAGCGCCTGTTGAGTGTGGGTGCTAGGTACAAACATGTGGCTGACAGTAGGCGTGTGCCAGGTCCGGACCTGAGTGTGGATGACTGGGTGTGGTTATCCACAAAAAACATAAGACTCAAAATACCATCCCTTAAATTGGGTCCATGATTTATTGGTCCATTTAGGGTCGCCGCTGTCATTAACCCAGTAGCGTACCGGTTGGAGCTTCCTACGGTGTATAAAATACACAACGTGTTCCACAGATCGTTGTTAAAGAACGTTGTGGGTCTTGTGGACGCGACACCAATGCCTTCTCCAGTCTTGGTGGATGGTAATTTGGAATTTAAAGTCTCCAAGGTGGTTGACTCTCGTGTAGTGCGCCGCACTTTACAGTACTTGGTACACTGGCGTGGTTATGGGCCTGAGGAGAGGTCCTGGGTACCAGCCACGGACGTTTATGCGGATCGGCTGGTCAGGTTGTTTCACCGCCGCCATCCGGACAAGCCGGGTCCTATAAGCCGTGAGGGCCCTGGGGTCCCTCGTAGAAGGCGGGGTACTGTCATGTCGGACGCTGTTCAGACCAGGTCGTCTGACAGACAGCGGTAATTCCGCTTTTGTCCACTATGCGCTCATTGGCGTCGGCTAGATTTTATCTAGCTGGTCCAGGGTTAGTTTACCTGGTGCTCGGATTGGAAGCTGGGCCATGCCTATTGCCTTTAAATAGTTCTCCTGAACATTGGGCGTCGCCGATTATAGCTTCTGTCTTGTGCGTGGTTATCTCGGTCTGGAGTGGTGAGCTAAGTAGTTGGAGTATCGTTGCTGGTGGTGTATTTCCCTTTGTCTGAGGGAAATCGCAGGGGCCCGGGTTATTAGCTCTTTCCTACCTAGGTCTCCCGTGACACAGTATTATAGTAGTTATATTCTTGTATATAGGAGCAGTATTATAGTAGTTATATTCTTGTACATAGGGGCATTATTATAATAGTTAGATTCTTGTACATAGGGAGCAGTATTATAATATTTATATTCTCTACATAATATTCTTACATATTTCACTGTTTATGGTTTATGTATTTTGTTTTTTCATAATTACCGTATTCTAAATGTGTACCAATTTAAAAAATCTACGGAATTTAATAAAACAGTGAAATCAATAATTTATCTAGGAGACTACTTTCTCCCACATTTTCCTCTATTTCTTGCAGACATATAATTACCGTATATACTTGAGTATAAGCCGACCCGAGTATGAGCCGACCCCCCTAATTTTGCCACAAAAAACTGGGAAAACTTATTGACTCGAGTATAAGCCTAGGGTGGAAAATGCAGCTGCTACCGATGAATTTCAAAAATAAAAATAGATGCTCCATACCGTTCATTATGGCCCCATAGATGCTCCATATAAAGCTGTGCCATATATAATGCTCTGCACCATTCATTATGGCCCCATAGATGCTCCATATAAAGCTGTGCCATATATAATGCTCTGTACCGTTCATTATGGTCCCATAGATGCTCCACATAAAGCTGTGCCACATATAATGCTCTGCACCGTTCTTTATGGCCCCATAGATGCTCCATAGAAAGCTGTGCCCCATCTATAATGCTGCTGCTGCTGCAATAAAAAAAAAAATGACATACTCACCTCTCTTGCTTGCAGCTCCTCAGCGTCCCGTCTCGGCGTCTCTCCGCACTGACTGTTCAGGCAGAGGGCGGCGCGCACACTAGTACGTCATCGCGTCCTCTGACCTGAACAGTCAGAGCAAGAGGACGGGAAGACGGAGCCGCGCCCGGCGTGTGGAACGCGGACAGGTAACTATGACATACTCACCTGCTCCCGGTGTCCCTGGCTCCTTATCCCGGACAGACGGTCTCCGGGTGCCGCAGCCTCTTCCTCTGTCAGCGGTCACCGTTACCGCTGATTAGAGGAATGAATATGCGGCTTCACCCCTATGGGAGTGGAGTCCATATTCATAACTTTAATGAGCGGTCCCACGTGACCGCTGAACAGGGGACGAGCTGCGGCACCGAAGACCATGGGACTGGCAGGGGGAGCTCCGGGACTAGGTGAGTATGCGACAGTCTTCTCTCCCCCTCACCCGCCGACCCCACCGCCGATCATGACTCGAGTATAAGCCGAGAGGGGCACTTCCAGCCCAAAAATTTGGGCTGAAAATCTCGGCTTATACTCGAGTATATACGGTAAGCAGATTTTTGAATACACTTTATGTAGGTGAAGCTGTTCTTGAAAAATCTACACAAAAATGGTTCCATTAAGGGCACAACATTATGGTTTAGGCAATATTTTTTAAACAAGATGAGCAAATATTACTTACATAGAAAAACATGCAGATAATAATCAGTAATTACTGCGGATAACTAGGCGTGTGTATGATCGGCCCGTATGATAAAGGACGGGTTTGTTTTATAGTAAATACGAGCCTATTGATTCTTTCATTAATCTTCTTTTTATTAATTTGCTATCTGGAGATTCAAACTTTTATGGTTGTGATATGGTGTTTGCTTTTAAACATCTTCTGCTCCTTCCCAGCCGCTGGGCCTCCTCGTTCCTGGCACTGAGAGCCGTTGTTTTGCCTCTGGATACAAAATACTGATCAAATAATAAGCTGGAAATAAACATGAAGAGCAGACGAGGATCCTCCCTGACACAACTTCAAAAGCTGGAGGTGTCAGTCGATGTTTACATTCCTGTACATGTTCTGGGGAAGGTCCGTGCAAAATCCCTGCAGCTTCCTTATGTGGCAGGGTGGTGCGTGGAATAATCGCCTAATATCCAGTGATCTAGAAATGTGAGATCAGTAAAAGCGGGCAGAAAAATGCACATTGCCTCAATGAGGTGATCACGATCACTTTTTAGAAAAATCTGATTGCTAAAGTTGATTGAGATGGAAAATGGGTTGGTGTGACCTTTCGAGAATCTGCTGCACTCCTTATTTGTGCCCAGACTTGATTTAGTTTTTAAGAAAAAATCTGATTACTAATTCTTCCTAAGATAGAATGGCACGGTTTGGCCAACAAGCTGTTCCTACACTCCTCGTAGATGGCCTATTTTTAGAAAAATCTGATTACTAATTCTTCCTAAGACAAGGAATGGCATGGTTTGATCCATCAAGCTGTTCGTACACTCCCGCTCCTTGTAGATGACCTATTTTATTTTTAGAAAAATCTTATTACTAATTCTTCCTAAGACAGAATGGCATGGTTTGATCCATCAAGCTGTTCCTACACTCCCCCTGACGAAGGCAAACGCGCGTCGGGGAAGGGCGCATCCTGGGGACCTTGAATATACAGGCATAAGGTAATAAATTGGGTGGCTATTGAGCGTACTTACTTAAATGTATTTCAGTTATAGATGCATATATATGCCTTGCGATTATCGGCTCTATTTTAGCCCCCTTACATGATTGATCTTGGGTATTTTACTTTAACTCTTCATATGCCTGTATACATTTTGCACACCAACATCTCTTTTTTGATTAGATCTTTTTGTATCTTTATCTCTGTGGCATAATGATTATTTGATTTGTTTTTTTCTGGTAATAACAATTATATTATGGTATAACATCTTGGCCACACTATATTGATTTATACTTATTGTCCCCTGTGTTGCCCCCTCTTTTCATGGTATTTTCCCACCCCTGCCTATGGTTTATGTATCCTAGAATAAACATTATTCTTTTTTTTGAACATTGGACATTTGTTCGGGTTCTTTTTCGTCATTAGTTACTCCTCGTAGATGGCCTATTTTATTTTTAGAAAAATCTGATTACTAATAGTAATGAATGCTGGCTAAGGCTAGGTTTACATGTGCTGACTGTGGCCATCAAACAGGCCGGTCAATGATCATTTGATGGCCTGTTCAGACACGTTGTTAGCACGATCATTCTCGGCACATGGAATATCATCGGTATAGGAAGCCCATCTCCAGTGTACACAGGGCGATGTGTTGCTGATTATTGGCCCATTAAAATGAAACCTTAAAGGAGTTATCTGGTGAAAAACAAACTATCACAGATTTACCAGATAGGTGATAGACTGTTGATTAGTGGGGGTCCGACTTTTGGGACCGGCACCAAAACGGGTAACTCAAGTGCTCATTCTTGACCGCTGCTCCATTCATAACCTATATTTCTACTGATCGTTTTTTTTCGAGCAGCCATATAGTGAGTGCATGGAGCCGCACTTAGCTGTCCAACCTGCTGCTCCTTTTTGTAATGGGGCTAAAAGTTCCCTGCTCGGCTGATCGGTGCTGGTCTCAGCAGTCGAACACCCACTGATCAGCAAGTTATCAACTATCTATGGGATAAGTTATAATTTATTTTCACTGGACAACCGCTTACAACCCTATAACTACGTAAATAGTAAGAAACTAAAAAATGATAGTGTTGGCCCCCTTAAAAATAGTCTGGGGGAAATGGTGGATGAGGATGAGGAAAAGGCCAATCTGCTAAATGACTTTTTTCATCAGTATTTACACAAGAAAATCCCATGGCGACAATATGATCAGTGATAACAAAAATTCCCCATTAAGTGTCACCTGCTTAACCCAGCAGGAAGTACGGTGGCGTCTAAAAATCACTAAAATTGACAAATCTCCGGGCCCGGATGGGATACACCCCCGAGTACTGCAGGAACTAAGTACAGTCATTGATAGACCATTATTTTTAATCTTTAAAGACTCCATAATAACAGGGTCTGTACCACAGGACTGGCGTATAGCAAATGTGGGGCCAATATTCAAAAAGGGGACAAAAACTGAACTCGGTAATTATAGGCCAGTAAGCTTAACCTCTACTGTGGGTAAAATCCTGGAGGTCATTCTAAGGGATACTATACTGGAGTATCTGAGGAGGAATAACCTCATGACCCAGTATCAGCACGGCTTTACTAGGGACCGTTCATGTCAGACTAACCTGATCAGCTTCTATGAAGAGGTAAGTTCCGGACTGGACCAAGGGAACCCAGTGGACGTAGTGTATATGGACTTTTCAAAAGCTTTTGATACGGTGCCACACAAAAGGTTGTTACATAAAATGAGAGTAATGGGGATAGGGGAAAATATGTGTTACTGGGTTAAGAGCTGGCTCAGGGATAGGAAACAAAGGGTGGTTATTAATGGAGCACACTCGGACTTTGTCGCGGTTAGCAGTGGGGTGCCACAGGGGTCAGTATTGGGCCCTCTTCTCTTTAACATATTTATTAATGACCTTGTAAGGGGCATACAGAGTGGAATCTCAATATTTGCAGATGACACTAAACTCTGCAGGGTAATCAATACAGGGGAGGATAATTTTATATTACAGGATGATTTATGTAAACTAGGAGCTTGGGCTGATAAATGGCAAATGAGCTTTAATGGGGATAAATGTAAGGTCATGCACTTGGGTAGAAGTAATAAGATGTATAACTATGTGCTTAATTCTAAAACTCTGGGCAAAACCGTCAATGAAAAAGACCTGGGTGTATGGGTGGATGACAAACTCATATTCAGTGGCCAGTGTCAGGCAGCTGCTACAAAGGCAAATAAAATAATGGGATGTATTAAAAGAGGCATAGATGCTCATGAGGAGAACATAATTTTACCTCTATACAAGTCACTAGTGCGACCACACTTAGAATACTGTGCACAGTTCTGGTCTCCGGTGTATAAGAAAGACGTAGCTGAACTGGAGCGGGTGCAGAGAAGAGCGACCAAGGTTATTAGAGGACTGGGGGGTCTGCAATACCAAGATAGGTTATTACACTTGGGGCTGTTTAGTTTGGAAAAATGAAGGCTAAGGGGTGATCTTATGTTAATGTATAAATATATGAGGGGACAGTACAAAGACCTTTCTGCTGATCTTTTTAATCATAGACCGGTGACAGGGACAAGGGGGCATCCTCTACGTCTGGAGGAAAGAAGGTTTAAGCATAATAACAGACGCGGATTCTTTACTGTAAGAGCAGTGAGACTATGGAACTCTCTGCCGTATGATGTTGTAATGAGTGATTCATTACTTAAATTTAAGAGGGGACTGGATACCTTTCTGGAAAAGTATAATGTTACAGGGTATATACACTAGATTCCTTGATAGGGCGTTGATCCAGGGAACTAGTCTGATTGCCGTATGTGGAGTTGGGAAGGAATTTTTTTCCCCAGTGTGGAGCTTACTCTTTGCCACATGGTTTTTTTTTGCCTTCCTCTGGATCAACATGTTAGGGCATGTTAGGTTAGGCTATGGGTTGAACTAGATAGACTTAAAGTCTTCCTTCAATCGTAATAACTATGTAACTATGTTACTATAATGATTAGGAATGATTGAATCTGTAGAAGTTTGGGTTCTGGTGCGTGACGCAAACTTATTCCAAAATTCGGTTCAGGGACCAGAATCCAAACCCCATTGAAAACACTGATGACCCGAACTTTGAGCTAGAAAATATTCTCCCTTTCCATCTGACTTCCCTGGGAACTCCGAACTGTGCAATGGACTTCCCGGGAGAAGTCCGTGTTTGGCATTTAGCACCGGACACAACCTCTCGGTTACAAATCTTGGACTTTTAAGGTTCCCTCATCTCTGTTAATCTGCTCCTACGCTCCTGGTAGGAACCCAATTTTCTTTCGAGAAAAATCTGATTACTGATGCTGCGTTACATAGAGAATGACATGCTATCACCTATCTCCATGCTCCTTTACCCCTGATAAGTCCCCTTAATTTATTTCTATACATATCTGATTACTAATGCTGGGTGAGATGGAGAATGGAATAGTACGTATGTTGCTTCTCCCTCCTATACTATCAATACAGGGACAATACAATTTTTATGACTGGTTTCTAAGAACACACTTTTTGCTGAGATTTTGCCATGGAAACTTCCAGTCTTTGAGAAGTTTTTCGTTTTTGAGGAGGATTTGGAGAGTTTCCGCTCAATTTCTGCTCCCAAAACTCATAAAACACCTTGATGTGAACATACCGTAACTGCTCACAGTTCCACTTAAAATCAGGGTTCTTATCTCAGTAACATGTCTATTCTTAATTTAGGATTGAATCAACAATGCTCTGTAGCCACAAAAGAGATATAAGTAAAATGTTTTCATAGGACTCCTTTAAGTCTTGAAGAATACATTTCTACCTTTACTGAATTGCTGATTTACTTCTGAAACCCATAGTCTACATTGGGTAAACCCCATTTTTCCTTGATGTTTCAGATAATTTGGTGATTCTTACAGTCTATAATGATTGGATTCTTTCCATGAGCTGGAAATATCATGGAAACATTGTGAGATTCTTCTCCGATGCTCTACTGTGATGCTGAAAATTCCAAAAGTTATCACAAAGTTACTGGACTAGATTCTCCTGAAGATTTCAACCTTTGGATTGCACCAATCCTGCACCTAAAAATCCAACAGGTTTTACGAAGCTCTTTGGATATATGGTCAAACGGAGGTCCCGACTCAGGATCATCTCTCGTGGAAAAAGTGTCGAGAGAGCTCTGGTGGACTCAATGTGGACATGCATTACGAGAATGCTTCTGTGAAATATGGTGGGTGAGGTAAAGGTTTGGGGCTGTTTTTCAGATGTTGGTAAGAGTTGAGCGAATCTCCTGAATTTCAATTCGGACACATTTTTCCATTTGAATCGATCAGATCTTCTAATTTCTGTTTTCTATTTCTTGCCTTCTACTTCTGTCTTCCTTCTGGGTCTTCCATTCGCTGGGTTCCATGTCGTCACTCGGAGAAGGATGGATATCATTGATAAATGTAGCACCTCATGTGGCAGTGTGGAGCTTAATGAACGGAAAGCCTGGCCGTAAAAAAAAAGTTGTGAAATAGAAGAGCCGATTTAAGGATCTGCAGCAGTGGGACAGTTACCGGGGAGGCCTGAGGAGAGTGGAGTATAAGATTGTTTCGTTTTTTTACCTAATCTGGATTTGGTGAAAAATTTGAAGGAAATTTGCTCATTAGAATAGATTCGCTCATCATCACTAGTGTTGGCCCCTTCCAGTTAAGGTTTTCCTTTTTTACATACTCCTGTGACAAAGCAAACAGGACTTGGGGTGATGAGCTTAGTGTGGAGGACTACAACTTCATCCAAAACTTTCAGGATACATTAATGAATTTATTTGTCGGCCTGACCTTCTCCTCGCAACATCAGTGTTTGACCTAACAAATGCTCTTCTGGTGCAAAGTTCCCACAGACACTTCCAAAATCTTACGAAAAGTTTTCCCAGAAGAGTGGAAGGTGTTCTAGCCCATAAAATGGTCAAACTCAATATTCTAACTCTTGCTTTTGGAATGGGATGTCCAACAAGGTCATGATGTCGGTCTGATGGTCACGTGCATACATACTTTTCACCATGGAATCTATTCTCCCCTAGAGAGTGTACTGTATGTTCTTACCTCCCCTCGTCAGGTGTGCACAGGACAATTAGGTTTCGGAGTTGTGTTTTGATGCAGCTGTGACAATTTTTAGCCTCTTGTTAAGAAGACAGTTACACACGGGGCCATTAGCTCCATCTAATTGACATTCTGAAGTTGTTAGCAGAAAATTGACGTTTTCTTTTAAATGAAATAATTGATTTGCAGAATATTGGAGGCACTCAGGCATTAACCAAATGCATCGACTGCAAAAAGACAGGCGTAAAATTACCTGCCGATAAAGGGATTTGGCCCAGAAAATTATTTTGGGTAAAGATTGGACACCTGCTTTATTTTGTACTGGAAATTTCATTATACAAAATATTTACAACTTTCTGTTAAGAAGAACATTTCACAAACAATTACATCACCCGTCATATCCTCCCACAAAGCAAACAAATTTTTTCAGCTCTTTCTGACACAGGGAAAGTTGGTTAATATTCTGTATGGATGACATTACTCCTCTGCCTTATTGTGAATCAATAGAAAAGTGTGTGCACTTAGTGTCCACCCAGTGCATTATTAGGCTCCATTATTTATAATGTACTGATGCTGAGTTACACCCTGTATTATACTCCAGAGCTGCACTCACTATTCTGCTGGTGCAGTCACTGTGTACATACATTACATTACTGATCCTGAGTTACATCCTGTATTATACCCCAGAGCTGCACTCACTATTCTGCTGGTGCAGTCACTGTGTACATACATTACTGATCCTGAGTTACATCCTGTATTATACTCCAGAGCTGCACTCACTATTCTGCTGGTGCAGTCACTGTGTACATACATTACATTACTGATCCTGAGTTACATCCTGTATTATACTCCAGAGCTGCACTCACTATTCTGCTGGTGCAGTCTGTTATGACCCCAATGGCGAGGGTCTCAGAGGAACGTGGAAGTCTGCAGAACACAAAAATCCAGCTCCTAGGGCAGTGGTGACTGGGTTGACCATATATCTACTCCTAACGCCAACACTAGAAGTAGCCGGGGATCATTCCTACGTTGATTCTAGATGACACGCGCCAGCCGGAGAATCTAGCTACCCCTAGTAGAGGAAAACAAAGACCTTTCTTGCCTCCAGAGAAGGGGACCCCAAAGCTGGATAGAAGCCCCCCACAAATAATGACGGTGAGGTAAGAGGAAATGACAAACACAGAAATGAACCAGGTTTAGCACAGAGAGGCCCGCTTACTGATAGCAGAATAAAGAAAGGTAACTTATATGGTCAACAAAAACCCTATCAAAATCCACACTGGAAATTCAAGAACCCCCGAACCGTCTAACGGTCCGGGGGGAGAACACCAGCCCCCTAGAGCTTCCAACAAAGGTCAGGATATAGATTTGGAATAAGCTGGACAAAAATACAAAACCAAAACAAATAGCAAAAAGCAAAAGGCAGACTTAGCTGATATAACTGGAACCAGGATCAGTAGACAAGAGCACAGCAGACTAGCTCTGATAACTACGTTGCCAGGCATTGAACTGAAGGTCCAGGGAGCTTATATAGCAACACCCCTAACTAACGACCCAGGTGCGGATAAAAGGAATGACAGAAAAACCAGAGTCAAAAAACTAGTAACCACTAGAGGGAGCAAAAAGCAAATTCACAACAGCAGTCACTATGTACATACATTACATTACTGATCCTGAGTTACATCCTGTATTATACTGCAGAGCTGCACTCACTATTCTGCTGGTGCAGTCACTATGTACATACATTACATTACTGATCCTGAGTTACATCCTGTATTATACTGCAGAGCTGCACTCACTATTCTGCTGGTGCAGTCACTGTGTACATGCATTACTGATCCTTAGTTACATTCTGTATTATACCCCAGAGCTGCACTCATTATTCTGCTGATGCAGTCACTGTGTACATACATTACATTACTGATCCTGAGTTACATCCTGTATTATACTCCAGAGCTGCACTCACTATTCTGCTGGTGCAGTCACTGTGTACATACATTACTGTACTGATCCTGAGTTACATCCTGTATTATACCCCAGAGCTGCACTCACTATTCTGCTGGTGCAGTCACTGTGTACATACATTACATTATTGATCCTGAGTTACATCCTTATTATACTCCAGAGCTGCAATCACTAATCTGCTGGTGCAGTGACTGTGTACATACATTACATTACTGATCCTGAGTTACATCCTGTATTATACTCCAGAGCTGCACTCACTATTCTGCTGGTGCAGTCACTGTGTACATACATTACATTACTGATCCTGAGTTACATCCTGTATTGTACCCCAGAGCTGCACTCACTATTCTGCTGGTGCAGTCACTGTGTACATACATTACATTACTGATCCTGAGTTACATCCTGTATTATACTCCAGAGCTGCACTCACAGTGATGCATTTGTATACTGTATATATATTGATGAGACCAGGAGTTGTTCTTGTTCGCCGCCATGTTTTCTGGGTTACAAGGAGTTAAGCGTCTGTGACGGGCTGTTACTAATCCCCCATCGGAGGAGCTGAGCGCAGACATTCTCTTACATAGAATTATTTGCCGGTTGTGGAAGGTCTGGGGGTCCGATGAGTGAGAGCGGAGTCAGTTGCCAAGGTGACACGTCCTTATAAATATAACACATCACCTAATGCGCTTTTTAACACGGTATTTTATGACTTTTAAATCAGATACATTAGCAAATCTATCGGGTAATTTTCTCTGAAAGGCCATTTTGTAGAACTGTTCTTTTCTGTTCCTTTCCTGCAGGTTTTTTAGCTGAACGCCTCGTGTGACATTCTGCGCCCATTCCGCTCCTGACGTCGGGGAGAACACACGTCGGCTGCAAAACTCCAATATTTGTGTGTCGTTCCCACGAACAGTAAATATGTCTGATTATCGCAATGAAATCTCACTGCCGTGAGCGGCTGGTTACATAAAATCCCACGTTATTAATGCGGAGCTCTTGTCACGTCTCACTTCTTCTCTTAGAATTCTCAGTTGTGACTTTCCCCTGTTATTCCTGCTGGAAATGCCTCAAGAAGTGAAGTAGTTATTCTCATGTTCTATAGGTAAAATTGCAAAATGTTGGTAGCAACAAGTAACTTATTTAAAAGTCTCTGTTCTCGAGAGCGAAGGAATTTTGACTTCTAGTTTACGGCTTTTTGCCTAGGTTACCTGCCACCTCCGCAGTCAGTCAGCAGTGGCTGGTTTCCTAAGAAAAGAGCGCAGCACTTGCAAACCCTTTACTGTATAGCATGCGAGCGCTGCTCTGAAGCTGACTGATTCACTGGATCTGGCCAGCAGGATAAGCCATAGGGCCGGGGAGCGGCGCACGCCTGAACAGATGTTACTGCTTTATTCATAGAGCAGAGAGTAGAGCAGCCATGTTGGGGTATCGGAGGAAAGATGAAAATCTGGAGGACGCTTGTGGCCGACACTCTGAGAAGCATCTGTGGTGTAGACTCTGGGAGGGAATATGGGGCATTCTGGTAAAATCTCATACCTTGTTTGAAGGCGTTCGTGGGTGATGCTTTTGAAAACATCTTTGATGACAAACTAGAGAGGATTTGTGGCTGAATTCTGTGGCTGCAACTTTAGAGAGCATCTGTGGTTGACTCTCTGTGAGGCATCTGTGCCTGACACTATGGGGAGCATCTGTGGCTGGCAATCTGTGAGGCAGCTGTGATTAACAATCTAAAGAGCATTTGTGGCTAGCACTGTCGGAGCATCGTTGGCTGATATTCTGGGAGAATCTGTGTCTGGCTCTCTAGGGGTCATCTCTGGCGCAATTTAGAGAGTATCTGTGGCTGGCACAGCAGGGAGCATTGGTGACTGTCACTCCAGAGAACATCGGTTGCTTGCACTTCAAGGAACATAGGCGGATGGCACTCCACAGAGTATCAGTCCCTGGCACTGCTGGGAGCATTGGTGACTGTCACTCCACAGGGCATCGGTGGCTGGCACTCCAGAGAACATCGCTGGCTGGCACTCCAGGGAGCATTGGTGACTGTCACTCCAGAGAACATCGGTGACTAGCTCTCCAGGGAGCATTGGTGGCTACTAGCATTCCAGGGAGCATTGGTGGCTGGCACTCCAGGGAGCATCGGTGGCTGGCACTCCAGAGAACATCGGTTACTGGCATTCCCGGGAGCATGGATGGCTGGCACTCCAGGGAGCATCGGTGACTGGCACTCCAGGGAGCATCGGTGACTGGCACTCCAGAGAGCATCGGTGGCAGGAATTCCAGGGAGCATTGGTGGCTGGCATTCCCGGGAGCATGGATGGCTGGTATTCCAGGGAGCATTGGTGGCTGACACTCCAGGGAGCATTGGTGGCTGGCATTCCCGGGAGCATTGGTGGCTGGCATTCCCGGGAGCATGGATGGCTGGCATTCCAGGGAGCATTGGTGGCTGGCACTCCAGGGAGCATCGGTGGCTGGCACTCCAGAGAACATCGGTGGCTGGCACTCCAGGGAGCATCGGTGGCTGGCACTCCAGGAAACATAATTGGCTGGCACTCCAGGGAGCATCGGTGGCTGGCACTCCAGGGAGCATCAGTGACTGGCATTCCCGGGAACATGGATGGCTGGCACTCCAGGGAGCATCGGTGGCAGGAATTCCAGGGAGCATCGATGGTCTACACTTTAGTAAGCATCTCTAATTGGCACTTAGGAGAAAATCTGTGGCTGCATTCTGAGGTACATCATTTGCAGCAGGAACTTAGTGAAGCAAATGTGGCTGGCATATCAGTGAGGATCTGTAGCTGCCACTTCAAAAGGCACCTGTAGCTGGTAATCTAGGGGGCATCTGTGGCTGTCACTCTGGGGGGGGGGGGGGCATTTGTGGTTGTCACCCTAGAGAATCAATGTGACTGACCTTCTTGGGAGCATCCGTGGATAGGAGCATATGGGCTTCTACTTGTTGGCCGGTGATCTGCAGGGCATCTGAAATGTTTGCACAGTGCACTATACCACTATACAGGCTTAACACTCTATTTTCATTCCAGCTGTGCAGAAAACCCACCCGTGGCATCTTTCCGGTGGTCCCATCATTGTGCTAAAACAGTCCACACATCCTATATGGCTAGTGTTCCAAAACAGTCAAAAATGTCCCAATTACTTAATTTGATGAAAGTATTGAAATTAAAACCCCAGAGCTTTATTTTAAATTATTTCAAGATAATTGTATACTTAATTTATTTTTCATGATACCCTCATTTATTTTTTAGTTGCATTTTTTGCCCCATAAAGGAGAGGTAAGGAATAACGTATATCAATATAATTCATAGTATCCACGTGAAACAATTTGAAATGCAAAATTTCCCAAATATTTTTAATTCAACGTATTTGCTTTAAAAAACGAAAATACATTTTTCATTTTGGATAACGCCAACCTCATTCCTCTGACCTGCTGATTCACCACGTCACACCGGTATTTGGCTGCACCTTTTATTGGGGCGAGCTTGAACTGGCTCTTCCACCTGAGGCTGCATCTCCATGGTGGCGCCTCACAGACTTCAGACACTTTTCCTTCATACCTTTCCTACTATTTAACATATCGTCTCCTGCATATCTTTCACTCTACCCAGGAGAAGCGCCGCAGCAGCTCAGATCACAGGCCGCTCTGTTCCTCCATCAGGAGGGTTTCCATGTTCATCCTGGCCTGGAGGCGCTGCGGAAGAAATGACTTGTCATCGCTTTTTATTGCTCAAGTTTGATATCTTATACAGGGAAACTGAGAAAAGCTTTTTTCCTTGTATATCGAACTTGTTGCTATGTTTACAAAATGAAAACATTAAAAAATAATATTTAAAATAATTCAATTGTCCTTATCTAAATGAAAATAGTGGAATTCATTTTTTTTACATTAGTGGTTTTACTAAATTCAGAACTTTGTAAAAAATATAGATTATTTTGTAACTTTTGCCGCAATACAGCAATGTATAAGTTGTGGATGTGCGGTCAAAGTCTTTTTCTATTTTTCATAGAATCGTAGAATTTAAGAGTTGGAAGGGACCTCCAGGGTCATCGTGTCCAAAGCCCCTGCTCAATGCAGGATTCACTAAACCATCTCAGACAGATGTCTGTCCAGCCTCTGTTTGAAGGAGAACTCACCACCTCCCATGGCCGCCTGTTCCACTCGTTGATCACTTTCACTGTCAAAAAGGTTTTTTTTCTAATATCTAATCTGTATCTTCTCCCTTTCAGTTCCATTCCATTGCTTCTCATGTGCTAATGAGAATAATAATGATCCTTCTACACTGTGACATCCTTTCAGATATTTGTAGATGGCTATTAAGTCCCTCTAAGTCTTCTTTTTTGCAAGCTAAACATTCCCAAATCCATTAGCCGTTCATCGTAGGACATAGTTTGCAGTCCACTCACCATCCTGGTAGCTCTTCTCTGAACTTTCTCCAGTTTTTCAATGTCTTTTTTAAAATGTGCTGCCCAGAACTGGACACAGTATTCCAGAGTCCTTACCAACATGGAGTAGAGGGGGATAATGACTTCACGTGATCTAGACTCTATGCTTCTCTTAATGCATCCTAGAACTGTGTTTGCCTTTTTGGCTGCTGCATCACACTGCTGACTCATGCGCAGTCTGGGATCTATTAGTATACCCAAGTCTTTTTCACACGTGCTATTGCTTAGTTCTATTCCTCCCATTCTATAGATGTAATTTTTGTTTTTCATGAACAAATGTAGAGTCTTGCATTTCTCCCTGTTAAATACCATTCAATTAGTCGCTGCCCATTGTTCAATGTTATCTAGATCCTTCTGAATCCTTTCTCTCTCTCTTTTCTAGTGTTAGCTATCCCTCTTAGCTTTGCATCATCTGCAAATTTGATTAGTTCACCTTCAGTTCCCTTATCTAGAAAATTTATAAAAATGTTGAACAACACTGGGGCCAGGACAGAGCGTTGTGGTATCCCACTTGAAACACTTTTCCAATTGCATGTGCAACCTTTTATTGCCACTCTTTGAATACGATCACTAAGCCAGTTATGAATCCACCTAACCGTAGCCTTGTCAATCCCATACTTGGTCATTTTTTCAATAAGGATGGTATGAGATACTTAATCAAATGCTTTGCTGAAGTCAAGATATACTATACCTACCACATTTCTTTGATCTACCCAGTCAGTGATTCCATCACAGAAGGAAATTAGATTAGTCTGGCATTATTTGTTGGCTACAAATCCATGCTGGCTCTGGTTAATTAGTGTAAGCTTATCCAAGTACTTTACATACATGCAATTTGTTCAAAGATCTTTCCTGGTATAGAAGTAAGGCTCACTGGCTTGTAATTTCCTGGCTCCATCTTCTTTCATTTTTTGTCCTTCTCCAATATTCTGGGACTTCTCCTGTTTTCCAGTATTTTTCAAAGATTCTGGCTAGTGGTTCTGCAATTTCCTCTGCAAACTCTTTCAGTACCCTAGGATGTAATTCAGCTGGACCAGGAGATTTAAATTCATGTAAATTAGCTAAGTGTTTCCTCATCAGCTCTCTGTTTATAGATAGTGTGGATTCTTTTATTCCTTCGATGGCACCATGAAGATCAGTTGATGTTACATTTGCTTTCTTAGAGAACACAAATACAAAATAGGAATTTAATAGTTTAGCTTCTCAGCATCGTTTTTGACCGCTTTACCCTTTTCATCCTGTAAAATTTCTATAGCATCTTTGTCTTTTCTTTTGCTTTTGACATACCCCCAAAATCCTTTTTTATTACTTTTGGTCTCCCTTGCAAGCCTCACTTCATTACTGGCTTTAGCTCTTCTAACTCTTGCCCTGCGTTCCCTACAGACAGCATTATATTCTTCTTTAGCTATGCCCCCTCTTTCCATTTGATATACATTTTCTTTTTTCCTTTTTAACAAGTGATTAACTTCTGTGTTCATCCACCCTGGTCTCTTTAAATGCTTCCAATTCTTCCTTCTTTTCGGGATTGTTACCGATTGTGCAATGAAAATTTAATTTAGCAAAATCTCCTATCCTTCTTGAACATCCAGCCATTGGACCTTTCCTACCCTCTTTCTCAACCCATTAAAATCTGCCTTTTTGAAGTCCAACCTTAAAGTCTGAGTACTCGATGGTCTTCACTTTTATAGCAGTACTATGATATATAGGAGAAGTGATGATCTCCTGTGTAGCTCAGCATGTCGCTGGGCTTCACGGGAGTACAAACATGGCGGCGATACAGGCCCCTCAAATGCCATGGCATTCATTCGGCTCCTCATACCTGGATTGCATTGAAGGGGTGGTGGGCCATGGGCGCCGTGACTTTTGCATTATTTGATTGTTGCATTAAAAAGCTGCTGACAGTATTTGCATCAGGGAACTCAATATAAGAAGTGGTTCTCTAAACTGAATGTAAGTCCAAAAGTCCAATAGTCTGGCACTTGTGGGACACCTGATAAGTGAATCCACTCAGGATTTTTTTACTGGACTGACATATGACATGAGATTCACCGTCAGTGCCTTCAAAGCCTCTGTGACGGCACGCTGACACGTCGCCAGTAGTACAGGTGCTGACCATGACTAAGAGCGTGAGCAGAAAACCACAGGGATGCCGGGTTTATGTTCTTCCGAGTGAAGTGTCATCAGCGGAGCCTTTTCTTCTTTGATGATGAAAAAGCAAAATATGAGTCATCCCTGACAAGTCATCTATTTCTTCCGGAAAGTGAAAAAAAAAATCTCTGCATCGACCTTAAGCCTTTGTTTAGTTTGGATAAAGCCCATGAGTAAAGTAAATCTGAACAGCTATTACTATTCAGCAGAGCTTAGTGTAAACACTTATTTTTCCAGCAGTGCCTCCGCAGGAAAAGTGAAGAACTGCAGTGCATTCCTCCAGGGTAGAGGAGCAAGTTTAGCACAGTTTCTATGTAGTCCGGATCTTGACAAAGTCACAATATTACAGAAATACAAGTATATATTAAGATGTATTAGGGCTGGCATATTGCCTGGACGAACAGCTACACAGAGAACTTAAGGGCCCAGCACCATTAAGATATCTGTCACTAGGTAAGGTTACTGCTTTGTTGGCATCTTTAAGTGTTTATCTTATTTATTTATTTATCCCATAAACATCATATGTCATCGCTGGAGGTCCAACCACTAGGGTCCTCACCGGTCATGAGAACTCAGAGTCCTTTGTATAAATGAAATGTAAGTGAGCATACTTTTAGCATCTCTCATGTGGATTGTGTAGGGCCCGATCCCTTTAAAAAGAATCTGCCAACATGCTTTTGATATGTAATCTGAGAGCAGCACGATGTAGGGGCAGATACCCTGATTCCAGTGATGTCTCACTTAGGCTACTTTCACACTAGCGTCGGGCTCGGCCCGTCGCTGTGCGTTGGGCCGACGTTCCCGACGCTAGCGTTGTCTCCGCCGCACAACGGGGGCAGCGGATGCATTTTTCCAGCGCATCCGCTGCCCCATTGTGAGGTGCGGGGAAGTGTGGGGGCGGAGTTCCGGCCGCGCATGCGCGGTTGGAAAAGACGTTTACGACGGAGCAAAAAACGTTGCAAGCAACGTTTTTTGCTCCCGACGGTCCGCCACTGCACGACGCATCCGTTGCACGACGGGTGCGACGTGTGGCAATCCGTCACAATGCGTCGCTTAATGTTAATCAATGGTGAAAAAACGCATCCTGCAAACACTTTTGCAGGATGCGTTTTTTCGGCAAAACGACGCATTGTGACGGAATGCAGTTAACGCTAGTGTGAAAGTAGCCTTAGTTTACTGGGTGCAGCAGTTGTGATAGAATCCCTGTTTTTTTCTGCTGCAAATGTAACAGAACTCGGAATGCTGAGCTGTATATAACCCCGCCCACACAACTGATTGTCCGCTTTCTGTGTACAATGTGCATAGGCAGAAAGCTGCCAGTGCTGGGGATGGGGTTGGACCAGGAGGATCAAGACACTTAGTTCTGTACTGATAATCTGTTGATAAAATACTGATTTTATTGAAATAGCTAATCACTATCCAGTAAGTGACTCATCACTGGAATCAGGGTATCTGCCCCTATATCACTGTGTTCTCAGGTTACATAGCAAAAATCTGGTGACAGATTCCCTTTAAGAAGAAAAATGAGCTGAATGCCCTTTCTTTAGGGGTACCATTCAGAATATGTACCAGTATATGTACTAATATTCTAGATTACCAAAAATTACGGTTCACAGGAATCTTTGGAAAATCTCTGTATGATAAATTCGATGCTGAATTACAGCTTTACCGCTACTTCCTGACACTGACCTGACACTTTTTGAAAGCCCGGTAAATTAAAACCAATATTATATCAAATAAGAAAGAGTTAAAAAAAATCAATTTGAAAGAAAATGGATCCGGATTATTAGACAGTGGTGGTTTATAAAATATAACTGTAAGCATGTAAAACCTCTGTAGAGATCGACAACATAAAGTGTTCATATAAAGTCTGTTACTATCGTCATAATCCCAGTTTTCGATCTCTAAATCTAAGTCCTGACTCTTTTTATGGACAAATATCAATTAAAACCCTTTAATCTATAATTAAAGAAAAAAAAATCATCAAAAAATAGTGAAACGCGTTAATTTCGAAAGTCCGGCCGTGTAATCAACTGGCAGGAATTACCAATTAAATATAGCCACCAATTTTTAATTTTCTATCACAGTCCTCGTCAGAGGATAAGCTGCTCTTAATCTCCCAATTAACCAGCGGTAGACAATAGGGAAATTGTCAATTTTCACCGACGGGAAAACCTGTCTGTCCAGGAAACGTCACTCATTGTCATCTATTGAATTTAATCTGGTACCAACCGGGGGCTACCGTTTCCTACCTTCAATCCTAATCCCCCCACACTACTGTATAGGTATAGGACGTCGACAAAAATGTCACCATGTAACACTAGATAGACGCATCTACAGACCGGGGCTGCATCCAATTACATGTCCAAGTCCCCGGCCATCTTGTTTTTTTGTCTTCTGCCGTCTGTCGTTAGGTATTTAAGCTCCATATTTTCGTCTGTCACTCGTGAAAGCCTCTGTCAACCAAAGCTTACGAGACGGCTTGCCAAAAAATATCCATTCGGGGGCCACAATGATAATATTATATTATATTTGTGCCGGCCGGATAATCCCTCACGTTTGTTCCCTCAGCGGTCTGGTAATGCCAGGCTTAAGTTGCATATTTGGTCTTTTTTTTAGCTAGATTTTGCTGATACATGCTATCAGCGGGAGACAAATGAAATCCTAGGGTTAGTTCTCTTGTTACAAGGAATCACCCTCCTCGAGAGAGAGGTTTATCCAAGAAGTGGCCTTACTCAACGCTCTAATATCTACATTCATGGGAACCGGCCATGGATAATTATGGAAAAACCTTCTTGGTCTCATCACCTTCGCGAGTGTTTGTGGGTATTTTACACAAACAAGACTTTCTCGGGAACCTGACGAAGAGCAGAAAAATGTAATTTTCCGCATCTCGAATGATTATAGGACAGATTAAAATATAAAACCGGTTCCTTGCTGTGAAGAATATGGTTGATTTTTCCCGAGGTGCTTACCGTGTGGCAGGTTACTTACCGCTTGGAGAAATAATCTTCAGACTTCCTTTTTTTGTAATCACTGTAATAAAAAATGTTTTCTATTACGGTGGATGGAAGAAGTCTATTAAAAAACAGTCCAGGCGGCTGGGATTTTCTCGGATTCTTAAAGAACTAAATTAATTGATTCCTTCTTCCTCGGACTGTTGTGCCTAATTTCGAGAAGTACTAAAACTAGAAATGAATGTTTTACCAACTTTGGATGGATTCTCTGGCTCTAAATCCAACTTTTTGGATGCTATATTAAACAATGAAACAACTTGCAAGTTGTTTTATTAATAATGAACTCGTACCGTTTTGTAAATATAGGTCCTATGCAAAATTCTTTGCAGGTTGACGAAGGTGATCTATGATTACCAACTACAAACCACGTGTGTAATCTCATCCTCAATTTACGAATGACCTGCTTCCTTGTACTAACCTGAAGGTGTCATCCTTGTATACCTTAGATTACATGTTCCTGTGCTGCATTTTATTCCTGAAAGTGTAGTTTGCGCAGCCTAAAGTAGGACAAGGCTCTTTAAAGATGGGAGTGGGAGAGAAAGCATCAGCAGGGGGAATGCCCACTGAACCATGATGCTCAACACGCATCAGGTCTTGAATGTAGAAAGCAAATTAGATTAAAGACAACAACACAGTGTAAAAGTGATCCTAAAATCCCCAGATAGAAGGCCCAACGCAACGTCATGCGTGCATCACACCACAAGGATGACTTCAGACCAGGCTTACCAATCAGAAAAGTTGCCGGAGATTCCGGCAGATTGTAGGTGGTTCCAGAGGTGGACATATCATTGGAGCAACCTATGCTGCCACACAGGGGCTCAGTAGGTAAGGGGGCCACTATCACCTACAAAGGTGGAATTTTTCCTTATAATGGGCTATGGGACTGCAAAAGGTCTATATACTGCTCTTTCACCAGGGCCCTATATTGTCTTTGTCCACCTGTGGGTGGTTCGCATTGCTCAAGGTCCTGAGAATCGATTGGCTCATCCTTACAAAATCTAAAGGTATCGGTAGATATCTAAAAATTTGTCCTGAAATTTGAAGAGTTAATGGATGATTGTTCCAAAACACTAGAGATGAGAAATTCAGCTCTGGTCCAGCGTTCAGTCCGGTCATGATTGACAGTCAGTCTTCACTTTGGTGTCCAACATCCCGGGCCCGGCATCGTGGAATCCTCTTCTGACGCTTACTAAACCCCTCAACGTCACGACTTCATGGTATAACGCATGTCAGTAAGCAGCCAGAGGTGCCCAAGATGCTGGACTCAGAAGTGAAGACCAGCTGTCA
This sequence comes from Ranitomeya variabilis, assembly GCF_051348905.1. Taxonomy (NCBI): domain Eukaryota; kingdom Metazoa; phylum Chordata; class Amphibia; order Anura; family Dendrobatidae; genus Ranitomeya; species Ranitomeya variabilis. Next base: position 29,908,162 of record NC_135237.1, read on the forward strand.
TGGAGGACAACATTGGATGCAAAATGTTGCTCCAGATCAGAGTACCCAAAGTGGTGTCTCTCCAACTTTTGCAAAACTACAACCCTCAGCATGACTTTATAGTGAAGCGTCAGCCGTTGTTATTCTGGAAGTTTTCCAAATTGGGATCACGAATGGGGCTCAGCTGCAGTACCGGACAAAGCCCATGGACAAGAGTGGCGCTATTGGTGTCAGAAAGTAGCAATGTGTTTCTAATCCCATGCAACTCCTTACAGATGTCTAAAGTGTATTACAGACAATTTCCATTCAATGCTTTCAGTTGTGTTATTGGGTAAATCCTTTTGGAATTTGTTAGGTTCTATACTTTAGAGAATTCTCAACATTTTTTCTTCTGCGTTTTGGGGGATCTGATTTTGTATTTTGCTCTCTTTTGCTGTAGTTTCATTGTTTTGAGTCGCTTTGCTACATAGAATCAATCAAATGGGAGATAAGAAGTCGGATCAAAGAGAAAATCCCCATTGACTAAAGGCAGATCCCTCACAAGTTGTTGCTTCTTGTTCTTACACTGCTCGGACTTGTCACATCGTTCAGCGCCGAGGCTTGAAGACTCGATGTAAAGAAGAAACTCAGGTTTCTGCGAGGTTTAGGATTGTACCAGAAGGAACAGCACAAAGCAACTCATTATGAGATCACAAACGAACGAATAGGAATTTCTTCTAGAGCTAAACAAGACCAACGTGTTGTGGAGAGTCAGCGTTCCGGCTCACAATCATGTTCAGTCTTACATTTAAGGGGACGATCCATCTTTGTGGTTTTCTTTATTGCTCCAATGTGACTAAAATAAAATAAAAAATTAAGCAAGTGTGTCTATAGTTTTTGACTAAAAATCTCACATGCAGATCTTCATGGTTATAGGCTGCAATAATTCAGCCACCATCAGCCAGGAAAAATGGCCGGGATTCACAGGAGTACCAAGATGGCAGACATAGTCTTTCCTAGCAACCCACTGGCAATCCATGATTGAGTTTAGGGGGGTGATAGGTGCTTGAAGGGGTGCTCCCGCTTGGGTCAGTGTGAACATAGCCGTGGATTCTCTCTGGTATCTATTAACCAGTGTTCCCCCTTAGGTGGAGACGTTCCAGAACCTTTCTCTAGTAGTACATTTCTGAAGGAACATTTATTAACGTTCTCTTTGAACACTTTGAATTTTCGCAATCATCATGAGCACACGTTGGCCATAAAAACTTCATAGGATAGAGATTTCCTTCCTCTACTCTTAACCAATTCTTCCCTTCACGAAGATTTATGGGTTCCACAAGTCACAAGATGTCCGGGTATCCAGTATACAGAATACAGATGTCAGATTTGGGCAACTTGGTTCATGAATTGAATATTTCCCTGTAGAAATTTACTTTTGTTTATCACAACAAAACAGGAGAAATCGGTAGCACAGGCTATTGTAAGAAAATGGTTTCTTAGTGCTGTTATGAGCCACGTTTTGTCATTCCCCTGACCCCTCATCGTTCTCATCAATGTCCTCCGTGATGCTGCTGCTTCTGCTCATCTGCTACTCAGAAACAAGAGAGCAGGAATCCCTCATGTCTCTGTGTGTGCAGTTTATAGGAGACATCAGGACAGCTAGTCTCTACCCAGCAGCTCAGAGACAACTGAAAACTAGTGATAGATCCTGCAGAGGAGAAAACTGGGTAAAATGCAGGACACAAGTTATGTAAAAGCCAAAAGTAGTGTATGACAGGTATGTTTCAAGACCAAAGATCAAAGACAGCAATCAAATTCTAGTCAAGCAGTCCCATGAACGTGCCACGGGAGAAAGAGTTTGAGCTTCTTGGAGAAGAATATTCCACTTAGGCTTGGTTTGCACATATATATGGTCAGAGTCTCCAGAAAACAGTATTTCTAAAGGAAGCCCGATAGAACCATTCACTATTAGGCTATGTGCACATGCAGGTCGGGTCCTCTGCGGGTTCTCCCGCAGCGGATTTGATAAATCTGCAGGGCAAACCCGCTGCGGTTATCCCTGCAGATTTATCGCGGTTTGTCTTCCGGTTTCCGCTGCGGGTTTTACTCCTATACTATTGATGCTGCATATGCAGCAATATGCAGCATCAATAGTAATGTTAAAAATAATTTAAAAAATGGTTTATACTCACCCTCTGACATCCCGATCTCCTCGGCGCTGCACGCGGCGGTCTGGTTCCAAAGATGCTGTGCGAGAAGGACCTTCGTGACGTCACGGTCATATGACCGCGACGTTACGGTCATGTGACCGCGACGTCACCGCAGGTCCTGCTCGCACACCAACCCTGATACCGGACAGCCGTGTGCAGCGCTGAGAGGTGAGTATATCATTATTTTTTTATTTTATTTCTTTTTTTTTTACACAAATATGGTTCCCAGGGCCTGGAGGAGAGTCTCCTCTCCTCCACCCTGGGTACCATCCACACATGATCCGCTTACTTCCCGCAACGTGGGCACAGCCCCATACGGGAAGTAAGCGGATCCATGCATTTCTATGGGTGCAGAATCGCCGCGATTCAGCACAAAAGAAGTGACATGCTGCGGAATGTAAACCGCTGCGTTTCTGTGCGGTTTTTCCCGCAGCATGTGCACAGCGGATTGCAGTTTCCATAGGGTTTACATGTAAATGTAAACGCAATGGAAACTGCTGCGGACCCTCAGCTGCAGAAACGCTGCGGTTCCGCGGTAAAAACCGCAACGTGTGCACATAGCCTAACACTACGATGATCACGCTTAAGTTTTCATGAAATATCTAATGTTTTCATCCCTTCACCAAGACATTGCACTATTTAACGCTTTTCAGCAGCAGAGAGATCCTTTTTATTTCCCATATTGCTTGAAACCTGTGGCCTGCATAATAAAGTGGAACATCATTTTTAAGTAGTTTTCCTTTAATTAGAATCACCTGGAAAACTAATTATCACATGTGTTTAAGAATGATTTCAGTGATCCATTGAGACCTGAGACCTGAGACACAATACCATCCACGAGTTTATTTGAAAAAAAAAAAAAAAATTAAATTTTTATGAAACTTAAATCCAATTTGCATAATAATTTGGAACGTGGTGTATGATGATTGCAATATATTAAGAGGATAAAAACTTTGATGGAAGAAGGAGTGATACTTTAAGCAGGAAATATATTCAGAGCAGTTGTTGCTTCCCCTAATTCCCTTAGTAAAAAAAAGTGAATTACGTGGAATGTGGATGAGAAAAATCACAAGAGAAAGGATCCTCACAGAAAGAAACTATTCTCGTCACATGAAGAGAGACACAACAGGATACAAAAAAAATTACATTAATTTTAATAATTTATTATTTCTTTCAATTAATTACAGAATAATAACTTTTACAACTGGGATTACACCAGATAGAAGCTGATGATACATGGATCTTATTCTTTACTAATGATGAGCGAGCATGCTTGGATAAGGTGTTATCGTGGCATGTCCTGGTCCTAACCGACTGTCTTCGGCGTGCTCAAATAATATGTTTGAGTCCTCGCGGCTGCATGTCTCACGGCTGTTCGAGAGCCACAATACATGTAGGGATTGCCTGTTTGTTAGACGCGGGGACTCGAACACATTTTTCGAGCACGCCGAAGACAGTCGGTTAGCGCCTGAACATGCCGCGATAACACCTTATCCGAGCATCAATAATCTTTACTGTTGGTTTAAAGTGTTTGGCAAAATGCAAAAAATTGCTCAATTTGTCTTGGACCTCATCAATGACCCATGATCAAAGCAAGTTTGGATTTCATAATTTCCTATCAGAGTCGTAATGTATTTATTTTACCCGTTAATAAAGCACCATCATATTCCATAGACTTCATCTCTGTCCCCATTGGGGCTCACAATCTACATTCCCTATCAGTATGCCTTTGGAGTGTTGAAGGAAACTGGAGAACCCGGAGGAAACCCACAGAAACACGGGGAGAACATACAAACTCTTTGCAGATTTGTCCTTGGTGGGATTTGAACCCAGGACCCCAGTGCTAATCACTGAGCCACCGTGCCGCCCTTGAAGCTTTGGGGCCTTAATGAAAAATCAGTAAAAGTGTCACCATCTACCATCTGCTTATTCCTTAGGTTGGTCGAAGGAACAAATATTAACAGAAGTCTTATGTGTATGACGACTTTAGGGACAATCTGTGTTTTTATTTCCAATAAAAGAGCTAAAAGCTGTATAAAAAAATATGCTGAACACAAAAAGAAGATATAAAACTTTAAAATTACAAATAAAATAAAAAGTTATTAATAAAAGTAATATTAAAAAAATAGATGATTAATAAAAATGGATATAATTCCATCACCTCCAATGAAATCATGTCAACTACTTCACGGTGAACGATCTGTTGACAATGATTAAGAAGTTTTTCTATTGAAGAGCACAAGTCTCCTGAAGAAGAGTGAATCGCGTTCTTTTTATCTCATCCTTTCATGTTCTTCCTTCCCTGAAGACACAAGGTAACACACACAAGTGCCTGTCCCTCAACAGGGGCTCCGATGAGCAGCCGACCAGAAAGACCTAATATCTCTTCATTCATAATCTGTCATTTGAAAATCATTAGGGACGATTGACTTCACATGTCTCAGATAATTAAAATAGTTATCTTTTCCTCTGGATTTTCAAAGCAAATAGCTGAGATTCTGAATCGGAGCGTTTATTGATGTCTCTCGGCGCATGGCGCGGCGTTGTCAGCTGTTAGATCACTGATGTGTATGGAGTAAGCCTGTCAGAGCCTTATTACTGTACGCAGCTAGGACACGGTTAATCACGGCCTTAAGGAGTTCATGATGCGTGCACTATACCCGAAGAAGAGAAGCCTTAAAGGGAAGGTCCACCTTTTATTAATTGATAAGTCTCCAAGATACTAGACTTTAGCGCGACATCGAGCTTGGTGGTGGGAAGACAAATCTTTCAAGTGCTACATTTTTTAATTTTACTTACTCCATAAGAACCAGGGAAAGGTAATAATTTGTATGGTTGGTGGTATGTAAAAAACTGCAGGTCTATAGAAAGGAATGGTCTAGTCTTAGGTCTGTAGAAAGGAAAAGTGTGGTCTGAGGTCTGTAGAAAGGAGGGGTCAAGTTTCAGGTTTGTAAAATGGAGGGATCTGGTCTGATGTCTTCAGAAAGGAGAGGACTGTCAAAAAAGGGCTCTGAGCGGAGGTTCGTAGAAATTAAGGTTCTGGCGTGAGGTCTGTAGAAAGGAAAAGTCTAGTCTGAGGTGTGTAGAAAGGAGGGTTCTAGTCTCAGGTCTTTAGAAAGGAGGGATCTGGTATAAGGTCTGTGAAAAGGAAAAGTCTGGTGTGAGGTCTGCAGAAAGGAAGGGTCTGATATGAGGACTGCAGAAAGGAAAGGTCTGATATGAGGTCTGAAGAAAGGAGGGGTGAAGGCTCAGTTCTGTTAAAAAAAAAGGGCTCTGATCTGAGGTTTGTAGAAAAGAGGGGTCTGGTCTAAGGTCTGTAGAAATTAGGGTTCTGGTCTGAGGTCTGTAGAAAGGAGGGGTCAAGTCTTAGGTTTTTAGAAATGGGTCATCTGAGGTCTGTAGAAAGGAGGGGCCTGATCTGAGGTCTTTAGAAAGGAGAGATCTGATCTGTTATCTATAAAAAGGAGGGGTCTGGTCTGAGGACTAAAGAGAAAAGGGGCTGGTCTGAGATTTTAGTTCAAGAGTATTGTATTTCAAAAATACTGTCCTGGAAATAGTTCTCAGTTCTGGCTATCAGGATATCAGAAGGATGACCGGAGTGGGCATTTGCCTCCTTGACATGTGTTGCTTTCAAGACCCTCCTTCTATTACCCTCTCCCATCATGCGTCTGTGCCATATTAGCGTGTCCTACTATTAGGGTGCATTGATTGCATGCAGCGGTCAATAGCGTGCTCAGCCCCCCAGAGGAGCCCCTCAGGGTAAGTGAATCATTCCAAAGGGTTACCCCAACAGCTGGCAAAAAGATTTGTGCTGTGCTGCAATATCAGAGGGCGACTCAAGATGCCATATTGGGGATTTATACATTTTGGAACTGGTTTGGGGTAAAAGAGGAGGTCAAATGACAGATGGAGCGGGAGACTATGCCAGTCAGCGGACTGAGAGAGCCCCGGCTGAGCGGTGCGTACCGCACACATAGCGGTCGTTGCCAGATCTGCTGAAGACTGAGGTAAGGTCAGAGTTACCCTCAGTATCCGATTCCTAAGATAGGAGAGACTGACAGATGTCAGTGATATAAACGGGTGCCTCGGTGAAGCAATCCGGTGACCGCAGCTATGAAGAGAGTGATATTAGTCACAGCCCTTTTGCTACTATGCGGACCCAGAGATTAGCAGCAAATAATCAGAGAAGTCAGACTAAGAAATGGTAAGAGACAGTAAGGATATGTGCAAAACTAATTTTTTTGAGGCAGTCAAAACTACGAGTTTTCTAGTGAAAACAGCATCAAGAGATGCTCCTTCTGTGGGAGAGATTTTAGAGACCTTTTTCATTTTTTTGGAGAAGTTTGGAATAGGTTTTCAAGTGTTTTTGCAGATTTTTATTCTTGATGTGTTTTTTTTCCAGCCTTTTGATTAGACAGTACTTAGCTTGGAGCAGATTCCCTTTGGTGCCACTTGAAAAAAGTATTTTTTTTCCCCACCAGGATTTTTTTAAAACCTGAAGAGGAAAAAAAAGTTAATAATTCTGAACATACAGTATGACCAGCAAAGTGGTGCGGACCTAGATGCATCGCATTTCGCTGTGTGGTGGAGGAAGATGTTCTGGATGTTGTTATCGTTCAAACTTTGTTGCCTCCATATTGGAAGGCCTGGAAATAAAGTTCTAGCTGTTTTTAAGATCCAATGTTTGTCAATTTTTTGTCAAGGAACATTCCAGCCCTCTGGTCTCCAGAGCCCACCACCCCATTTTCCCTCTTGTACTATCCTTATGTAACACCCAGGTAACCAGTTGTTACAGTGGCATTGCTTTCCTCACGAGGAGAGTGATGTCATGCTTGGAAGCGATGAAGGATCCCTTTAACAGGTATTCAGCACATACAACACCGTTCTGACTCCAGGCCAGAAGGGGGAGCTCTACACCTGACTTCAGCGGAGCTGCTCTCTCTGGGCTCTCTCTGGTCGGGAGGAGTCAGTTGCTAGGCAGTTGGAGAGAGGCAGTTGGTGAGAGGAGAGCGAAGAGCGAGGAAGGAAAGCTGGGGCTAAGCAGACGAGTGATTCTGCAGCTCCTGGGAAGGAAAAAGAGAGCAGAGCAACTTGTAAAAAGACTGAAAGGAGGAAAGAGCAAAGGCGAAGTGAAGAGCTGGAGAGAGAAGCTGCGAGTGAGCTTCCCCCACGCTGAGCGCAGATACCGGTAGCCGGAAGACCGAGGTTGTGGGGGTAACTTCATGCCCCACGGCAGAAACCGGCGGACAGCAGATAGCAAGTTACCTGTCCACCATTAACACCCGAGGACAGAGTAACAGATAGAGCCCGGGTCGTGATGGAGATCCTGTAAAAAGGCTCGAGTTACATGTCGTGTGGGTTAGTGTCCTACCAAAAGGGGGACAGAGAGAAAATGTGAGGACCTTGTGTGAGGCCTAAGGCAGCAAGGGACTACACCACAGCGCTAGAGGGTAGGCTTCCAACCCCACCTGGTAAGGGGGACTCTAGATTCGCTTCCAAGCTGGCCGGACCATACCACTACCTGTGATCCGGTACCCTGGACTGTGGCTGCCTGAACCCTTCAGTAAAGAGGTAAAGAGACTGCAACCCTGTGTCCTCCATTTCTTTCTACACCACCTACCACCTGTCCCTACTATATCGGGAGCCCTGGGGACCCGGCTTCACCTGTGGGAAGCCATACCATCCCTGCTTCCATAACACCACCCCAGTGGACCCCTTTAAGCAGCGTCGGTCCTCCCTGACCAAATACCACAGGTGGCGTCACGAACATTTCCTATTTCACAAACCCCTTTAAAGACCATCCCTTAAACATGGGCACCCAGGGCCACGGACCGAGTCACCGCCACCGTGACACATCCCTTTAAGTACCGGACCCGGTACCGAGTGCCCCACAGCCCTGGCGGGCGTTCCATTTACACTACATCATCACAGAGAGTTGCAGTCATCATCACAACTAGTCTAAGGCTCTGTTTACACTGTGCTCATTCACGATAATTGTGCAGCGTAAACGGACCCTTAGGTAAGGACAAGGGAAGGCATTTCATGCAATAACTGAGAAACCATATATGTTGCTTGCAGGAGGCGCCCAGTTATTGATGGCGGACCTCAAGGACACAGTCATAGATGGTCCAGAGATAGGATGCAGCTGGTGCCTCTGGGGCACCAAAGATCCCTCCACTATTATAAATGGAACATGATTGGTGGGGAGTCCTATTACTGATTTTTCATTGGAGGCCAAGACTTTTGATTTAATGATTGTCACAGTCTTCAAAAAAATGTTTCTGAGCCCTTTCTGTGTAATTCCAGCTATGCCACATAATGATTGCTCCTTATTTTCCCTGGCAAGTGCCTAAAATAACTATGCAAACAAATCTATTCACATCCTCATCAGTGAAGACCCCCCGAGGAGCGAGGCACCTGCACAGCACACATGCACATTTACATATTCAAATTACCCTGGAAAGCTATAAATGGTCCAGGCCTGGGGCCCGGTCACGCCTGCCCACTGTTCTGAATACCTTCCGAGGTACCCTGTCCCACTAGCTTGCACACCTATCGCCCCTGAGCGCACTGCGATGTGACAAAAGTGCAATAAATACATTCTAAATCCTGGGAATGACAAGCGAGAGGTGAGAATTTATGGCCGTTGTAAAGGTATAAACCACCGAAGAACATCAATTGAAACAATTTTTGAAATGTGACGATCACAAAGATACAATAAAATGCAACACATGTCTATACAACAAAATAAAAATCCAACATTTGAAACTAAAGTTAACGTTTTTTTTCAAATAAAATAATAATCAGTCATACTTAAAGTCCCCCACTCCTGTCGGCTGCTATTCTGTTGGATTCATATGGGCAAGAAGGGATTAATAAAAGAATAAAATATAATATTCGCCTTGCCATTGCAGCTTCTGCTGGACCTCCGCTCGCTCCCTAAGTCACCAGATTGAAGTTTTCCTTTACGCCTTCCCTGTGAATAGGCCTGAATACTTGTTATGACATCATGACCATGCAGGGGGCCGTCATGATGTCATGACATGTGCTGAGATCTAGTTGTCACCCGAGAATACCAGAGCTGGAGTGGGTGCCTTATGGAGGGAGTGAAAGATCTGTAGTTGGCACTCGAGAAAACCAGAGCCGGAGCGGATGCCTTATGGAGAGAGCGGAACACAGTAGCTTGCGCCAGAGAAGACCAGAACTGGTGTGGTTGCCTTATGGAGGGATCAGAGGACCAGTAGTTGGCACCGAAGAAGATCAGAGCCAGAGTGGGAGCCTTATGGAGGGAGCGGAGGATCGGTAGTTGGCACTCGAGAAGACCAGAGCCGGAGTGCATGCCTTATGGAGGGAGCGGAACACAGTAGCTTGCGCCCGAGAAGACCAGAACTGGAGTGGTTGCCTTATGGAGGGAGCAGAGGACCAGTAGTTGGCACCGAAGAAGTTCAGAGCCGGAGTGGGTGCCTTATGGAGGGAGTGGGTAGAAAGAAGAAGTCTCGCACTCAACTTAAGTATATTTGCAGATTTTATTTGGTGCTGATGTAGCACTGGGGAAACGTTTCAGCCTCAAATAGGCTTTCGTCAGTCACGTATTGTGTCTTTTTGCCGTATAGACACCTACAATTGTCTGTATACCGGTCATGTGTGGTGCACTAGGTCATTGCCTGGTGGGAGCATATGGAAATAATCGGAAACAGAACTGCTGAAAAGATTATGTAGCTCTCTGATGAGGTGGCCCGAGTAGAGGGAGACATATGCCGGAGGTGACCGGCTGGAGGATCCGTGGGCTGAGGAGATGCCTTAGTAGAGAGGACCTGATCCTAGCAGACGCGGTATCCACCGCTTATGGAGGGAGTGGAACATGGTAGCTGGCACCCGAGAAGACCAGAGCTGGAGTGGGTGCCTTATGGAAGGAGTGGAGGACTGGTAGTTGGCACCCGAGAAGACCAGAGCCGGAGTGGATGCCTTATGGAGGGAGCAGAGGACCGGTAATTAGCACCCGAGAAGACCAGAGCCGAAGTGAATGCTTTAATGGAGGGAGCGGACAGCAGAGGACCGGTAGTTGGTACCCGAGAAGACCAGAGCTGGAGTGGGTGCCTTATGGAGGAGGAACTTTTCCCTAAGTGGATATATGGACAAGAGTCATTTATATAGGACAAATGTTTGCCATATTTTCTTCACAAAGTCGACCTACACTTGAAACCTTACCAGTTTTCTAGGCCCTTGTGTTGTCAAGCACTTCATCTTCTCCATCTGATGGCACTTATGCGGCACCCCAGGGTCCTGGTTGTCGCAGTGGTATTGCTTTCCTCTCGGGGAGAGTGATGCTATGTTTGGAGGCAAGAAAGGATAACTGCATCCAGGTACCACAAACATGCAACACATTTCATACTCCAGGCCACCAGGGGGAGCTTTTGCTCCTATTTATTAGGCCACTCCCCATACATATAGATAACTGGTAGTCTGTAGGGAAAGTCAGTGAGTTCCAGACAGGAGTTAGTTGCTGGCTGAGCTCAGCTCAGTTAGTTGCAGACCGGAGTCTGAGGAGGACAGAAGGTTAACGGAGCTGTGCATGCCCTCAGAGCTGCAGCTCCCAGAAAGAGACATTGAAAGGCAGAATTGTATTGCAGCGAGCGTGAAGGAAGTGGATGCAAAGGAGAGGATACCAGAAGGGGACCAGCCAGGAGCAGGCTGCCTCCTTCTGAGGCGCAGAATCCCGGAAGCCGGAACACCGAGGGAGTAAGGACCTCTAGGCCTTATTTCAGAGACCGGCAGGACAGCTAATTACAGGTTACCTGTCTGCACCTACAACCAGGAGGAACAGTGACACCTACAGAGCCGCGTCATCTAAGTGACCCTATAAACAGGCTCAAGTCACCAGTCATACGGGTTTTGTCCTATCCTAAATGGGGGACAGAGAGAGCACATCTGTGAGACCCTTATGTGAAGCCATAGGCAGTAAGGGACTACACCACTACAGCACAAGGGAAGGCTACTGATTTCCAACTGGACAAGGGAACTCTGGACTTGCCTCCAAACCGGCCGGACTCTGCCTGCCCTGTGATCCGGTGCCCTGGACTGTGAAGGCTGAAGTCTTTAGTAAAAGGTAAAGAGACTGCAACCTGGTGTCCTCGTTCCTCTCACCATACGACCATCTACACACCGGGAAGCCCTGGGGACATACTTCACCTGTGGGAAGGTATACCATCTAGCTGCCATAACATCACCCCAGCGGACCCCTTAAAGCAGCGTCGGTCACCCTGACCGAATAACACAGGTGGCGTCACGAACATAAACTTTATCCCTTTAAAGACCTTTCCCTTTTACACGGACGTCCCAGGGCCCTGAACCGGGTCAGCCACTGTGACATCCCCCAGTGAACATCGGACCCGGTACCGAGTACCCCACGGCCCTTGGGGGGCGATCCACTTACACTTGAGCTTCTGTTGCAAATTTTTTAAAATTTGACAAGTAAAATATGGACTAGTTTTTACGCACATGTCCTGGATTTGGGCTTTGTGCCATTCACTCCAAGCCGCTGAACTCTATTGTGCTCCAAGTCGGGTGGTTCTGCAGATGGCCCAGCATGATCCTATGTGATCATCTGTCTGGACCTATATAAAGCTCCCCAAGAAACACCTTTGTCTTGGTATTAAAATTTCTAAGTGCTTCGGAGTCCTGTGTGTGTGCAGCCTCCAGCACCTCTGTTACCTGTAGCCAGTCTTCTGTCCGCCTGTGGTCTCTAGGACTTATGCTACCTATTTCTGATGTCTCATCCAACTGCAGTCTCCAAGACTTCTGCTACCTTTTCCCAGTATCATGTTCGTCTGTGGTCTCAGAGACCTTTGCTACCTGTACCAGATCTCCTGTACGCCTGCGGTCTCTTGAACCTCTGCTAACTGTTGCGTCTCCTATCCACCTGCAGTATCAAGGACATCTGCTACCTTTTCCCGGTGTCCTAATCACCTACAGTCTCCAGGACCTCTACTACCTGTTCCCTGTCTCCTATCCACCTGCAATCTCCAGGACCTCACCCGATCTCCTGTCCACCTGCGGTCTCCAGGCCTCTGCTACCTGTTCCCGGTCTCCAGAACCTCTGCTACCTGTACCCAGTCTCCTGTTAGCCTGCAGTGTCCAGGATCTTTGCTACTTGTTCCTGGTCTCCTGTCCACCTGCAGTCTCCTGGACCTTTGCTACTTGTTCCCTGTCTCCTGTCCACCTGTGGTCTACAGGACCTCTGCTACCTGTACCTGATCTCCTGTCTGCCTGCGGTCTCCAGGACCTCTGCTACCTGTACCTGGTCTCCTGTCCGCCTGCAGTCTCCAGGCCCTCTGCTATCTGTTCCCGGTTCCTGTCCGCCTGTGCTCTTCAGGCCCTCTGCTACCTGTACTCAGTCTCATATCTGCCTGCGGTCTTCAAGCCCTCTGCTACCTCTTCCAGGTTTCCTGTCTGCCTCCGGTCGCCAGCACTTCTGCTACCTATTTCCAGACTTGTCCTCCTGCGGTCTCCAGAACTTCTGCTACCTATTTTCAGACTTGTCCTACTGCGGTCTCCAGGACTTCAGCTACCTATTTTTGCTCTCTTGTCTGCCTGGGGTCTCCAGGATCTCTGCTACCTGTTCCCAGTCTCCTGCCTAAAAATGTCAAAATGCCGATCACCAATCAAGTCATGGCACCAACCACATGTATGAGCACTGGGTAATAAACATAGGAAACCATGCATTTGGGTGACCCGCGAGGTTCTGGAAAAACCTTTCAGAAACAATTTCCGCTCAAAATGCTAAACATGATTAATTTTAATGTGGTAATTCTGTTTCTCTTACATCCAAAGTTTTTTTTATTTTTGATCTCCATTTTGCAAAAAAGAGTTGCCATATTGACTGCCATTTTTTCCCCATTTTTGCAAAATACCAAAGTGACCGTCATATTTAATATCCGTGACTAAGAAAATCAAAGACAGAAACTATAGATGAGTGAATGGTCTCTGGTCCCAAGCCAAATCAAATTTGCTTTGAATTAATTTTACAAAAAACTGGGATTTGGCTAAATTTTCTGCTATTCTTTTTGTGCCATTTTGCTGGATTCTGAAGGGCTGGAAAAAGTTAAAACATTTTAAAAAAAAATTCTTATTATCCCACGGCGCAGCCTCACTCCGCTCTGATCCGGCCTTTTCAACAAAACAGATATGTGGGGCTCAAATATCCCAAATTTTGCCATGATCAACATTAGCAGGAGTAAAGGGTAAAATAGATTCAATGTTTCTCATCTTCTCATGATGCAAAAAGCACCTACGGCTGACGACCCGCCAAATGGTGGCGTCCCACCCACACAGCGCTCCAGGCCCACCCATTATAAACACGAGGGGCACATGTCAGGACAATCGGCTGCATACTGACGTAAGAGGAGCAGCAATGTCCACGTAGATAACGAAGAGCAAATGAAATCGCAAGAAGGAGGAGAATGACGGCGAGAGAATCGGAGACATTAATTAAAGAGGCATATATACCGGGATCTGCTACTACACTCAATTTAACAATAATAAAAAAAGATAATTACTATTTTCTGGGGAAGACTATTCATTATTGGAAGAAAAAAATGAAATTAATATTTTATGGAAAAAAATCCAAGTGTAAAGATATTGAGCAAAACAGTTATCAAAAATATTAATCCACATGAATGATAAGTACAGTCAGCTGGGGTGACGAGATGTGATGTGTGATATAGTGTATGTGAGGAGAACCCGTCTATCTAACATCTATGTATTATCTATTATCTATCTATTATCTATCATCTATCTATTATCTATTATCTATCTATTATCTATCTATCATCTATCTATTATCTATCTATTATCTATTATCTATCTATCTATTATCTATCTATCTATTATCTATCATCTATCTATCTATTATCTATCTATCATCTATATATCTATCATATATCTATTATCTATCTAACATCTATGTATTATCTATTATCTATCTATTATCTATCTATCTATCTATCTATCTATCTATCTATCTATTATCTATCTATTATCTATCTATCATCTATCTATTATCTATCTATTATCTATCTATCATCTATCTATCTATCTATCTATCTATCTATCTATCTATCTATCTATTATCTATCTATCTATCTGTTATCTATCTATCTATCTATCATCTATCTACTGTATCTGTTATCTATCTATCTATTATCTATCTATATATCTATTATCTATCTATTATATATCTATCATCTATCTATTCTCTATTATCTGTCTATCTATGTATTATCTATCTAATATCTATCTATTATCTATCTATCTATCATCTATTATCCAGCTATCTATCTATCTATCTATCTATCTATCTATCTATCTATCTATCTATCTATCTATTATCTATCTATTATCTATCATCTATCTATTATCTATTATCTATCTATTATCTATCTATCATCTATATATTATCTATCTATTATCTATCTATTATCTATCATCTATCTATTATCTATTATCTATCTATTATCTATCTATTATCTATCTATTATCTATCTATCATCTATCTATTTATCTATCTATCTATTATCTATCTATCTATCTATCTATCTATCTATCTGTTATCTATCTATCTATCTATCTATCTATCTATCTATCTATCATCTATCTACTGTATCTGTTATCTATCTATCTATTATCTATCTATTATCTATCTATTATCTATCTATATATCTATTATCTATCTATTATATATCTATCATCTATCTATTCTCTATTATCTGTCTATCTATGTATTATCTATCTAATATCTATCTATTATCTATCTATCATCTATTATCCATCTATCTATCTATCTATCTATCTATTATGTATCTATTATCTATTATTTATTATCTATCAATCTATCTATTATCTATCTATCATTTATTATCTATCAATCAATCAATCTATCTATCTATTATCTCTCTATCTTATCTTTTTCTCTATCTATCCATCAATCTATGATCTTTACAGGCTCTTCCTACAGTTTACCTTCTGAGATGTCAGCAGATTGCTGAAGGTGGAATGACCTTTTAATCCCCCTCGTAGTCAGAGCGGAGAGGTGCAGACAATGATGGTGATCATGCTCCGCTGGCAACTGTCTAGTAGTGAGAGAGGTGTTAAAGAAGTTGTCCAAAATGAATTCCCTCCCTTCTCCCCCCTTAAATATAGTTATCCCATGAGCAGTTGCTGGCATTTCTGATTTCTAACTATATTTCCATAGAGAAAAGAGAAAATATTACCGTAATTCTGCAAAGTAAAACAGAAGCCGCTGGCAGGTCGTCCGCCCAGGAGCTATTTGAAGGATCAATAATATCCTGACACCGCGATCCCACCGTTTGTTGGCTTCCAGTTGGCAGCCATGTGTATTCTGGGGCAGGGATCTCGGACCGCCGTGCGCCGGGCTCGCTCATTTACCGTCTCGCTGGACTTCCATCGGCCAAGCACATTTTCAGCCAAGTTAAAATGAAGTTGAAAATTCACAGCTTCAATTACATTTTCGTTAAATAGTGTAAAAACCGCGGCCATCAGAGCCCATAATTAGATAAATGGTGTAATACATAAGACAAAGGATAGAAAACAGAAACATGAGGATCTGGTAAGAAGATGACGACCCAGCGGAGATACATCAGGGAGATCCTGCCCAAAATGTGTCCACCATCTCCTCCACCCGTATACGACATGATACTGTGTAAGTAGTATCACAAGGAATATGGAACACGGACCCCATAAACAAATACAGCTGAGACCTAGAAATAAACTACAGAGAAGGTCCCCTAAACTAACACAGACCCGAAACCATACCCCATAACTAATATAGACCCCAGACTATACCCCTAAACTAACACAGACCCCAGACCATACCCCTAAACTAATACAGACCCGAAACCATACCGCAAAACTAATATAGACCCCAGACCATACCCCTAAACTAATACAGACCCCAGACCATACCCCTAAACTAATACAGACCCCAGACCATACCCCTAAAGTAATGCAGACCATACGCCATACCCCTAAACTAATACAGACCCCATATCATACCCCTAAGCTAATACAGACCCCAGACCATTCCCCTAAACTAATACAGACCCCATACCATACCCCTAAACTAATGCAGAACCCAGACCATACCACTAAACTAATGCAGACCACACGCCATACCCCTAAACTAATACAGACCCCATACCATATCCTAAGCTAATACAGACCCCAGACCATACCCCTAAACTAATACAGACCCCAGACCATACCCCTAAAGTAATATAGACCCCAGACTATACCCCTAAAGTAATACAGACCCCAGACCATACCCCTAAAATAATACAGACCCCAGACTATACCCCTAATGTAATACAGACCACAGACCATACTCCTAAAGTAATACAGACCCCAGACCATACCCCTAAAATAATACAGACCCCAGACTATACCCCTAATGTAATACAGACCCCAGACCATACTCCTAAAGTAATACAGACCCCAGGCCATACCCCTAAAGTAATACTGACCAAGAATATACCCCTAAACTAATACAGACCCCAGACTAGATCTCTATTACAGACCCCAGACTAGATCTCTAATACGGACCCCAGACTAAACTCTCTAATACAGACCCCAGACTAGATCTCTAATACGGACCCCAGACTAAACTCTCTAATACAGACCCCAGACTAGATCTCTAATACGGACCCCATACTAGAACTCTATTACAGACCCCAGACTAGATCTCTAATACGGACCCCAGACTAAACTCTCTAATACAGACCCCAGACTAGATCTCTAATACGGACCGCAGACTAAACTCTCTAATACAGACCCCAGACTAAACTCTCTAATACAGACCCCAGACTAGAACTCTATTACAGACCCCAGACTAGATCTCTAATACGGACCCCAGACTAAACTCTCTAATACAGACCCCAGACTAGATCTCTAATACGGACCCCAGACTAGAACTCTATTACAGACCCCAGGCTAGATCTCTAATACGGACCCCAGACTAAACTCTCTAATACAGACCCCAGACTAGATCTCTAATACGGACCCCAGACTAAACTCTCTAATACAGACCCCAGACTAGATCTCTAATACAGACCCCAGACTAGACCCTCTAATACAGACCCCAGACTAGACCCTCTAATACAGACCCCAGACCAGACCCTCTAATGCAGACCCCAGACCAGACCTGAATCCCACCGTGACGTCAGTATATCGGTAGAGGTGATGTGAGCCGCGTGGATGGGGGGAGGTCGTTAGTCAGGCCGGGCCCCTGCGGACCTGGCAGCTCTCCTAGGAGGTCTCCCCTTTTCCTGAAGGTCTGGGGATAAGATCTGCTGATGGGGGACACACAATGTTTTTGTTACTGAGAGATGGAGACATTGCTGCACCTTCATATTCCTCCCTCACGGAGACAGCGCCAGTCTCAGACCTTTCACATTCAAGTAACCTTTCTGCTGCCTAAAAGGACAAGAAACCTACAACATTTACATCCGTAGCTGGCGCACCTCAGCTGGCATGTGTGACGGTGCTGGGATCTGCCGACGCGCTGCGCTATACACTGCCGGCCAATCAGAGGGCAGCAGCTGATGTCAGCAGGTAAGTGGCAGCGCAAGGCAGTGACATCATGTGCTGCCCATCGCTTACACGCCCAAGTCAGCTGCCAGCTTCTGCACATCATGGGAGCGGGGGAAGGTGAGTAACATCATTCATTTTTTTATTTATTGGAGAAGAGTTGCAGAACAGGGACATTATTACTGCAATAAGCCCAGGACGGGGCATATTATACCAGGATGGGGGCATATATTCCTGGAAGGGGCTTAATATGAGGAACATTATAACATGTAAAGGCTCAGGATGGAGGACATTATACCTCGAAGGGGCCAAGAATGAGGGACATTATTACAAGAAGGGGTCAAGGATGGGGGACATTATACCTGGAAGGGTCCCATGATGGGGGACATTATTACAGGAAGGGACCTGGTCGGAGAACACTATTACAGTTAGGAGCCAGGATGGAGAACATTATATTACAGGAAGGGGTTATGACAGACGGCATTATACCTGGAAGGGGCCCAGGATGGGGGACATTATTACAAGAAGGGGTCATGATAGGGGACATTGTTACATGAAAGTGCAAACACGTACAGTACAGACCAAAAGTTTGGACACACCTTCTCATTTAAAGATTTTTCTGTATTTTCATGACTATGAAAATTGTTCATTCACACTGAAGGCATCAAAACTATGAATTTAGGCTGGTTTCACACTTGCGTTTTGATCTGCAGCGTTTTTACAGAAAAATACGCATGCGTTTTTTTTTCCTATGTTTAACATTAAAAACATAAAAAAATTTTTTGCTGCATGCGTTCTTTTGCAGAAATGCAACATGTAGTAATTTTCAGAGGCGTTTTTTTGCCGCAAAAAAAATGCATGCGTTGATTTGCGTTTGATTTGCATCAAAAAATACATTGATGTCTATGGAAACGCATGCGTTTTTGCATACATGCGTTTGCTTGCGTTTTAAACGCATGCGTTTTTATAGAAAAAAAACAAGAATACACCCTGATAAGCCACCCCCCACCATCAGGGTGATAAAGGGATCCTAACCCTAACCCTAGCTAATTCTATTAATAGTGGGTTTTCTAGTTGATTTTGATGATTGGCAGCTGTCACACACTTCTCAGCATGCGTTTCAAAAACACAAACGCAGGAAAAAACGCATGTAAATGCGTCAAAACGCCACGTTTTTTTTTCTGCATGCAAAAACGCATGCGTCTAAAAAACGCAGCGTTTGCACGCGTTTACATGCGTTTTTTCACCACCTGCGTTTTTTTTTACAAACGCTGCAGATCAAAACGCAAGTGTGAAACCAGCCTAACACATGTGGAATTATATACTTAACAAAAAAGTGTGAAACAACTGAAATTATGTCTTATATTCTAGGTTCTTCAAAGTAGAACTCATCAAGAGAATGCCAAGAGTGTGCAAAGCAGTCATCAAAGCAAAAGGTGGCTACTTTGAAGAACCTAGAATATAAGACATAATTTCAGTTGTTTCACACTTTTTTGTTAAGTATATAATTCCACATGTGTTAATTCATAGTTTTGATGCCTTCAGTGTGAATGAACAATTTTCATAGTCATGAAAATACAGAAAAATCTTTAAATGAGAAGGTGTGTCCAAACTTTTGGTCTGTACTGTATGTTATCACAGGATGTGGAAAGCTACAAGGGCCCAAATATTTGACAAACATGCAGGTGGGGGCCCAGGTCCAAATTTTCCATTGGATTCTAGTTATGCCACTGGATAGATAGATATTAGATAGATAGATGACAGATGATAGATAGATAGATAGATAGATAGATAGATAGATAGATAGATAGATAGATAGATAGATAGATAGATAGAGAAAAATGGAACACCAACGTATAGATGAATTCAGGGGCAGCACTCCAATAAGGCTTCTTTTGAGCTTGCCTTGATTTTTGCGGCCCGCTTTTACAGGCCTTTTTTGCCGTATTGCTGTAATTTTCATGGTCTCCCGCAAAAACGGACTGCAAAAATCTTGCAGATCGCTGTTTTTCTGGTTTTAGAATAATAGGTCAAAAGTAGGGGGGAAAAAAAACGGCGATCCGCAAATACATTCTTGATAATAGATAGATAATAGATCGATAGATGATAGACAGATAGATAATAGAACGGTAATAGATAATAGATAGATGATAGATAGATAATAGATAGATAGATAGATAATAGATAGATGGATTATAGATAGATGATACATAGATAATAGATAGATAGATAGATAGATAGATAGATAGATAGATAATAGATAATAGATAGATGATAGATAATAGATAGATAGATAATAGATAGATAGATAATAGATAGATAGATAGATAATAGATAGACGATAGATAGATAATAGATAGATAATTATAATTCTATAGAGCTGTGGATCTGCTGTGATTGGATATTGATGTGAAGCTCGGTGTAAGGGTCACTTCACTACTGCAGATGGTTCATCGTGTCCCCGGTGCGGGCAGTGAACTGTTCGCTGTACATTTATGTCCTCCTCTATTATACCTGACGTTAATCCTCCGCCATCAGATTACAGCCAGTGGAGCAGCACAGCTAATATTTGTTATCTATTGTATGCACTCAAGCAAGCGATTGCCTGTTCTTTCTTCATTAAACCCATAGAGGCAAATTGATGTCTACGTTTAAGAGCCGAACTCCATCACGGGAGGTGAGAATCCCAACACTCCGCTACGTACATGTTTATATGTTGTGCTCTAGAGAGACGCCATGTATAACGGAGAACATAACTAAACGCATTGAATTTCGCATAGAAAAGAATATAATGAATTGAGTTGTTACTAAACCGTGAAAGGAGAACTGTCTGGGAATAAAGTCGAAAATTATTGGAACAAGCTAATTATGCAAATTGTCTCTTCAGAGAGGAAGAGAGCTAGAACTCTAATGCCCCCTATTGGAAGTAGCAATCCTACAAGTCAATGTCGACCCTTTAACGAGCCTGGTCACATGACTTAGGATAATAGCCAACCCAGAATCTCAATTTGCAGACACTGTGTTTCGGGGAACTGCCCCTCGTCAGTGCAAAGTGGAGATCTGGTTTGGCTGATTGAGAGGTGTCTGACCGGGATCCAAGAAGTATCGTTTCTCCTTGCGGAGATCGACATGCTAAGCATGCAGAGATGAGGAGACTTTTCTGGAACAAGCTAAAAATCAAAACTACGGATTTTGGGTGCGAGTATGTGAATGATTATGGATTGTGCTAGTAAAACTGAGAATGTTGCCTACATGGAGGCAGATGCACATGCACTTCTCTCTACATCACTTTTAAGGGTTTTCTAAAGAAAGACAAAGAAGCGCCTGCACAGCCACCTTCGTATTCACAGCAGCACAAGAGGGGGCCCTATTCTCTGGAGGTGGGATATGCACCTACTAGACATCCTCTGGATATGACCTAAATGTACCAAATAGGAATAACGATATTTCCTCTTCCTCACATTAGCAGAAGAAAGATGACTGCGCATGCACAAGAACTTCCTTAAGATAACTGCACATGCACAAGAACTTCCTAAAGATGACTGCGCATGCCCAAGAACTTCCTTAAGATGGCTGCGCATGCACAAGAACTTCCTTAAGATGACTGCGCATGCCCAAGAACTCTCTTAAATGATGGCACATGTCCAAGAACGTCCTTAAGATGACTGCGCATGCACAAGAACTTCCTTAAGATGACTGTGCATGCCCAAGAACTCTCTTAAATGACCGCACATGCACCAGAACTTCCTTAAGATGACTGCGCTTGCACAATAACTTTCTTAAGAGGACTACGCATGTGCAAGAACTTTCTTAAAATGACTGCGCGTGCACAATAATGCTCCGTTATACTGTAAAGGACATACAGTGAGCATGCTTGTACTCCTGTCTCCATATCTTCCATGGATGTACACACAGTTCTCCCTCTCTGCACAGTTCTCCTTCTCTGTACAGTTCTCCCTCTCTGCACAGTTCTACCTCTCTGCACAGTTCTACCTCTCTGTACAGTTCTACATCTCTGTACAGTTCTCCCTCTCTGTACAGTTCTACCTCTCTGCACAGTTCTCCCTCTCTGTACAGTTCTACCTCTCTGTACAGTTCTCCCTCTCTGTACAGTTCTACCTCTCTGTACAGTCCTCCCTCTCTGTACAGTTCTACCTCTCTGTACAGTTCTCCCTCTCTGTACAGTTCTACCTCTCTGTACAGTTCTCCCTCTCTGCACAGTTCTACCTCTCTGTACAGTTCTCCTTCTTTGTACAGTTATACCTCTCTGTACAGTTATACCTCTCTGTACAGTTATACCTCTCTGCACAGTTATACCTCTCTGTACAGTTATACCTCTCTGTACAGTTCTACATCTCTGTACAGTTCTCCCTCTCTGCACAGTTCTCCCTCTCTGCACAGTTCCCCCTCTCTGCACAGTTCTCCCTCTCTGTACAGTTCTACATCTCTGTACAGTTCTACCTCTCTGCACAGTTCTCCCTCTCTGTACAGTTCTACATCTCTGTACAGTTCTCCCTCTTTGCACAGTTCTACCTCTCTGCACAGTTCCACCTCTCTGTACAGTTCTCCCTCTCTGCACAGTTCTACCTCTCTGCACAGTTCCACCTCTCTGTACAGTTCTCCCTTTCTGCACAGTTCTACCTCTCTGTACAGTACTACCTCTCTGTACAGTTCTACCTCTCCTCTGCTAAACTATGTACCCAGTAACATGACTGTGACATGGAGTGTTTGAGCACATCGATGCTTGAGCATGTGCAAGTGTAGCGCCCCCACTGCCGCAGGGCCGAGGGGTACCCGGTACCGGGCCTCTGAGTCTCTGCTCTGGGGTTGTCACGGTGGCTAGACCCAGTCCGTGACCCTGCTGAGGGGCGTACAGTAATAGATGTGGATGGTGGTGGTGGTGCGGTGCAGTAAATAACGAGGACACCAGGTTGCAGTCTCTTTACCTCTTTACTGAAGGCTTCTGGGTCCTCAGTCCGGAATACGGTTAACCAGGCTGCGCAAGTCCGGCCGGTCCGATGGCACCTCCAGAGTTCCCTTTGCAGGTGGAAATCTGTGCCTTCCTTCTAGCGCTTATGTGTTGTGGTCCTACCCTGCTGTGCTTACGGGATAGTCCCCACAACTGTTGTGTCTGTTTCTCGTGTTCCCTCACAACAACTTGATTCTGATGTTCTTCTTAATCTCGTCCACCAGATCTTATGGTAGGACGCACCCGTATGACGGGAAGGCTCGGAGCTCTTCCGGGACCCTAGAGTCGCCCCTCTCCACAAGTTGCCCCCTATGTCTGCGTAGGTGATGTAGGTGAGACAGCCAGCCTATAGCTCTCTGTCCTGCCGTTGGTTTGAAGTAATGCTTAGAGCTCTGTACTTCCTCGGCGTTCCGGCCACCGGTTAGTTACGCCTCAGTAGGATGTTACCTCGGTCTAACAGCACGACTCCTACTGGTATTTCTCCCTGTTGCGTTGATCTCGTTTCTCACTCAGCACAATAAATCTCGCTTCTTGTCCTTTCTTAGGGCACCGCCGCTATGAAGTGCAGGCGTGGTCCCGTAGCTTTCTCTCTGTTTGCCAGGCCTCTGTCAGGATCCCACCCCTGACAGGGACCCTACCGAATCTTCCCCTACAACACCCTCTGCCACAAGGTGTTGCCCGGTTCCAACCCAGTCAGTGTTCTCTCTAACTTCCTGCCTAACCCCCAGTTTTACCAGACTGTGAGGAGTGGCCTAATGAATAGTACCCTTAGCTCCCCCTGGAGGCCAGACTGTGAAATGTATTGGTGTATGTGATACCTGGTCAGATGAACTCCTTCAGTGCCATCAGATGTACCATAGCCCCCCTTAGTGGCGGAGCCACAGTACTGCAACGACCAGGACTCTGGGGCGCTGCACTCCCCCCCGGTTAAATCCAGTACTCCTGGACTGGGAAGAAAACAACAATACATGTCAGCAAAAAGACATACAATTTTGAAAATGCAAGTACAAGTCAACTTATTAACAGAGCTTCCCTTTATGGGAGGTGAGGACACTTGAACGTTACAAACATGGTTAAATACTTTTAAATAACTTGACTATAAATAACTTTTCTTACCCAACCGGGTATTCTACTAAGTGCAAAATTTTTGAACAATAATCCAACTTTGCCTTTAAGGACATACTCGCTAAATCCACTAAAGACCTTCTTATATCACATATAAGGCTAATTAACTTTTATGCATTCTCCTTCTTTAAATCTGCAGGACCGCCTGTCCTAACTGCTCCAGACCTACTGCCTCTCCTTTCTGTTACAGGACCGCTCCTTTCCGCCCGAGCCTACTGTCCTTCCACTACTATACACAGTATAGAACATATCATTTTTCTTTCAGTTTAGGATCACTGAGCCATCTCTATATGGCTCCTAGGAGGACTCACTACTAACCCCTACGGGTTCACTTCCTGTCCTCATTCTTCTATTAACATTATTGAACATTTCTTACAATCAACTAGTCGGTTACATTTAACTTTCACATATCAACATCATCAATACTTTCTTTTCAGGACATTATTGCCATTCAACCATCTTAAGGCAACACTGTTCATAAGTGCAGGATGCGAACATCCCCTTTAAGAGGGGACCAAGTCTCTATGAGGTAGTGCAACTTTTCAAGCTGCAAGTCCGTATGCAGCAAGGACTCCAGTGCAGGTTCCAAGAACCGTATCTTCGCAAAGAGTCCGTCTTTTATGTAAAACCAGTAGAGAGCACCTTTAAGAAGGTGCAAACTATATACAAGGAGTTTGTATCATGCATTGTTCATGATTCAGCAGTTCTTTGATAACTTGTCCAAACGTAGAAAACAACAAAAATAAGAAACAATAGGGATCCCGGGTCAACAAAGGGATCCCTTTAAGAGTAACCCTAGACGGGTTTGAGCAGCAAAATAGCAGAGAAAAACAATGAACTATTTACAATCATTAAAGCATTTTTGCTTACTCAGTCTTGTAGTGTAGGGGGTGATCTTTGGTCCCCGGCCGATGCAGCACCTGTGCTGGTAGTTGGTCTCTCAGGTGCCATCAGATCAGCCGGTGTCTGGATTTGAAGGCTAACCCTGCTTGCAAGCTCGGCGGCTGCTACAAGGCGGACGGTAGTGATAGTAACAAGATCTGTCAAATCTGGATCAATCGGGGTCACGGCAACAGGTGACGCTCCCTCAGGCTCACACCGGTGGACGTTCCGAGCGCACCATCCTTGTGCATTCCGGCGGCGAGTGTAGGTCACCTGATCCCCCCTTTGCAATGGGTCACCGTCTCGACTGCAGCAGGGAGTTTTTACGTTGTAGCTAGTAACGAAGACGTCAGTTGGTAGTCCCGGTTCCTGTATGGAGCCCCAACCCCTCTTCGGGTGGAAGGCTAGCACAGTCCCCCGCTTTACCACTTCATTCCTGTTGTGCGCAGGCTTCCTGCGTTGCGTCTTCGGCATATCAGATTGCGCTGTTTCGTCTCGGTTCTTCCAGTGTTGGATCAGACATTGTTTATACTGTTCCCAAGTGAGCACAGCAAGTGTGAGGCTCTCCCCCGGAGCTCCATACGGCTCGTTCCAGGGGGTGTCCCACCGGAGGATCACCCCATCTGGGCCCACATCTATGGGTTCCCCCATCTTGGTCGGTAGGGGAGGTACCAGCTTCCCCATCACGTCGGGGGTGAGGACCACCCGTTCCACCGTAAAGGCGCGGTTATTGTTGCTGGGGTGAGGAGCGGTCACAGGAGCGGGATCGGTCAGGGGAGCCGGATCGGTCGGGAGAGCAGAATCGGCCGGGAGAGTAGGGGTGCCGTCCATACCTGCGCCTGATGTGATTCCACCGATGTCGATCTGTTCCGTTGACGAGGACACTGGAATCGGCTGCAGCCCGGACCGTGGCTCTTCCGGAGTGGCCTCCTGACGTGGCTCCGCCCTCCATGGCTCCGTGGCTGGGATAGGTAGGCTCGGCTCCTCCACTGGCGGCTCTCAGGAGTTCAGGTCCTTCACGGGCGGTGGACGTGAGTCCATCTCTGATGGGTGAGGGCAAGCCGGGATCACCTCGCCGTTGCTTGGGCACTTGCTGCTCATCATCGCTGTCTGGCATTCGGCGGCAACGCATGCACCTGGCTCCGCCATTTCTCCGAGGTTGAGCTCCTTCTTCACCTCGTTCCTGCCGTTGCAAATCAGGGGGCGGTTCTCCTCTGCTGCTGGGCAGGTCGTCATCTCGCAGCAGGAGTCGGAGGGGGTGGTCGCTACTTCTGGCGCCGCTTTGGTTAGTCTCCTTCCATGGCATGCCCTTCTTCTTCCTCTGCGCTCCCTGTGGCACTGCAATGGCGGCGACTTTTGGCGGGAACTTTTGGCGGTAAATAGCAGCACACAGTCTTTGCAATAAATCACAGTCCAAGTATAATAAATCACAGTTCCAAGGCACACATGACCCGATTCCTCAGGCTTAAGTAGATCCTGTTCGTGACGCCAAGTTGAAGCGCCCCCACTGCCGCAGGGCCGAGGGGTACCCGGTACCGGGCCTCTGAGTCTCTGTTCTGGGGTTGTCACGGTGGCTAGACCCGGTCCGTGACCCTGCTGAGGGGCGTACAGTAATAGATGTGGATGGTGGTGGTGGTGCGGTGCAGTAAATAACGAGGACACCAGGTTGCAGTCTCTTTACCTCTTTACTGAAGGCTTCTGGGTCCTCAGTCCGGAATACGGTTAACCAGGCTGCGCAAGTCCGGCCGGTCCGATGGCACCTCCAGAGTTCCCTTTGCAGGTGGAAATCTGTGCCTTCCTTCTAGCGCTTATGTGTTGTGGTCCTACCCTGCTGTGCTTACGGGATAGTCCCCACAACTGTTGTGTCTGTTTCTCGTGTTCCCTCACAACAACTCGATTCTGATGTTCTTCTTAATCTCGTCCCCCAGATCTTATGGTAGGATGCACCCGTATGACGGGAAGGCTCGGAGCTCTTCCGGGACCCTAGAGTCGCCCCTCTCCACAAGTTGCCCCCTATGTCTGCGTAGGTGATGTAGGTGAGACAGCCAGCCTATAGCTCTCTGTCCTGCCTTTGGTTTGAAGTAATGCTTAGAGCTCTGTACTTCCTCGGCGTTCTGGCCACCGGTTAGTTACGCCTCAGTAGGATGTTACCTCGGTCTAACAGCACGACTCCTACTGGTATTTCTCCCTGTTGCGTTGATCTCGTTTCTCACTCAGCACAATAAATCTCGCTTCTTGTCCTTTCTTAGGGCACCACCGCTATGAAGTGCAGGCGCGGTCCCGTAGCTTTCTCTCTGTTTGCCAGGCCTCTGTCAGGATCCCACCCCTGACAGGGACCCTACCGAATCTTCCCCTACAACACCCTCTGCCACAAGGTGTTGCCCGGTTCCAACCCAGTCAGCGTTCTCTCTAACTTCCTGCCTGACCCCCAGTTTTACCAGACTGTGAGGAGTGGCCTAATGAATAGTACCCTTAGCTCCCCCTGGAGGCCAGACTGTGAAATGTATTGGTGTATGTGATACCTGGTCAGATGAACTCCTTCAGTGCCATCAGACGTACCATAGCCCCCCTTAGCGGCGGAGCCACAGTACTGCAACGACCAGGACTCTGGGGCGCTGCACAAGCTGTTTCCTTTAAAGTCTAAGTGAGTGATGAAAGCAAGTGAGCACAGTGCTACGTTATAGACTGGAACACCCCTTTAAGGAAAACTCATCTTAGGCGTTCTATGGTATCACAGTAAGGTCCCTACATTGTAGCAGCTTGCCACTTTAGTCACTTTGGATTTCTATTTCTAGGTAGGTGTCCACACTCATGTGGCAAGTCAGCCCCGACCATTGTAGGGAAAAATGTTGTATTTCTTCAAATGTACCCTACTAAGTAATGATGAAATTCATGGATTATGATGATTACAAGAAAATACAAGTAAGTAAAATTTGATGAAAAATGTAAAAAAGAAAAAAAATCATGCTGCAGTCACAGCTGATTCCCGGGTAGTTGTGTCCACAAGGAAATTCAGAGTATCCTTCTGTATCTCCAGATTCCAATACACTTCTTGATTGACAGCTCATATATTTTTACAGACTCCCCCAAGCGTGTAACAGTTTTTCGATGCACAAATGCATTCAATCAGTGGCAGGAACATGTCCTATTTGTGACGCACAAGCGGATTCATAGTCCCTGCTATGTGACCCCCTGAGTACAAGACCTGGGGCAACTTGTAAAAAAAAAATCTGCTAAGATGCTAAAAAATAGGTCCAGATTATTTACTGTTGAGAAGTTGTCCCTTTTTTTACCTTTTTTATATTAGAGTCTGATACATCTAAGTTGATGTTTTTGAAAACTAGAAAACGCCAAGAATCTCTCTGCGTTACAAAATTGTCATTGGAGAGACTTCTCTATATTGAGCCTTTTTAAGGCAACATTCACACCCCCGTGAGACACGTCTGCATGCTGTCTTTTTTTTCTTAGCGTGTGAGAGCCATGAGTTCAGATCGTGTCTGATTCTTATCCGTGTTTGCAGATCCCACTTATAGGGATAACATGATTTTTGTTACTATTTATGACATACTCATAAACTTGGATAAAGTATATGAAAACCTTTGAGGGAAATTTTTTGGACTAATTTATTCTTTTACTATGAGCCTAAGAACTTAGGCAAGTAGTTGCTAACTACCTTCCCGTTCTGTCCGGCCCTGATAGTGGTCACAGACCGCTGCTGGTGGTGATTCTGCTGTGCGTCAACAGAGCAGCTTCTCTTCTTCCATGCTGCTCTGTCGAGAGGGCATGACTGTGGACGTCATGCTGATTGACAGCTGGCTCCCCACAGTTAGGCAACAAGGAGCCAAATGTCAATCAGCATGACGTCAGCGGTCACACCTCATCAACAGAGCAGCTCTTATTCTTCTTCCACGCTGCTCTGTCAACAGGGCTGACTGCCGACGACATGCTGATTGACAGCTGGCTCCCCACAGTTAGGCAACAAGGAGCCGAATGTCAATCAGCATGACTTCAGCGGTCACACCTCATCAACAGAGCAGCTCTTATTCTTCTTCCACGCTGCTCTGTCAACAGGGCTGACTGCGGACGTCATGCTGATTGACAGCTGGCTCCCCACAGTTAGGCAACAAGGAGCCAAATATCAATCAGCATGATGTCAGCGGTCACACCTCATCAACAGAGCAGCTCTTATTCTTCTTCCACGCTGCTCTGTCAACAGGGCTGACTGCCGACGTCATGCTGATTGACAGCTGGCTCCCCACAGTTAGGCAGCAAGGAGCCGAATGTCAATCAGCATGATGTCGGCAGTCACACCTCATCAACAGAGCAGCCCGGAAAAGAAGCAGCTGCTCCATTGATTTGACGTCAGCGGAAGCAGCAGATTCGCCGTCAGGAGCAGTCTGTGACTGCTCTGACCCAGCAGAGATTGGCAGCAGGCAGATAGTTAGCAACTACCTGCCTTTTAGTTCTTAGGCCCATAGTTTAAAAATGGATTAGTCCTGGGTAACTCATTTACGTACATGCATTAGAGCGAATAGAGAGTTACAGGTAATGCTCGTTCTCTGGTTTGCAAATCTTATCTCTCTTTTTCTGAGCCATCTTCTCAGCTGATTTATTGTCAGATCAAAGTTGATCTTTCTATTGGGTATAAATCAGCTCAGAGGAAAGTTTGGAAATCTTATTTCGCATCAGCTTACTGATTTATTAGTAACTCATTCTGCAGTCTGCTATGTATTGCATGCGCGCCACTCAGGATATGAGGGCGATACAACGATACAAACGAAACATGAGTTCTTGTTGGAATCCTGGGAAGATCTTACTCAGAGCGACCATTAATTATAATTCTTCACAGTAGAGGGAAGGTAAGTGTTTACAGGCACACAGATATGACATAGTTCTGAGTTGAAGCTGATCACGTGGGTTTTATTCAAGCTTCTTTTCATCACACAGAATCCCTTCTCTTCATGCAATGCTCTATCAACATATATAAAAGTCTCTTCACAGGTAACTTCTCTTCACATACAGTGTCTTATGCTAAGCGGACCTGTACCATGCTTATGCAGTGAGGTGGAGGGAGGGAGATGAGTCCGGTGCTGTAACTCTCTCACTTCTATCTTGAGGTAATAAAGATGCTCCAGGCTGTCCTGACTGCTTTTATTATTGCAGCAATTGCTTCCCA
This sequence comes from Ranitomeya variabilis, assembly GCF_051348905.1. Lineage (NCBI taxonomy): Eukaryota > Metazoa > Chordata > Amphibia > Anura > Dendrobatidae > Ranitomeya > Ranitomeya variabilis. The sequence goes on from NC_135237.1 coordinate 29,938,082, forward strand.
GGAGCGATTGATGTAATCTCTAGCACACACCTTCTATTTATATAATTGCCTTGTAATGTTTTTATTTCCTGTTCTGTCCAGATGTCACTGTATCCCAGAATTCCAAGCAGAGGAAGTTCACAGACCGCCATATTGGGACACCTGTCATGATCTCAATGGCAAGAGAACATAGCATAAGCATATATAGGAACTAGCTCTTGGAAGATGGGAACTGAGCTGACCATGAACTAAACCTAACGCACAACTAGCAGTGGCCGGGTAGCATGCCTACGTTGATTCTAGATGCCCAGCACCAGCCGGAGGACTAAATAAAGCTAGCAGAGGAAAATATCAGTCCTAGCTCACCTCTAGAGAAATACCCCGAAAGGAGACAGAGGCCCCCCACATGTATTGGCGGTGAATTAAGATGAAATAACAAACGTAGTATGAAAATAGGTTTAGCAAATTTGAGGTCCACTTACTACATAGCAGAAGACAGAAAGGACACTTTCATGGTCAGCTGAAAACCCTATCAAAACACCATCCAGAAATTACTTTAAAACTCTGGCATTAACTCATAACACCAGAGTGGCAATTCCTGTTCACAAGAGCTTTCCAGACACAGTAACGAAACTACAGCTGTGAACTGGAACAAAAATGCAAAAACAAACATGGACAAGAGTCCAACTTATCTAGTAGTTGTCTAGGAGCAGGAACAAGCACAGAGAGGCTTCTGATAACATTGTTGACCGGCAAGACACTAACAGAGCAGCAAGGTTATATAGCGACTCCCACATCTTGATGGGAACAGGTGAACAGAGAAGATGAAAACACCAGTTCAATTCCACCAGTAGCCACCGGGGGAGCCCAGAATCCAAATTCACAACAGTACCCCCCCCCCCTCAAGGAGGGGGCACCGAACCCTCACCAGAACCACCAGGGCGATCAGGATGGGCCCTATGAAAGGCACGAACCAGATCAGAGGCATGAACATCAGATGCATTAACCCAAGAATTATCCTCCTGGCCGTATCCCTTCCACTTGACCAGATACTGGAGTCTCCGTCTGGAAACACGAGAGTCTAAGATTTTCTCCACAACGTACTCCAACTCACCCTCAACCAACACCGGAGCAGGAGGCTCAACGGAAGGCACAACCGGTACCTCATACCTGCGCAATAATGACCGATGAAAAACGTTATGAATAGAAAAGGATGCAGGGAGGTCCAAACGGAAGGAAACAGGGTTAAGAATCTCCAATATCTTATACGGACCGATGAACCGAGGCTTAAACTTAGGAGAAGAGACCCTCATAGGGACAAAACGAGAAGACAACCACACCAAATCCCCAACACAAAGCCGAGGACCAACACGACGGTGGCGGTTGGCAAAAAGCTGAGTCTTCTCCTGGGACAACCTCAAATTGTCCACCACCTGCCCCCAGATCTGATGCAATCTCTCCACCACAGCATCCACTCCAGGACAATCCGAAGATTCCACCTGACCAGAGGAAAATCGAGGATGAAACCCCGAATTACAGAAAAACGGGGACACCAAAGTGGCAGAGCTGGCCCGATTATTGAGAGCGAACTCTGCCAATGGCAAAAAAGCAACCCAATCATCCTGGTCAGCAGACACAAAACACCTCAGATATGTCTCCAGGGTCTGATTAGTCCGCTCGGTCTGGCCATTAGTCTGAGGATGGAAAGCGGACGAAAAAGATAAATCTATGCCCATCCTAGCACAGAATGCCCGCCAAAATCTAGACACGAATTGGGTCCCTCTGTCAGAAATGATATTCTCAGGAATACCATGCAAACGAACAACATTTTGAAAAAACAGAGGAACCAACTCGGAAGAAGAAGGCAACTTGGGCAGAGGAACCAAATGGACCATCTTAGAGAAACGGTCACACACCACCCAGATGACAGACATCTTCTGAGAAACAGGCAGATCTGAAATAAAATCCATCGAGATGTGCGTCCAAGGCCTCTTAGGAACAGGCAAGGGCAACAATAATCCACTAGCCCGAGAGCAACAAGGCTTGGCCCGAGCACAAACGTCACAAGACTGCACAAAGCCTCGCACATCTCGTGACAGGGAAGGCCACCAGAAGGACCTTGCCACCAAATCCCTGGTACCAAAAATGCCAGGATGACCTGCCAACGCAGAAGAATGAACCTCAGAGATGACTCTACTGGTCCAATCATCAGGAACAAACAGTTTATCAGGTGGGCAACGATCAGGTCTATCTGCCTGAAACTCCTGCAAGGCCCGCCGCAGGTCTGGAGAAACGGCTGACAATACCACTCCATCCTTAAGGATACCTGTGGGCTCAGAGTTACCAGGCGAGTCAGGCTCAAAACTCCTAGAAAGGGCATCCGCCTTAACATTCTTAGAACCCGGTAGGTATGACACCACAAAATTAAACCGAGAGAAAAATAATGACCAGCGCGCCTGTCTAGGATTCAGGCGCCTGGCGGTCTCAAGATAAATCAAGTTTTTGTGGTCAGTCAATACCACCACCTGATGTCTGGCCCCCTCAAGCCAATGGCGCCACTCCTCAAAAGCCCACTTCATGGCCAAAAGCTCCCGATTCCCAACATCATAATTCCGCTCAGCGGGCGAAAATTTACGGGAAAAGAAGGCACAAGGCCTCATCACGGAGCAGTCAGAACTTTTCTGCGACAACACTGCCCCAGCTCCGATCTCAGAAGCGTCGACCTCAACCTGAAAAGGTAGAGCAACATCAGGCTGACGCAACACAGGGGCAGAGGAAAAACGGCGCTTAAGCTCCCGAAAGGCCTCCACAGCGTCAGGGGACCAATCAGCAACATCAGCACCCTTCTTAGTCAAATCGGTCAATGGCTTAGCAATATCCGAAAAACCAGCAATAAATCGACGATAAAAGTTAGCAAAGCCCAAAAATTTCTGAAGACTCTTAAGAGAAGAGGGCTGCGTCCAATCACAAATAGCTTGAACCTTGACAGGATCCATTTCAATGGAAGAGGGAGAAAAAATATATCCCAAAAAGGAAATCCTCTGTACCCCAAAAACACACTTAGAACCCTTCACACACAAAGAATTAGACCGCAAAACCTGGAAAACCCTCCTGACTTGCTGGACATGAGAGTCCCAGTCATCCGAAAAAATCAGAATATCATCCAGATACACAATCATAAATTTATCCAAATAATCGCGAAAAATATCATGCATAAAGGACTGGAAAACTGACGGAGCATTTGAAAGACCAAAAGGCATCACTAAATACTCAAAGTGGCCCTCGGGCGTATTAAATGCGGTTTTCCACTCATCCCCCTGCCTGATTCGCACCAAATTATACGCCCCACGAAGGTCAATCTTAGAGAACCACTTGGCCCCCTTTATGCGAGCAAACAAATCAGTCAGCAACGGCAATGGATATTGATATTTTACAGTGATTTTATTCAAAAGCCGATAATCGATACATGGTCTCAAAGAGCCGTCTTTTTTTGACACAAAGAAAAAACCGGCTCCTAAGGGAGATGACGATGGACGAATATGTCCCTTTTCCAAGGACTCCTTTATATATTCTCGCATAGCAGCATGTTCAGGCACAGACAGATTAAATAAACGACCCTTTGGGTATTTACTACCTGGGATTAAATCTATGGCACAATCGCACTCTCGGTGCGGAGGTAATGAACCAAGCTTGGATTCTTCAAAGACGTCACGATAGTCAGACAGGAACTCAGGAATTTCAGAGGGAATAGATGATGAAATGGAAACCACAGGTACATCCCCATGAGCCCCCTTACATCCCCAGCTCAACACAGACATAGCTCTCCAGTCGAGGACTGGGTTGTGAGATTGCAGCCAAGGCAATCCTAGCACCAAATCATCATGTAGATTATACAGCACCAGAAAGCGAATAATCTCCTGGTGATCCGGATTAATACGCATAGTTACTTGTGTCCAGTATTGTGGTTTATTATTAGCCAATGGGGTGGAGTCAATCCCCTTCAGAGGAATAAGAGTCTCCAAAGGCTCTAAATCATACCCACAGCGTTTGGCAAAGGACCAATCCATAAGACTCAAAGCGGCGCCAGAGTCGACATAGGCGTCTGTGGTAATAGATGACAAAGAGCAAATCAGGGTCACAGATAGAATAAACTTAGATGGTAAGGTGCAAATGGAAACAGATTTATCAAGCTTTTTAGTGCGCTTAGAGCATGCTGACATAACATGAGTAGAATCACCACAATAGAAACACAACCCATTTTTCCGTCTAAAATTCTGCCGCTCGCTTCGGGACAGAATTCTATCACACTGCATACTCTCTGGCGACTTCTCAGTGGACACCGCCAGATGGTGCACTGGTTTGCGCTCCCGCAAACGCCTATCGATCTGAATAGCCATTGTCATGGACTCATTCAGACCCGCAGGCACAGGGAACCCCACCATAACATCCTTAATGGCATCAGAGAGACACTCTCTGAAAGTCGCCGCCAGGGTGCACTCATTCCACTGAGTAAGCACAGACCATTTACGGAATCTTTGGCAGTAAATTTCCGCTTCATCTTGCCCCTGAGATAGGGACATCAAAGTTTTTTCTGCCTGAAGCTCCAAATGAGGTTCGTCATAAAGCAACCCCAAGGCCAGAAAAAACGCATCCACATTGAGCAACGCAGGATCCCCTGGTGTCAATGAAAAAGCCCAGTCTTGAGGGTCACCCCGGAGCAAGGAAATCACAATCCTGACCTGCTGTGCAGGGTCTCCGGCAGAGCGAGATTTCAGGGACAAAAATAATTTGCAATTATTTCGAAAATTCTGAAACCCAGATCTATTCCCCGAGAAAAATTCCGGCAAAGGAATTCTCGGCTCAGATACAGGTGCATGACAAACAAAATCTTGCAAATTTTGTACCTTCGTGGCGAGATTATTCAAACCTGCAGTTACACTCTGAAGATCCATTACAAACAGGTGGACACAGAGCCATTCAAAGATTAGAAGGAGAGAAAAAAAAAAAAAAATTTCAGCAAACTACTTATTTCTCTCCTTTCTCAGCCAAGGATTTTAACCCTTTAGTGGGCCGGTCAAACTGTCATGATCTCAATGGCAAGAGAACATAGCATAAGCATATATAGGAACTAGCTCTTGGAAGATGGGAACTGAGCTGACCATGAACTAAACCTAACGCACAACTAGCAGTGGCCGGGTAGCATGCCTACGTTGATTCTAGATGCCCAGCACCAGCCGGAGGACTAAATAAAGCTAGCAGAGGAAAATATCAGTCCTAGCTCACCTCTAGAGAAATACCCCGAAAGGAGACAGAGGCCCCCCACATGTATTGGCGGTGAATTAAGATGAAATAACAAACGTAGTATGAAAATAGGTTTAGCAAATTTGAGGTCCACTTACTACATAGCAGAAGACAGAAAGGACACTTTCATGGTCAGCTGAAAACCCTATCAAAACACCATCCAGAAATTACTTTAAAACTCTGGCATTAACTCATAACACCAGAGTGGCAATTCCTGTTCACAAGAGCTTTCCAGACACAGTAACGAAACTACAGCTGTGAACTGGAACAAAAATGCAAAAACAAACATGGACAAGAGTCCAACTTATCTAGTAGTTGTCTAGGAGCAGGAACAAGCACAGAGAGGCTTCTGATAACATTGTTGACCGGCAAGACACTAACAGAGCAGCAAGGTTATATAGCGACTCCCACATCTTGATGGGAACAGGTGAACAGAGAAGATGAAAACACCAGTTCAATTCCACCAGTAGCCACCGGGGGAGCCCAGAATCCAAATTCACAACAGACACCCAAGTGATGGGTGTCTCAATATGGAAACTGCTGCTGGTACCAACCTATTGCGTGGTACCACAGCAACCACAGCCGAACCTGAACAGTAACACGGACTTCCTGATGAAGTCCATGTTTGGTGTCCATGCCCGAACAGTAGGTGTTCTTTACGCACGCCGAACTTTACTGTTCGGGTTCGCCTATGTCTAATCACAATCATTTCTGCATCTCAAACATAGCTGCAAAAACATGCATTTTTTTATGCATTTTTTATACGTTTTTGATGCGTTTTTGCCTTGAGCTTTTTTTACTGATTTGAGTGAGGTCAATGGTGAAAACCGCAGGGTCAAACACACAGACAATTGTGATGCTCCAGATTATTTTCTGCACCAGATCTGCAAGTCAAAAATACTCAACGTGGGCATGGCACGTCAGGTTTCTCATTCACTTTGCTAGCATTAGGATCGCTTCAGCAAATCTGCACGGCAAAAACGCACCATGGTATTATCGCACCTGTGTAGTTGCCATCTTTGCTTGGGCCCGCTGCTCCATGATAGTGCATTTGATTCAAGACCTAGATAAGTAAGCACCTTTGACTGTTTTTTTTGGTGTTTTTTCTAGAATAGTGGAGTTTTTTTCCTCTTTTTCCTCCTTTTTAAGATTCATAAGTTTGCAGAGGCCGATCCAAAAATTAAATCAAATAAAAAGCGACTTAATTTTTAAAGAAGAGTTGTAGTTCCATTGCACATCATCCCACCTAAAGGTAATTTCCCCCCAATACGGATCCATGTTGTGGATATTTCGACTTGGAGTGCAGTAGTTATCACTACACAGAACCCATCTGATATTAGGTCATGTTATCACAAGCCCCAGGACTGAATCCCCCCCATTCCTCTGACTTGGCGCATTGGGATAAAGTTATAAAACTTCTCTGCTCTGTAATTTCACTTTCCACAAACTTCTGCTCTAAATCTCTTAAATGTTACAGCGCTTTATAATGAGAGTGACCTTTGTAAGGAAGCTGCATGTTCTGCTGAATAATAATAGACATTATTTCCCTGTTTACTTTCCTATAGAAACATTTTTGGGTGAAGTTACGGTGTCACAAGATGCAGCAGGCAGTTCTGATAAAACAACGATTGCGCCTGACCTTCAGCCGTGGCGGAGCGCTTCAGAAAATGCGGTGTCTTACACTTTACTTACATTCAAGTACTTCAATTTGAAGACATCCATGCTAATGTTAACCCCTACTGGTCAGAGAAAACTTTCTAATAATCTTTGTGTTTCCATTCTTCATCATTTTCAAGATCACTGCCTGTTGTCAGTGAATGGAAACATTCAAAATCATATAAATTGGCCTCGTGGCTTTCACTGACTTACATTGGTTCTGTAATGTTTGCTCTGCCATAATAGTTACAGACTAATACTGAACAAAGCCTAAAAATATGTACATCCCTATTATATCTCTCAGTTGTAGGTTTGCTACAGCTGCATACAATCTGAACAATACTCTCCAGACTCATATATCTTACCTGCACTGATACAATGTAGCAAACTATCAGATTTGAGGAGCTCAAGTGTTTAGGGTTGGCTGGTGTCTGGATACAATTGTAACAAACTCTCAGCTGTGGAAAAATCCTTTTGGTCTATCATTTATCTTGTAGAAATCTGTGGTCTCCCCTGATTCGGACGCTGTTTACCTTTTTTGGCTGCGTCGCTCCATTGCAGAGATATTCACATTTGTTTCTTTTGGAGAGCAGTATGTGAAATCTCTGTCTTTCAGTTGAACTGAGTGTTTTTTCAGAGTTTTCTTAGAGGGAGTGCACTTTCACCTGTGCCTTCCAAATGTTGGCAATCATGGCATCTGTACTAGCAATATAAGAGACTGTTGAGCCGTGATTGACAGCGTCAGGGAGGAGGGGATAAAACTGCACCATAGAAGATGGTGAAGAAATGTCCACTTGAACGACAAGCAGATATTTCACTTACTGAAATGTAAATATCTTTGCAATGGAGTGACAATACCAAAAACAGGAAAGAGCTGCAAAATCAGGGGAGCTCAGATTTTTATAAGGTGTTTAACAATTTTTTTCAAGAAAGTAACAAATTCTCTTCAATATCTTAGGGAAATCTGCAAAACAGTTATATAATAGCACTGGGGTGTTAAAGATGACCTGTCACTTGCCATAATTATGTGATTTTTTTTTAACCTGGTGTAAACGCTGCTGTTCTCCTGAATGTGGTGGGGGTTTTTTGCTTTGTTTATGCACCTCATTTCTGAGCGATATCCCCCTCTTCCCTGTATTTAAATCTAGTCTTTATTTATATAATCCAAGTAGGTTTTAGGCTGTTTTCACTGGGGGGGCGTGTTTTTCTTCCCCCTGTATGAGTTGCCCAATCATAAGCAGACATCAACACACAGGAGAAAAACAACACGCCCTCACCATAGCTCAGAGCAGATTTCGCAGTTGTAAGATGTAATGACAGACAGTCCTGATCTCCTGGTCTCATCTCCTGCATGATTAGCAAGTGCTGGGAAAAGAGCACAAAACAGTCAGTGTGAGGAAGAGGCAACACAGCTGAGTTTAGCTGTGTTAATTACTAACCCTTCTATCAACTCTCCTCTCATAGCATTGTCATCTCTGCTGTACTGCCTCTACCCACACACTGCCTGACCAGAGATCAAAGGTCAAATATGTTAGTAATTACACTTATGTCAGTTGTATTCATGGCAACTTGCTCTGCAGCGAAATGAGCCTTTCTGTCATTATATGTCCTACACAGAAGTAACCTGTTCTGAGCTATGGTGGGGGCATGTTCTTTTTCTCCTATGCGTTGCTGTCTGCTTATGATTGGACAACATCATACAGAGGGAAGAAGTAAACAACCCTCCAGTGAAAATGTCATGGTTGAGGACATGGTTCCTTTCCCTGTCCTCTCAGGGTTAATATGATTGGCCTCCTTTTGGATTTGGGAGGGCTATATATACCCGCCCCCATCTGGGGTTCCTTGTCAGTTATACATTTGTTCTGGCTGTGTGTCTGACCCCTGGTGTGGTTGCATACTGTCTTGTGTGATTGTCTCTCGTGTATGACCTGGTCCGTTTTCTCGTTTTCTGCTTTGCTCTTTAAATCTGTTAATACTGTCTCTTCCGGCTCTGACCTTCTGGCTTGATTACTCTTACTCCACACCCGCCTGCCCCGCTTTCACTATACCGACTCCCTGACCTTTGGCTACGTCCTGACCTCCCTTTTTGTCTCACCCTTCGGCACTTCATTGACCTCCTGGCTTGACTATGGCACGTTCTGACTGCTCTCCGGCATCGCCGGTCTCCGCCGCTACCTGCCGTCTGGCTCCGCCTCTGGCCACTCCCCTTAGGGATCACATGTTGCAGGTCCTGCGCTCAGGTCGGTAAGCTCAAGGCAGCTCTCCTCTCACGCCACCCTGTTCTCTTTGTATCTGTGTGCAGACCCCTGCTGTAAGCCTGCATCAGGGGTCGTGATAGAAAACTGTCAGATAGCACCCATATGGATTCAATGAAAACTTACTCATTAGGTTATTAGGGTTGAACAATTAATATAAATGTTCAATTCTCTAGTTGCCTACTCCTGGCCTAATGGATATTGATCATGTGCACTAAAGAAATACACCAGACACAGTCAGCTGTAACTCTCCTTGATCAATGTGTGGCTCAGCTCCAAGAAGGGCTTTTATTAGTGAAAACACAATGTTATATATCTCCTGTAAGGGGGTTCGGTTAGCTCTAAAATGGGAGTGATCGGATGTATTCCATTGGTTAGTGGGTTGGGCATGAGCAAGTCCATGGGCGGATCCATGAGGTCATCAGAGTGGGTTGGTCCGTGAGGTCATCAGAGTGGGCGTCGCTGTGGGTGGATCCATGAGGTCATCAGTGTGGGCGTCGTCTTGGATACCAGACCGCATGGTCTGATAAAACAGGAAATGGCAGCCATCTTCAGTGTCTTCATTGTTCGTCTTGGATACCAGACCGCATGGCTCTGGTATAGGAGATGGCAGCCATCTTAAGTGTCTTACTTTGTCTGAGGAAAACTTATGTAAGGTTAAACAATACATGTTATGGGTTATTTCTCTCAATTACCTTATGTGTTGAGGTTAATTAAGTATTTGATCTTATGGCTCTCCTCAACAGTCCCCCCTAAATACTTTATTAACCTTTTCTTTTATCTTGATCCCACCGTGGTTCCCTAACCCATCGATGTTAAGTGTTATTATGAAATCAGAGGCTTCATGACAATATGGATGCTATAGACACCAGAGAATGTGTGACTAATTATGGGTATACTGAGGAGGTATATCGGAGCGTGTTACCAGTGTCCTCGGGACTTCCCTACCTGCTGGATCTATTACTCTCCAATCTCCATGGTTACATAAAATACACATGTGACTAACCCTGATGTACACATCCTAGATCTGACCGTCTTGCCCGGGAGGGGGAATTGGAGTTTTCACCAGTTTGAGACAAGTTTTCCCTTGTGGAAAACCTCCCTTTGTAGCTGGACTTTGACAAGCAGGTCAGATCCTACTCTGTCCCTAACTGTCTAACAAGTTTATAATGTGAGAGATGGATCCAGGAGGCGCTCAGCAACCCTGACCGAAGTAGGAGTAGTCAGGAGCACTTAGTAGGGACCCTTAAATCTCGACTCCAGGGATGTCTTTCTGATGAACGTCTTTACCAGCATGTAGTCACCAGGTTAGAAAGTATGGGTACCGTCACTGGAATCTGGACCTGGAATGGATGATAAAACTTGTACATGTGTTATTGACAGTTCTTTAGTAACAACAATTGCATAATTTACAAGAGTATCACTTCCTAAGGCTAGCTGTTGTGGAAAATATTGACCCAATCTTGGAGGCCCCCTAAAAAGAATCTCGTATGGTGTGAGTTTAGTGGGACCCCTTGGAGTGTTTATGACTGAGTATAAGGCAACAGGCAAAATGTCTGTCCAAGTCTGACCTCCTAACTGGCTTTCAGTATTTTATTTTTGAAGGTGCCATTCAGTCTTTCTACTTTCCCACTGCTCTGAGGGTGATATGGAGTATGTAAACCCAAATCCGCTCCCACCAGTGTCCATAGTTCCTTAGTCAGTGCTGCAGTGAACGCAGGTCCTTGGTCACTCTCAATTACCTCTGGGACCCCATATCTGCAGACTACTTCAGTCACCAGTCTCTTAACAGTCACTCTGGCAGTCATGTTGGTTACTGGATAGGCTTCGGGCCATCCTGAGAACATGTCAGTCACTACCAGTACATACTCGTACTTCCCTACTTTTGGCATTTGAATGTGATCAATCTGAATCCTCTGAAAGGGATAAAGTGGTTTAGCCAAATGTTTCTGAGTAACTTTCTGAGGCGGTGCTGGATTGCATGTTGCACACACAAGGCAGGACTTGCAATATTTTTGGGTAACAGTAGAGATTCCAGGTGCCATATAAGTCTTCCAAATTAGGTCATTCATCTGATTCTTGCCTCTGTGGGTGATACCGTGTGCCCATTTTGTCACTGAGGGGTACAGATTACGGGGTAGACAGACCTTTTTGTTCATCCTCCAGACTCCATCTTCATCCTTTTTTAGCTCCTCCTACTTGCCATGACTTCTTTTCATCATCTGATGACTTGTCTTGATGTAGATGGATAATCCTCATCAGAGAGGCTTTAGTCCCTTCTTCAGTGTCTTGTGACACGTACACCGCTGCTTTCTTTTTCCTAAATGGATCCACAGCATAGGTTTTTGCTGTTTTGTCAGCAAAGAAGTTCCCCCTTGCTTCTGGAGAATCCAGTCTCCCGTGAGCTTTGATCTCAATCACTGCAACCTCTGAAGGTAGATCTAGAGCGGCCACAAGTTCTTGTATGATAGCAGCATGTTTTACAGGAGTTCCACTGGACGTTAGGTATCCTCTGGCTGCCCAGATACTGCCGAAGTCATGAGTCACTCCAAAAGCGTATCTTGAATCCGTATAGATGTTGACCACCTTCTCCGTCGCTTCCTGACAAGCCAACGTCAAAGCTTTAAGTTCCGCTTCTTGTGCAGACATGTGCGGTGGTAGCGATCCAGCTGAGATGACCTGGTCATGTGTAACCACGGCATATCCCGTATGGAACCTTCCTGTTTTATCTGCAAATCTGGAACCATCAGTGAAGAACGTCACGTCAGCATGTGGGAGTGGGTCTTCAGACACGTTTTTCTGGGAGGCTACTTCTTCATGCATTTGTTCAAGACAGTCATAATCCTCTGAGTGTGTAGAGGCATCTTCTCCGAGAGCATCAGTATCATCCACATCCCCCCTGGAAAGAGGAAGCAGCGTGGACAGTTTGAAGATGCTGCAGCGGACAAGAGTGACATTATCCGGAACCAAGAGCCAATGTTGGAGTCTCATATGATGCTGTACCAACAGATGTTTAGGTTCCAACAATAGCAATTATGTCATGTGGAGCCATTAAGAGAACTGGATGTCCTCTGATGATATCAGAAGTTTTGTCCAGAAGCATATGTGCAGCATGAACAGCTCTGAGGCAAGTCGGGGAAGCTTGAGACACAGAGTCCAGACGGGCAGAGTAGTAGCCGATTGGTCTTGTTCTTCCCCCATGTTTTTGTGCTAGGACTCTGGAAGCATGTCCTGCTACTTCACTGACAAACAAGTAAAAAGGTAGTTGATAACACAGGTCAACAAAAAAAAATTTTTTTTCTGGTGTCCAAAATATTTTAATGAATTTGGGGTATTTTTGGGGTGCTGATTCTGAATATGTCATCAGTTTTGCCAGATTGGCTCAAGTTTTTGAGATTTTTGGTATCTTATTTATAGCACTTGTTGGTAAATGCGACGCATCATCTCATTAATTTCTTTGGATTAGTACTTGAACTGAGCAGTTCTCAATATAGTTTTGTGTGAATTAGTGTTCTAAAAGTTTGTTCATAGCTTGATTTTTGCACTAACTTTATGTTGTTGTCTGTTTTCCAGTGAAAAGCATGAACTCATCAAGAAGAAGTTGTCTTAACGATCCAGACTCATTCTGTTACATTTGTGGTGAATACACACTGCCAAAACATAGAAGAAACATAACAGACTTCGTAAAAAAAGTGTATTTTGTCTATTTTGGGGTTATGCTTGGGGACCAAGACAAGTTTTGGGCACCACACATAGTGTGCAAAGCATGTATCGAATTATTACGAAAATGGAGCAAAGGACAAAGAAAAAGCTTCAAATTTGGTGTTCCAATGGTGTGGAGAGAGCCAAAAAATCATCATGATGACTGTTATTTCTGTGCAGTGCAAGTGCAAGGATTCAATAAGCATAAGAAACGAAAATGGGAGTAACATGGAATCTGCAAGAAGGCCTGTCCCTCATTGTGAAGATGTGCCTGTACCTGTGTTTACCATAAATAACAGTCATCATGATGATTTTTTGGCTCTCTCCACACCATTGGAACACCAAATTTGAAGCTTTTTCTTTGTCCTTTGCTCCATTTTCGTAATAATTCGATACATGCTTTGCACACTATGTGTGGTGCCCAAAACTTGTCTTGGTCCCCAAGCATAACCCCAAAATAGGCAAAATACACTTTTTTTACGAAGTCTGTTATGTTTCTTCTATGTTTTGGCAGTGTGTATTCACCACAAATGTAACAGAATGAGTCTGGATCGTTAAGACAACTTCTTCTTGATGAGTTCATGCTTTTCACTGGAAAACAGACAACAACATAAAGTTAGTGCAAAAATCAAGCTATGAACAAACTTTTAGAACACTAATTAACACAAAACTATATTGAGAACTGCTCAGTTCAAGTACTAATCCAAAGAAATTAATGAGATGATGCGTCGCATTTACCAACAAGTGCTATAAATAAGATACCAAAAATCTCAAAAACTTGAGCCAATCTGGCAAAACTGATGACATATTCAGAATCAGCACCCCAAAAATACCCTAAATTCGATGAAATATCTTTGGCACCAAAAATGCTGTTGACCAGTGTAATTTGGGATTCCAAGAGCTGGTGCAGACTGTATGGCCTGTTTAAGAGCGTAGAAAGCTTCCACGGATTTAGTACATAGTGGAAACGCTGACGTCTTGAGGTCATCGTACAATGGCTGCATCAGCTTTGAGGCATCTGGAAACCTTTGGCAACAATAATAATTGATAGGTCAGCCAACTCATCCGAGGCCCTTGTCTTAGGTTCTTGGCAGAACTCAACACCAGAGTCCCATGTCTCGTCATGCTCCTGTAGAAAGGCATTGTCTACTTTTTCTGGATCTGGAAGCTGGTTCAACAGAGTAGCAGCTTGCTGGGGTGTAAACTTGACATAGAGGGTGGGCTCTTCAGACATGAGCATCGGCACTGTTGGTGGTGGCACCTGAGGCGGGAGTAGAGATGGCCCCGCGAGTACAGATGTAATCCCTTGTTTATGAGGAGCAGGAGGAGGTAACAGTCCTGGAATGAGGGGCTCTATTTGGGCAGCTCCAGTATCATGGTGTGGGGTCCAGGTGATGCAGGCAGTCTTAAAAGCTTTAACAGTCCTGTCCTCATTACTAATTAATCTGATTTCAGAAAGGCAGCAAATGCTTGGGGGGCTACACTTGTTTATTATAATTTCAACGATTTCCCTTGTACATGCATGAACAGGGAAACCGAAAATGCCAACACCAATGGCGGGAATTGTCAAGGTCTCAATGTGCTCACTAATATTTGCATACTCTAAAATGCGAGTTATTGCTGCACGAAGTTGTTGAGCACTAACGTCTGGATGAATAGGGTCATAAGTAGGGGTCACAGCATGTATGATCATTCTACATGGAAGATTGCCAGCTTTAGTCACCGCTATGTCCCCAACCGCTATCTGACCATGTGACTCAACAATGATTTGGCTGTCAGCTTGAATAGTCGCCCCTCCTGCTTCTACTATAGCTCTAGCTACACCTCCATTGTGCTCTAACCGAGAATTGGCAGCATTAACAATAGCGTCTGTCTCCATTGTTGTTATGTCACCCTTTCCCACCACTAACAAGGGTCCCTCAGGAAGTTCTTTTTCAAAAATAGGTTGCCAACATTCCCTCCCCTTTGTGCTTCCTGTGCTATTGGTATCCCCCTCCCACATTGAGCCCCCCCTTGATACAGTCGCCACCGTCCCATACAGGTGTGCGCTTGGCTGCGAGACAGCCTGTGAGGTACTGGGCATAGGGTTATGTAGGCTGCGTGAGAGTGCTGTTGTGGAAGCATTGGGAGGAGAGGCTGCTGCTTGGAGCATCTCATGTGGGTGTGCGGCTAAATTGGCAGTGGAAGTGACAGTAGAAAGGGTAGGTGCTGGGGATGATCCAGGTGGGAGGACTGCTGGATTCACAACAGGAGTGATAGAGGAAAGGGTTGGTGCCCCATTGGAAACAACAGAGATAGGAAACATGGGTAAAGCCTGTTCACTTCCCGAAGGAATATAGTATTGGCCGTTAGTGGTCATTACTGGGTAACAAGGATTTGGTGATGTGGCGTGTAGCCTTAATCTGAGATGTTCACCACCAGGAGCAGCACATTCGCCATCCACAACATGGCTGCCTTCAGAATTAACACCTTTGCCATCCACAACATGGCTGCCGTCAGAATTATATTTACCACCACCAAGATGGCTGCTATTAGAATTATATTTACCACCACCAAGATGGCTGCCATTAGAATTATATTTACCACCACCAAGATGGCTGCCATTAGAATTATATTTACCACCACCAGGATGGCTGCCGTCAGAATTATATTTACCACCACCAAGATGGCTGCCATTAGAATTATATTTACCACCACCAAGATGGCTGCCGTTAGAATTATATTTACCACCACCAAGATGGCTGCCATTAGAATTATATTTACCACCACCAAGATGGCTGCTATTACATTTAACACATTGGCCATTAACAAAATGGCGACCATTACATTTACCACATGGCTCTGAGCCACCATTTTGGCTGCTATCACATTTAACACATTCGCCATTAACAAAATGGCCACCATTACATTTACCACATGGCTCTGAGCCACCATTATACGGTGGTGGCCGCTCACAGGATATATTTTTGTAATACACATAGGTCAAAACTCTATTCTTTCTATTCCTTTTCTCTTCTACCCAATTTCCAATTTTTCCCTTTTTTTTTTTTTTTTTTTTTTTTTTTTTTATATACAGACTTTCAGAGACTCTTTCTCCTGCCCTAGCAATAGACAACAATCCATTATCTTCTAGGATACCTTTTCTTTCTTTCTTTTTTTTTTTTTTTTTTTTTTCTAAGACAATCTTCCACTCCAGGGGCTGTAACCATCCCCCCTTCTGGCATTCCACACAATTTCCACTAATGTGCATGAGTCTAACTTGCCATCTGAATTTGGCTTAGTGCCCATACGGCAGAACTGCATTAATTTCTCCATCTTTCTATAGATACACAGTATATATATCTATCTATCAAGATAACAAACACCAAACAAACAATAAGACGGGGGAGATGACTCAAACCTGAGATTCTAAAGGGAACTGAGTCTGCAGTACCCAGTTCCTATTGCTTCTTGTCACGTGGTCCCTGTCTGACTTCCGTGCTCCGTACTTTACAAACCAATTATTCCCTACTTTGTCAAATTGCTCCCTAACTTACCGGTCCCCGTGCAGAGTCACTCACTCGATGTCACGGGGCAAAAAAAAAAGGAAAACTATAAATTTAATTGGCTCAAACTGAGTCAATCACTCCAAGCTTTGATGAGCCGCTACACAATTTATTATGCCCGAACTGAGCCAATTCGCTCCAAGATTTACCGGGCCCCCCCTAGGCCGAGTCAATCACTCAAGGTCCTAGTCTTACTTGTACAGAACTGAAAATCTTATCACAGGCGACAACCGTATACCACAGACAAAAATTATTTTATTTTTTTTTCTACACTTGCTTTCTTTCCTTCTTTAAAAACAAAACCTGTTTTTCTCGTCCTACCACATGCTTTTCTTTCTCATCCTGTTCCAAACACAATGACTACCAGTCATATCCTTCTGTACAAACCTGTTTTTCCTGTTTTTCACTTGCCTCTAGCCCTCTGTAAACACTTGCTTTGACTTTCTTTCTTTCCTAGTAACCTACTTTTGTCTGTCCTTACACAATACTTCTCTTCTTTTCTATTTGTCATCTCCCCTCTTCACAACATGTAACAGGCAGTAGGCAACTAGAACATGTGACGGTTCTTGCAATTAAATGACCAGCAGCGGAGATACCCTTTCTGCCGTCTTACAGATACCAAGAAAACCGGGCACGGTCAGGCAATCTGCACAGGATACCCCGAAGGACACAGGTAAAGACTGCAGATTATAAAAATCAGCAGACTTACCGTGTTCTGTTAAGGAGTTGATCAGTCTCCAGGTTCGGGGTACTCAGTGCATCCAGCCGTTCCAGTCGCCGGTTCTACAGGGTTCAGGGCTCTTCCTCTGCTGGCCCCACGTTGGGCGCCAAATATTAGGGTTGAACAATTAATATAAATGTTCAATTCTCTAGTTGCCTACTCCTGGCCTAATGGATATTGATCATGTGCACTAAAGAAATACACCAGACACAGTCAGCTGTAACTCTCCTTGATCAATGTGTGGCTCAGCTCCAAGAAGGGCTTTTATTAGTGAAAACACAATGTTATATATCTCCTGTAAGGGGGCTCGGTTAGCTCTAAAATGGGAGTGATCGGATGTATTCCATTGGTTAGTGGGTTGGGCATGAGCAAGTCCATGGGCGGATCCATGAGGTCATCAGAGTGGGTTGGTCCGTGAGGTCATCAGAGTGGGCGTCGCTGTGGGTGGATCCATGAGGTCATCAGTGTGGGCGTCGTCTTGGATACCAGACCGCATGGTCTGATAAAACAGGAAATGGCAGCCATCTTCAGTGTCTTCATTGTTCGTCTTGGATACCAGACCGCATGGCTCTGGTATAGGAGATGGCAGCCATCTTAAGTGTCTTACTTTGTCTGAGGAAAACTTATGTAAGGTTAAACAATACATGTTATGGGTTATTTCTCTCAATTACCTTATGTGTTGAGGTTAATTAAGTATTTGATCTTATGGCTCTCCTCAACAAGGTATCAAATCATTTCAATTCTACTATCAGCAGAGGAGTGAGATTTAAAAAAAAAAAAATCTACTCTGCAAAGACTATTACATTGTCCAACGGAAAAATTTGGTGAAAGGTCCTCTTTATTGATTATGCATTGCTTATATGGCACCATCATATTCTGCAGCACTTTACATAAATCATCTTTAAATAATCAAGAAAGATTAATCCAAGCAATGCCAAGTGGTTAGAAATGTAACCAAAGACTCATCACATTATTCCATTACTGAACTCCTCAGAAGTTAGCTGTAATCCGTGGTTAAACTTGGCATTAAGTGAATAATTTCTCTGCAGCGCCTCCGCAGGGGAAATAAAGTATTACACAGTGTCCATTCATTTCAATTGGCAGGATAGGTCCTCCATAGAGAAAGGTGCTTTGTGATGGGTCGTCTCTCTGCCAAGCGATGAGGGTCATGAACAGAAGACCCTCTTTATTAACTCCTAACTAGTAGAGCCTGGGCCTCATCTGCTAGGGTTTGGCTTTGGTTGTAGAGAGTTTTCTTTGATCAGGAGAGACAGGCACTAGTCTGTATTGACATTTATGATGTAATAGACAGGGAACACGGGGCTACAGTAGTCACATAGCTAGCAGTTGGTCGACCATAACACAGCATTTCCCCACCTTTGATCCTGAAGCTGTACAGTAAAGCCTCATTCGGAGAGGAGCCGTCCTAATCAACTTTGAACTAGAAGAAGTTTGTTTAGTCCATAAAACTTTTATTGTGTTATCAGAAGAAAACCAAACATCTGGACTCAATTGTCCCTTCATGTACGTACACTTCTAACATCCAGACCTTGGGAGTTTTTTTTTTATTTAAAGGGACTTGTCACTGTGGTGTAACAGATGTCTTATCCACCTTGAATTTGTAGGTACAATCGTATTCACCAACTTCTTGGCCCTAATTCAAATTTTATAACAGGGCTCTTATCTACCATGCAGAATGTATTTGGTAGAGCCATTGGGCCTTTTAAGGCACTAGGATCCAGGTGCAACTGCTACTTCTGCACCCCTTATATGTTGAATACAGGGACATAGACTTTAGCTATGAATAGGATGGAACTTCAAGACACTTTTGGCCCTGGTATCTGAATGGGGCAAATGCCCCTTTGTTACATTTTCCATTTCCACTTGGAGTCCCTTTGGTTATATTATGGGCCCGCTTTTGGTACTTTTTTAACTTTTCATTAACATGTAAGCTGCAGGTCCAGTCCTGATGTATGGATAGGACGCTACTGGTGCTGGCTGTGCTATACAGCTGGAGCCAGGCTCTGACTGAAGAAATGTTTAACCCTCTAAGTGTTGCTACAGTGTAACCCCTTAGATGCAGAAGTCAATATACAATGTAGCATCTAAGTCCTTATACCTTCTATCAGCCCATTGGCTGATGAATTGTCTTGGCTTGAGATGGTCTACAGTGTCCCTCAATTTTGCAATGAAACCTTCAGGCCTCTGCTAAAATGCTGAAGATGAGGAAGAATTTCACTTTTCAGCACAACAACAAGCCTAGGTGGCCTCCAAATCTACAAAAGAATGGCTTTGCCGGAAAGAAGATGGAGGTTTTAGAATGGTCAAGACTGAGCCCAAACCTCAATCCAATAGAAAATCTGTGTGTGACCTGAAGAGGGCGCTGTACACAGGAGATGCCCACTGCAATCTGGAACTATGGAGCTACTGCATGGAAGAGGGGGCAAAGATCGACAATTCTAGATGTGCAGAGCTGATAGACTCCCATCTAAAGAGGCTGAATGCCATCAGTAATTCATCATGTTCTTCAATAAAGTATTAGTATAGGGTATGCAGATTTATGCAACCACATTATTTCTTTATTATTTCTTTATCCACCTGAAAAGATTTTAATTTATCAATGATTTGTATAGATTATGGGCGACATTAAAAGTGGAAAAAGGTCTGAAATTATTCTACTTGGTAGAATTTGTTTTGACATGACAAACACCTTTAATTGTATTGGGGTGTGTAGACTTTTAATACCCACTGCATCTATTATCTATGCTTGATCGGATTATCACATATCTATCTGTTTTGCTGTCTATCTCAGTTCTATCTAGTATCTCTATCTCTCTCTTGATAATTTGCAACAATAAAACAGTTTTGTAGAGACTGAGAAAAAATGTATCAAACTTTCCCTGAAATGAAACATCATCAAAGGAAAGTGCCACAAGCAGCCCTGACATCGCCCTTAAACATATTATGATAATGGAAGAATGCTAGTGTCACTTACACTGCATCTATCACCGCCCCCTGATGACATCTCATATCAGGGAAAGAATCATCGGTGTAAGAAGCTGTGGTTGTGGTGACTAAAGATGAGGTTTTTCGACAGAAGAAGTGTGGTGGCAGCCACTGAAGATGTGGGTGGCCGCTACAGAGAAAGGGTGGCAACAGTTCCTGAAGATGTGAGGGACCGGGACAGAGAAAATGTGGCATCATTCACTGAAGATGCGAGTGGCCTGGACAGAGAAAGTGTGGTGGCAGCCACTGAAAATGTGGGTGGCTGGAACAGAAGTGTGGTGGCAGCCACTGAAAATGTGGGTGGCCGGGACAGAAGTGTGGTGGCAGCCACTGAAAATGTGGGTGGCCGGGACAGAAGTGTGGTGGCAGCCACTGAAGATGTATGAAGATGTAGGTGGCCGGGACAGAAGTGTGGTGGCAACCACTGAAGATGTGGGTGGCCGGGACAGAAGTGTGGTGGCAGCCACTGAAGATGTTGGTGGCTGGGAAGAGAAGTAAGTGTGGCAGCAGCCCCTGAGGATGTAGGAGTCTAAAACGGAAGTGTAGCAGAAGCCCCTGGGTATGTGGGAGGCTGAGACTGAAGAGTGGCAGCAGACACTGAAGATGTGGGTGGCTTGAACAGCAGAGGAAGTGCGGCAGCAGCCCCTGAGGATGTGGGAGGGGACGACTGAAGTGTGGTGGCAGCTACTAAAGATGTTGGTGGCTGGGACAGAGGAAGTGTGGAGGCAGTGACAGAAGCTGTGGTAAGTGATAACAGCACTGCCCCATAATGAGGTCCCGTTTTATGGGGTGCGTGATAGAAGCTGCGGAAAAGCGACTGCAGCGCCATCCTCCTATGATGCCCTATGTGAGACTCCCCTGAAAGGAAACGTCAAAGGGAAATAAAACAGAAATAGGGATTAGCAAGATAGGGAGAATGGTTGGTAATTTTACAATAAAGCAAGTTACAAAAGCAGTTAGAGTTTATAGATAGATAGGAAAAAATGTGCAAAAACTCCAGCAAGGGCTCCTTAAAATCCAGTTTTTATTGTCAATCCATTAAAATCCAAGAATTAGAAATGGCAGACGCGTTTCTGTCATGAGTGCAATAAGTAAGGATGTATGTCCAAAATGTGTCTGCGATTTCTAATTCTTGGATTTTAATGGACTGACAATAAAAGCTGGATTTTAAGGAGCCCTTGCTGGAGTTTTTGCACATTTTTGACCCTTTGCAATACCAATGGATTTATCCTTGCATCAGAGATTCCTCTGCTCCATGACAAGCTGATTGTTTTTTTTCTGTTTGACAAATAGATACTTATAAAGGGCATTATAGGTCTCGGATCAGTCCTTTAAGTCTATACAGGTGTTTATTTTCTAGATGTAAGGAAATAATGTTCAGCAAGCTGACAATGTTGAGGAAAGCAGCACACTTAGGATGCCCCAGGCTCCACTTCTTCTCCCTTGCATGCCCCAACATCAGTCAGTTTTAAGCTTCTGCCTTGTCTTCAATATTTCCTCTTTATGGACTATTCCTGTTTGCTCAGATCCCGGCAGTGCCTGCATAACTTGACCAGGAACCAGTATAGATAATGACTCACTGATATCTTCACTTACACCAGTAAAGGATCCTGAGCCTGACTGGTTCATGGCAACTGGTGCACAGATCCTGAGCCGACTGGTGGTAGTTTCGGGACACCAGAAGACACCTATGCCTCCCTAGATCTATAGGGACTTCAGAGGCAACAATTTAAGAGCGGGAGCATTTTTTACCCAGACTGCCTCTTTGACATTTAAAAAGACAGTACATATAAATCTGGATAATCTAGATGGGTTTTTTTTAACAGAATGGTATTTTCCGAAAGTAAAAGTTATGTGTAAACGTCTCTTCTCCACGATTCATCATTTGCAAAATCATTTTCTTTTAGAAAAGGCAATCTCCATGCATTTTACTCTCCCGTCTAATGCCTGCACATAACCAGCTCCTTCCAGTACAGCTGCAGAGGGAGCACAGATAAATTGCTTCTATTCCTTTGTCAGCGGGAGGCAATATATTCCTGAAGTTTGTACCTGGCTTGTGGCTTAGAGAAGAAGTGCTACAATTATTGGCCACGATTGCCTCGGGCTCCCTGTGCATCGGGCTGTGACAGTCTGGGTTTATTATTTCCATCTATGATGTGCTACATTTACACACAGATATGGGACACAACGCCGCTGATAACATATAGCAGATTTATACAACTCCTACAATACAAAGTTCTGAAACTTTCTAATACACTCGGCATTTCATTTTCTAACCATTTTGAAGATCTCTGCTTGCTCTAAGTGAATAGGAATAAGTATTATTACTTCCAGGGGCTGCAGCCCTACACGATTATGTCCTGGGGAGCTACAAAGCCTGGAACCAAGATTAATATATAGTGTATATGCAGGGAGACATTGTAGCAAATTATCTCAGGACAGGAGGGTGATTTGTGCTTCTCATGGACGGTTATGCAGAGGAAATTTTTGGACTGGATACAATTGCAGCAAATCTTCAGCTCTTAAGAGTTTAAGGTTTAAAATGGGATGTCCAGGCCTTGCACAGCAAAAAAGATAATGTCACTATTCTTCATAAATAGAAAAGTGACATCTTACAAATGGTGAGAAGCAAAAATGACATATTGTATGTATCTATCCTGGAAATCTATCTTTCTAATATTTCTATTTGTGTTTATCTATTATCTATCAATTAGCTATATATTATCTATCTCTCTATTATCTATCTATCTATCTATCTATCTATCTATCTATCTATTATCTATCTATCTATTATCTATCTATCTATTATCTATCTATCATCTATCTATTATCTATCTATCTATCTATCTATCTATCTATCTATTATCTATCTGTCTATTATCTATCTATCATCTATCTATCTATCTATCTATTATCTATATCTATCTATCTATCTATCTATCTATCTATCTATCTATCTATCATCTATTATCTATCTATCTATTTATCTATCTATCTATTATCTATCTATATCTATCTATCTATCTATCTATCTATCTATCTATCTATCTATTATCTATCTATCTATTATCTATCTATTATCTATCTATCTATCTATCTATCTATCTATCTATCTATCTATTATCTATCTATCTATTATCTATCTATTATCTATTTATTATCTACAGTCCTGCGCATCGTTATTGTCACCCATGAAGTGTAAGTACATGATGTGGAATATCTCTTGAAAAAAATGAATCAAGTGAAGCAGTTTTTCTATATAGCACACTCGTGTTAAATACAAAAAAGCAAATAATAAACAATAAATTAAAACAGAAAACAATGGGAGGGAAAAATAGAAAAACCTAAGGGTATGTGCACACGTTGCGGATTCTGCTGCGGATTTTTCCGCAGCGGATTTGGAAAATCCGCAGTGCAAAACCACTGCGGTTTTCACTGCGGATTTTCACGCGGTTTCTTCTGCGGATTCCTCTGCGGGTTTTCAAATGCACTTTCCTATTGGTGCTTGTTGAAAACCGCTGCGGAATCCGCACAAAGAAGTGACATGCTACTTCTTTTTTTCCGCAGCGTTTCCGCGTGGATTTTTCCGCAGCATGTGCACTGCAGTTTTTGTTTTCCATAGGTTAACATTGTACTGTACACCGCATGGAAAACTGCTGCGGATCCGCAGCGTCAAAACGGCTGCGGATCCGCAGCAAAAACCGCAACGTGTGAACATAGCCTAAAGCTGCTGTGACTCTGGTATTGGCCCCTTTACATTACATTAGTATGGAAACACATTGTAACTCACCTGTGATAAATCACAAATGAGAATCACCTGTGATTAATTGTCGGTGCCCATGTGACATGAATTAGCCAATGAATGATGACTACAGTGTTTTAAAAGGCCACATGGTCAGCCCTGATAATTTGTCACAATGGTGAAGATAAAGGAGCTGTCTGAGGACATCAGAACTGCTATTATTAGCAAACATAGGACTCCTTTTATCATCTGAGTTTCAACAATGTGCAATCTTATTAAGACATTTGCCAAGCATGGTACGGTCAAGAACCTCCCAGGATGTGGGGGAAAGCGGAAAATTGACAAGAGATGTTTTCAAAGGTTGGTGCGAATGGTGGAAAAAACACCACGTCAAACATCCAAAGACCTGAAGGCCAACCTGGAACAGTCTGGGATCATGGTTTCCACAAGTACCATACACTGCACACTAAACCAAGCAGAGCTTTATAGGCAAAGGAAAAGGAAGAAACCATTGCTGAAGAAAAGACACAAAAATGAACAAGTGATCTTTGCCAAAGAGTACCTTGACAAACCACAACCCTTCTGGGAAAATATTCTGTGGACAAATTAAACAAAAACAGAGCTTTTTCACAATGCAAAGGAACAGTTTGTTCCCAGATGGCACAATGAAGCTTATAAGGAAAAGAACACCCTACCAACAGTTAGGCATGGTGGTGGATCCAAATGCTGTGGGGTTGCTTTGCTGCATCTGGTACTGGATGCCTTGACGTATTACAGGAATCACGAAATCAGAGAATTATAAAGAGGTTTTAGAGTGAAATGTCCTACCCAGTGTAAGAACACTTAGTGTGAGTGAAAGATCATGGGTTCTCCTGAAAGACAATGACCCAAAGCACACATCCAAAAGTACACAAGAATGGTTGAAAAAGAAAAAATGGACTGTTTTAAAATGGCCAGCAATGATCATCTTTATTTTTAATAATAATCTTTACTTTTATATAGCGCTAACATATTCCGCAGCGCGTTACAGTTTGCACACATTATCATCACTGTCCCCGATGGGGCTCACAATCTAGATTCCCTATCAGTATGTCTTTGGAATGTGGGAGGAAACTGGAGGAAACCCACGCAAACACTGGGAGAACATACAGATGTTGTCCTTGGTGGGATTTGAACCCAGTACTCCAGCGCTGCAAGGCCACAGTGCTAACCACTGAGCCACCCTACAGTGCTAACCACTGAGCCACCGTGCTGCCCCACGTGTTGAGTCCTGACCTCAGTCCCACTGAAAATCTCTGGGGTGAGCTGAAATATGCCATTGGGAAAAAGAACCCTGCAAACATTCAAGAGCTTAAACAAACTGCAAAGGAAGAGTGGGAGAAAATACCAGCGAGAAGAGCAAGAAGGTTATTGATGGCTGCAAGAAACGTTTGGAGGCTGTCATCAATGCCAGAGGGTGGGCAACCACGTATTAATTAGGGGCCTTTATTGCTGCATATGCTGCTTATTCTGTTTCTGCTCTGAAATTGTAACGTGTAAATTGAAAAATAATGTTTTATTGTTGTATTACTTTCTATTAGTATTTAAAAAATCCTGAGGATGTAACTATGGTACATTTCCATTTATTTCTGAAGCTATTGTACAGTCTATAAAAAAATGAAGGAGTGCCAATAACGGTGAGCAGGACTTTACTATCTATCTATCTATCTATCTATCTATCTATCTATCTATCTATCTATCTATCTATCTATCTATCTATCATCTACAGTATCTATTATCTATCTATCTATCTATCTACTATCTATCTATTATATATCTATTATATATCTATTATATATCTATTATCTATCTATCTATCTTTTATCTATCTATCATATATCTATTATCTATTAGCTATCTATCTATTAACTATCTATTATCTATTATATATCTATTATCTATCTATCTATCTTTTATCTATCTATCATATATCTATTATCTATTATCTATTATCTATCTATCTATTAACTATCTATTATCTATCTATTATATATCTATTATCTATCTATCTATCTATGAACTATTATCTATCTATCTATCTATCTACTATCTATCTATTATATATCTATTATCTATCTATCTATCATCTATCTATTATCTATCTATCAACTATCTATCTATTATATATCTATTATCTATCTATCTATCTATCTATCTATCTATCTATCTTTCTATCATCTATCTATCTATTATCTATCTATTATATATCTATTATCTATCTATCTATCTTTCTATCATCTAAGTGCAGCGCCCCAGAGTCCTGGTCGTTGCAGTACTGTGGCTCCGCCACTATGGGGAGCCATGGTGCGTCCGATGGCACTGAAGGAGTTCATCTGATCAGGTATCACAGACACCAATATGTTTCACAGCAGGGCCTCCGGGGGGAGCTAAGGGTTCTATTCATTAGGCCACTCCCCACCATAGTGGGTAAACTGGGGGTCAGGCAGGAAGTTAGATCAGAAAGCTGACTGGATTGGACGAAGCAACACCTAGTGGCAGAGGGTGTTGTGGAGGAAGAGACAGTAGGGTCTCTGCCAGGGGTGGGATCCTGGCAGAGGCTTGGCATTGGAAAGAACGTAACGGGACCGTGCCTGCTCAGAATAGCGGCGGTGCCCTAAGAAAGGACTAGAAGCGAGATAGATTGTGCTGAGTGAGAAACGAGATCAAGCAATAGGAGAATTCCAGTAGGGGTCGTGCTGTAAGACCGGAGCAACACCCTACTGAGGCGCATTACCGGTGGCCGGAACGCCGAGGGAGTATTATAACATTCAGCTTCAAGCAATACTCTAAACAGCGGCAGGACAGTCAGTTTAAGGCGGGCTGTCTAACACACATCACCTATGAAGTCTTGGGAGGCAATTGCGGGAGAGGGGCGTCTCTAGGGTCCCGGAAGAACTCCAGGCCTATCCGACAAACGGGTGCCGTTCCAACTGTAACATCAGGAAGGGACGGAAGATTAGAAGAACATCATTTAATCGAGTTGTGAGGGAACTTAAGAAACAGACACAACAGTTGTGGGGTACTTTCCGTAAGCACAGCAGGGGAGGACTACAACACATAGCGCTAAGAAGGAAGGCACCGATTTCCACCTGTGAAGTGAACTCTGGAGGTGTCATTGGACCGGCCGGACTTGCGCAGCCTGGTGAGCCGTACTCTGGACTGAGGACTCAGAGATCTCCAGTAAAGAGGTAAAGAGACTGCAACCTGGTGTCCTCGTTATTTACCGCGACCTGCACCCCACAACTGCACCGTTACAACACCACTTATTGCACCGGACGTCCCCCACTGACAGACAGGGCCACGGACCGGGTCTAGCCACCGTGACAACCCCAGGACTGAGACCTAGAGGCCCGGCTCCGGGTACCCCTCGGCCCTGCGGCGGTGTGGGGGTGCTCCAAACTTGGCGTCCCCGAACAGGATCTACTTAAGCCTGAAGAATCAGGTCATGTGTGCCTAGAGACTGTGATTTGTTGTGCTTGAACTGTACTTTATTGCAAAGACTGTGTGCTACCATTGACCAAGAGAAGTTCCCACCAAAAGCCGCCGCCATTGCTACTTCGGAGAAGAAGGAGGGCGTGCTATGGGAGGAGACTACCAGAATGGCGCGAGAAATGGATACCGCCCCCTGCGCTTCTGGCTGCAAGGAGATGACCTGCCCCAAAGCAGAGGACAACCCCCTGATTTGCAACGGCGGGAAGCGGGTGATGGAGAAGCCCGACCTCGGAGAAATGGCGGAGTCAGATGCATGCATTGCCACCGATCAACAGATCATGATGAAGAACAGCGAGTGCCGGAATGGGGAAGGAGCAGTCCCGGCTTACCCTCGTTCACTAGAGGTGGACCCGTGTCCTCTACAGCCGGCAGATCCGAAGCCTTTGGAACAGATAGCGGAGCCGAGTCACCCAATCCTGGCCTCGGAGTCAGCGGAGGAGGAACCCCAGCGAGTGGAGCAGCGTTCGGGGTCCGCATTGGAAGAGCCGCGGACCGAGCAGCAGCCGACTCCAGCGTTCTTGTCAGCGGACCGATTCGACACCAGTGGAACCACATCAGGCCCAGGTACGACAGATATCCCTGCCCCCACGCTCGGTCTCGCTCCCGCGACCGATCTTCCCCGCAGCAGTAATCATTCGTTCACTATTGAGCGGGTGGTCCTCGGCCCCAGTGCGATCGGGAAGCTGTTACCGCCATTACCAACTAAGTGGGGAGAGCCCATAGAAATGGACCCCGGTGGAGTGATGTTTCGGTGGGATACCCCCTGGGTCGAGCAGGATGGGGTTCCAGTGGATGGTCTCACTATTGCGATACTTACCTGGGACCAGTACAAACAATGCGTGCTCCAGCACGGGGGGCAGCGCAACGAAGTTGAAAAACGGGAATTGCAAAGCAAGAAGTTGATATATGGTGGAATGGATGTGGTAAGATGAGGAATTGTGTCGGCCTTCCACCCCAAGAAAGGATGGGGCTCCATTTGGGAGTCGGGTCTACCTACTGGCATCTTCGTTGCTGGTTACGACGTGGAAACTCCCTGCTGTGATCGAGAAGGCGAGCCACTACGGGAGGGAGATCAGGTGACGTACACCCGTCACCAGAATGCGCAAGGATGGCGTGCCCGGAAGGTACAGCGATGTGAGTCTGAGAGAGTCTCACCTGTGGCCCCAACTACGGTTGGTCCAGAGTTGCCGGATCTTGTTACTGTCTCCACTGTGCGCTTTGTAGTAGCTCCCGAGCTTGCCCGCCGGGTTAATCTTCAAATCCAGACACCGAGTGACCTGGTGGCCCCTGCGGGGCTTGCCGCTGGAATCCGTGCCACCGTGGACGGGGCCCAGGGGCCAAGGCCGCCTGAATAAGGATAAACCTCGGAAACCTGAAAATGTAAATAGTTACTGTTCCTGATTGTTTGTTACTAAACCCGTCCAGGGTTAACTTTTTATGGATCCCTTAGTTGACCCGGGATCCTTATTGTTTGTTTTTCTACAAGTTTGCACAAGTTTTACAAACTGAGAAATCATGAACAGTGCATGATCCAAACTTTCTTGTAAATAGTTTGCACCTTATTAAAGGCGCTTCCTACTGGTTTTATTTAAAGACTCTTTGCGAAGATACCGTTCTGGAACCTTTGCTGAACAAAGACTGGTAGGCTGAGAAGACGAGCTACCTCAGAAAGACTTGATCCTCTTTTAAAGGGGATGTCCAACAGCGTACTTACGAGAGATACTGTTTTAAGAACAGTAATGCCATGGTAATGTTGGAATGAGAAAAGTTGTATGTGTTTTAACTGGTTAAATGTGGAGAAATACTGATGATGATGCTCTGGAAGAAATGTAACTGTTTTGCATATAGGAAAGTTATGTGTGTTCAATTTGTTTAAAATGTGAAATCTAGATAATGTTCTTTGAAAAAGAAAGATGCAGAAAGCCCGTAGGGGTAGATTTAGAGTTCTGCTTAAGTGAAAGTAAGAAAGTAATAATGAAGGTGAGGATAGAAGGTAAACCCTGAGTCCCCATAGAAAGTTAATAATGTGTTACTAAGGACAGAAAGTGAACCCGTAGGGGTTAGTGAGTGAGTCCTAATAGGAGCCAAGTAGAGCCGGCTCCATGTTCTCTAATTGAAAGGAATGTTATGTCTATACCACGTATAGTAGAGAAAGGCAGTAGGCCCTGGCTGAACGGGGCGGTCCTGTAAAAGAAAGGAGAGGCAGTAGGTCTGGTGCCATAGGGACAGGCGGTCCTGCAGGTTCAAAGTAGGAGAATGAAAAGTTAACTTGCCCTGTAATGTGATTATGGGAAGGCCTTTAGCGAGCTAGGAGTGTATGTTCCTTGAAGGCAATGTTAAATTATTGTTCATTTAATTGCACTTAGTAGAATACCCGGTTGGGTAATGAGAGTTAATTGTAGCCTGTTGCTATGATATTTAATTATGTTTGTAACGTTAAAGTGTCCTCACCTCCCATAAAGGGAAGCCTGTTCAAGTATACTTATTGTTTTGCACTCAACAAAATTGTATGTCTTTTTGCTAACCTGTATTGTTGTTTTCTTCCCAGTCCCGGAGTACTGTGTTTAACCAGGGGGGAGTGCAGCGCCCCAGAGTCCTGGTCGTTGCAGTACTGTGGCTCCGCCACTATGGGGAGCCATGGTGCATCCGATGGCACTGAAGGAGTTCATCTGATCAGGTATCACAGACACCAATATGTTTCACAGCAGGGCCTCCGGGGGGAGCTAAGGGTTCTATTCATTAGGCCACTCCCCACCATAGTGGGTAAACTGGGGGTCAGGCAGGAAGTTAGATCAGAAAGCTGACTGGATTGGATGAAGCAACACTCAGTGGCAGAGGGTGTTGTGGAGGAAGAGACAGTAGGGTCTCTGCCAGGGGTGGGATCCTGGCAGAGGCTTGGCATTGGAAAGAACGTAACGGGACCGTGCCTGCTCAGAATAGCGGCGGTGCCCTAAGAAAGGACTAGAAGCGAGGTAAATTGTGCTGAGTGAGAAACGAGATCAAGCAATAGGAGAATTCCAGTAGGGGTCGTGCTGTAAGACCGGAGCAACACCCTACTGAGGCGCATTACCGGTGGCCGGAACGCCGAGGGAGTATTATAACATTCAGCTTCAAGCAATACTCTAAACAGCGGCAGGACAGTCAGTTTAAGGCGGGCTGTCTAACACACATCACCTATGAAGTCTTGGGAGGCAATTGCGGGAGAGGGGCGTCTCTAGGGTCCCGGAAGAACTCCAGGCCTATCCGACAAACGGGTGCCGTTCCAACTGTAACATCAGGAAGGGACGGAAGATTAGAAGAACATCATTTAATCGAGTTGTGAGGGAACTTAAGAAACAGACACAACGGTTGTGGGGTACTTTCCGTAAGCACAGCAGGGGAGGACTACAACACATAGCGCTAAGAAGGAAGGCACCGATTTCCACCTGTGAAGTGAACTCTGGAGGTGTCATTGGACCGGCCGGACTTGCGCAGCCTGGTGAGCCGTACTCTGGACTGAGGACTCAGAGATCTCCAGTAAAGAGGTAAAGAGACTGCAACCTGGTGTCCTCGTTATTTACCGCGACCTGCACCCCACAACTGCACCGTTACAACACCACTTATTGCACCGGACGTCCCCCACTGACAGACAGGGCCACGGACCGGGTCTAGCCACCGTGACAACCCCAGGACTGAGACCTAGAGGCCCGGCTCCGGGTACCCCTCGGCCCTGCGGCGGTGTGGGGGCGCTCCATATCTATCTATTATCTATCTATCTATTATCTATCTATCATCTATCTATTATCTATCTATCTATTATCAATCTATTATTTATCTTCTAACCTCATATTGATGGAATGTCTAAAGGATAATCCATTAGTATTATAGTCCTGGAAAAACCCTTTTAACTACAGAGAGCACCAGCAATAGCACAGTAATTATAAAGCTATCAGTAATATTCTCATCGCGTACAATACTTATTGTACATCCCCTTTTTTTCTTAACTTTCTCTTTGTCAAAAAGTGTCTACAATTCATACTTGTACTTGATGAAATCTGAAATGCTTTTTTATCCTTACGATTGTTTTCAGCATTTTAAAGAGGATCTATAGCAAGAATAATATACAAATAATCGTCGATAATTCTCTGTGTAATGGGAATTCAGAACTTTGCATTGATTCACATCCATCTTCTGTAGATTCCTGCCTATTATAAAAGCCATTATCAAAAAAAGAAGCATATTCATTTCTATCTGCTCGGGTTTAGAAAACAACCTATTACACCAATACTCCCACCTCTAACCGTTGAATAGAAATTCAGTGCCGAACACAGTACAAGATACAGACATTAGGTGCAAGGGTAGATAGAAAGACAAATGGATGAAACATATGAGAAATAGATGATAGATAGATGATAGATAATAGATAGATAGATGATAATAGATAGATAGATAATAGATAGATAATAGATAGATAGATAGAAAGATAATAGATAGATAAATAGATAGATAGATAGATAGATAATAGATAGATAATTGATAATAGATAGATAGAAAGATAATAGATAGATAATAGATAGATAGATAGATAGATAATAGATAGATAATAGATAAATAGATAGATAGAAAGATAATAGATAAATAGATAGATAGATAGATAGATAGATAGTTAGATAGATAGATAGATAATTGATAATAGATAGATAGAAAGATAATAGATAGATAATAGATAGATAGATAGATAATAGATAGATAGATAGATAATAGATAGATAATAGATAGATAGATAGATAATAGATAGATAGATAGATAGATAGATAGATGCAATTGTGTGTAAAAGTGTTTGCCCCTTCTTGATTTCCAATTCTTTTGCATGTTTGTCACGCTTAAATGTTTCAGATCACCAAACAAATGTATATATTAGACAAAAATAACACAAGTAATTACTTACAAAATTCAGTTTTTAAATGAAGGTCTTTATTATTAAACGAAAAAGAAATCCAAACCTACAGGGCCCTGTGTGAAAAAGTGATTTCCCCCTAAACCTAATAACTGGTTGGGCCGCCGTTAGCAGCAACAACTGCAATCAAGCGTTGGTGATAAGTGGCAATGAGTCTTTTACAACACTCTGGAGGAATTTTGGTCACTCATCTTTGCAGTATTGTTGTAATTCAGCCACATTGAAGGGTTTCTGAGCATGAATCACCTTTTTAAGGTCATGCCACAGCATCTAAATTGGATTAAGGTCAGGACATTGACTAGGCCACTCCAAAGTTTTAATTTTGTTTTTCTAAAGTCATTCAGAGGTGGACTTGCTGGTGTGTTTTGGATCATTTTCCCTCTGCATAACCCAAGTGCGCTTCAGCTTGACGTCACAAACAGATGGCTGGATATTCTTCTTCCGGATTTTTTGGTAGACAGCAGAATTCATGGTTCCATTTACCACAGCAAGTCTTCCAGGTCCTGAAGCAGCAAAACAGCCTCAGAGCATCACACTACCACCACCATATTTTACTGTTGGTATAATTTTCCTTTTCTGAAATGCTGTGTTACTTCTACGCAAGATGTAATGGGACATACACCTTCCAAAAAGTTCAACTTTTGTCTTGTCAGTCCACAGAGTATTTTCCCAAAAGTCTTGGGAATCATCAAGGTGTTTTCTGGCAAAAATGACACGAGCCTTTATGTTCTTATTGCGCAGCACTGGTTTTCATCTTGGAACTCTGCCTTGCAGGCCTCTTTCTTATGGTGGAGTCATGACCATTAACATTAACTGAAACAAGTGAGGCCTACAGTTCTTTTGATGTTGTTGTGGGGTCTTGGTGTAATTTTGGTCAGCCGGCCACTCCTGGGAAGTTCACCACTGTTCCAAGTTTTCACCATTTGTGGATAATGGCTCACACTGTTGTTCGCCCGAGTCCCAAAGCTTCAGAAATTGCTATATAACCTTTTCCAGACTGATAGATCTCAAATACTTTGTTTGTCTCAGAATTTCTTTGGATCGCCTCATGATGTCTACCCTTTGCGGATCTTTTGGTCTACTTCCCTTTGTCAGGCAGGTCCTATTTAAGTGATTTCTTGATTGAGAACAGGTGTGGCAGTAATCTGGCCTGGGTGTGGCTAGGGAATTTGAACTCAGCTTTCCAAAGATGTGATAAACCACAGTTAGATAAGGTCTGGATGACCAAAAAAAATTTCAGTGAGATCTGCTCCTAAAATTGCTTGAGTGCAAACGACTTTACGAAAGATTTAGCTTACTTTGGAGTTGTAGTACATTGTCCTACTGTTCAGAGACACTTGCACAAAATTGGCCTTCATGGAAAAATTATCAGAAGAAAACCTCCTCTGTGCCCCCACCATAAAATTCAGCAACAGAAGTATGCAAAAGAACATCTAAACAAGCCTGATGCATTTTGGAAACAAGTCCTGTGGACTGATGAGGTTAAAATAGAACTCTTTGGTCACAATGATCAAAGGTATGTGTGGAGAAAAAAAGGCACATCATTTCAGGAAAAGAACATCTCGCCAACCATTAACCCCTTCACGACATGCGCCATACTAGTACGGTGCATGTCGTGTCTCCCCCTTTGATGTGAGCTCCAGCGGTGAGCCCACATCAAAGTCGCGACATGTCAGCTGTTTTGTACAGCTGACATGTGCGCGCAATAGCGGCGGGTGAAATCGCAATTCACCGGCCGCTATTAACCTGTTAACTGCCGCTGTCAAACACTGACAGCAGCATTTAACTACTGCTTCCGGCCGCGCGGCCGGATATGAGCGCATCGCCGAACCCCGACACATGATTGGGGGTCGGCAGTGCGTCAGGATGGTAACCATAGAGGTCCTTGAGACCTCTATGGTTACTGATGCCGGCCTGCTGTGAGCGCCCCCCTGTTGTCGGCGCTCATAGCAAGCCTGCATTTCAGCTACATAGCAGTGATCTGATGATCGCTGCTATGTAGCTGAGCCAATTGAGTTGTGCCAGCTTCTAGCCTCCCATGGAGGCTATTGAAGCATGGCAAAAGTAAAAAAAAAGTTTTTAAAAATATGAAAAAAATAAAAAAAATAAAAGTTTAAATCACCCCCCTTTCGCCCCATCCAAAATAAAACAATATAAAAAATCAAACCTACACATATTTGGTATCGCCGCATTCAGAATCGCTCGATCTATCAATAAAAAAAAGCATTAACCTGATCGCTAAACGGCGTAGCGAGAAAAAAATGTGAAATGCCAGAATTACTTTTTTTGGTCACCGCGACATTGCATTAAAATGCAATAACAGGCGATCAAAAAAACGTATCTGCACAAAAGTGGTATCATTAAAAACATCAGCGCGGTGTGCAAAAAATAAGCCCTCAACCGACCCCAGATCCTGAAAAATGGAGACCCTAAGGGTTTCGGAAAATGGCGCATTTTTTTTAAGCAAAGTTTTGAATTTTTTTCACCACTTAGATAAAAAATAACCTAGACATGTTTGGTGTCATGAACTCGTAATGACCTGGAGAATCATAATGGCAGGTCAGTTTTAGCATTTAGTCAACCTAGCAAAAAAGCCAAACAAAAAACAAGTGTGGGATTGCACTTTTTTTTGCAATTTCACCGCACTTGGAATTTTTTTCCTGTTTTCTAGTACAAGACATGGTAAAACCAGTGGTGTCGTTCAAAAGTGCAACTCGCCCCCACAAAAAATAAGCCCTCACATGGCCATATTGACGAAAAATTAAAAAGTTATGGCTCTGGGAAGGAGGGGAGCGAAAAACGAAAATGCAAAACCTAAAAAGGGCAGCGGCGTGAAGGAGTTAAGCATTGGGGTGGATCCATCATGCTTTGGGGCTATGTTGCAGCCAATGGCACTGGGAACATTTCACGGGTATAGGGAAGAATGGATTCAATGAAATTTCAACAAATTCTTAATGCAAACATAACACCATCTGTAAAAAAAAAAGCTGATGGTGAAAAGAGGATGGCTTCTACAAATGGATAATGATCCTAAACGCATGGCAAAACCCACAATAGATGACCTCAAAAAGCGCAAACTGAAGATTTTACAATGGCCCTCACAGTGCCCTGATCTGAACATCATTGATAATCTGTGACCAGACCTCAAAATAGCAGAGGATGCAAGTCGACCCAGGAATCTCTACATCTATCTTTTCATCAAGAGGTGGTCCTCCTGTTCTCTCTGTCCTTTGCTGGACAAATATCAGACTTGTTTCCTCCAATATCCAGAATTTGATAAAAGTTTGATTACAGTGTGATCGATTTTCTTAGATGAAGGGAAGATGGAAAAAAAAAATGTCTCCTTCATCTCCATTCTGTCAATCATCAGACATCACCCGAGTGCTGTCAGATTTTTTCCATGGGCTCATTGACTTGCATGGCCGAGTGTGATCCAAATATCGGATGCAAATCGTGCACGCTGAGACTTTTTACTCAGACTCTGTGGAGGAAAAAAGCAGGCATGTGCACGGCCTCATAGACTAACATTGGTGCGAGTGCAATCCAATCTTTTGTCGGATTCCACTTGTACCAATAATACCATATAATAGATTGGAAAGTGGAGGGGGAAAAAATCCAAGTGCGAAGAAATGTAATTGTAAGAAAAATTGCACCATAGTTGTTATACTAGACTTGTATGAGGCTTTTTTCAATAAGTGGTGAAAAAAAAATCTAGAAATGTATTAAAAGAGTAGGCATTTTTTTTCTGTCAATAGATCTGCTTGAGGGCTTGTTTTTTGCGTGGTGAACTGACATTTTTATTGGTACCATTCTAGGGTATACTGTATATGACATTTTTTGAGTGTGGTACTTCAATTGAAAAATTGCATTTCTGGCATTTCAGTTTTTCCTTTTGCCGCTTGCTGCTGTTGTAGATCGGCTCACTCGGCTGCACGTGGAGGTAGACACAGGTACACTGTCTCTTTAAATCTTCCACTGGTTTATTATACATGTGGCATTAAACCAGCGCAAAGTGAAAATAAAAAAGACCCTTTGGGCAAAAGAGGAAAACAAAGCTATATGGTATAGCATCAAGGGGGCTGACTATTTAAACTCCAGACCACACCCTAGGGTGGAGATAAGGTGGACAACCTTCCACCTTCTCTATGGTTGTCCACAAAAACCCAGCCCTTAAAATGTCCGATTAACCCCTCTCAACACAGTGTGCTGGAGCAAACTTCTGGGTCTCAAATCGCTGAAACTAATAGCCTTAGTGAAACGTATCTCCCCTCCAGCAATTTGCCAGTGACTTTGTCAAACTGTATATACTGCAATACTACAGTATTGCTGTATATAGCTAAAATGATGGCAACCCATTGGCTCCTCGCTATTGTGCCACAAGGGCTGAAGTGGTGAATAGGAGTGGGGGTAAATGAGTGCCCCACCCAGATTGTGCACCTTAAATGCTACTGTTGTAGATCAACACCTAAGGGGATAACAGTAGCGACTGGAGTTATAGTAGTTCTTGTCGCTGCTGCTAGAGGTAGATGCCAACTGTGTAACACAACAGACATGTATACCAGAAATGTGAGACTCACGAACGTCGCACATCAGGAAGGAGTTAATGACTTAACCTAGGTATGGGATATTGATATAAAAATTAAAGAATACCCCTTTAAAAAAAAAGAAAACAGGGCAGAACCGTCGTAATAATAATCTCTTGTAATGCCGATACAGGACGACCAGTAATGACTGTGTGACCATGTGCTTGCTCTGAGCACAGACAATTTTACCAGTCAAGGCAGACTTTCCTCAACCTCGCACATGTTTGTTTAAGACTTTCATTTTGACCCCCATCTTTAAGGCTCGGTCTCGTATTAATCATTTGTTTCCTTATTCAGAAGGAACATTTTCAGAGCAGGGAAGAAAAATTGTTGAAGGGCTGAAGTCTTACATGGCAAGTGGACATGTGGAAATGACAAATAGCCGGTCAGATGACAGCTGAGGTTCATCCAGCTGTTAGGGGCCCTGCGGCACATGATTGATGGTGTTGATATTCTAAATAAGTCTAAGATATGCCAAGACAGAAGAAATAACAGAGACACAGATTTATACTATAGATAGAATGGAGAAGTCAAGAGAACTTTTCCCAACATGTGATCTTTGTACTTCCCGTGTCACCATTGGAGCTAACCTTAACGTGCCCGTCTGGGTCACCAGTGGGTTAGTCTTCAGCGCAAACACTTAACATATGGAGACATGGCAGACACACCGCTTTTTTTCTTATAGTGATTACTTTCTATGTATTTCCTAAAGATGTGAACTGCGATCTAAGTTTCTGAGGTCCTGAGATCTGGGGACTAAGCCTCTGAGGTCCTGAGATCTGGGGACTAAGTCACTGAGGTCCTGAGATCTGGGGACTAAGGGTACTGTCACACAGTGGCACTTTGATCGCTACGACGGTACGATCCGTGACGTTCCAGCGATATCCATACGATATCGCAGTATCTGACACGCTACTGCGATCAGGGACCCCGCTGAGAATCGTACGTCGTAGAAGATCGTTTGGAACTTTATTTCATCGCTGGATCTCCCGCTGTCATCGCTGGATCTTTGTGTGTGACAGCGATCCAGCGATGCGTTCGCTTGTAACCAGGGTAAACATCGGGTTACTAAGCGCAGGGCCGCGCTTAGTAACCCGATATTTACCGTGGTTACCAGCGTAAAAGTAAAAAAAAAAAAACCGTACATACTCACATTCCGGTGTCCTTCAGGTCCCTTGCCGTCTGCTTCCCGCTCTGACTGACTGCCGGCCGGAAAGTAAGAGCAGATCACAGCGGTGACGTCACCGCTGTGATCTGCTTTCACTTTACGGCGGCACTCAGTCAGAGCGGGAAGCAGACGGCAAGGGACCTGAAGGACCCTGGAATGTGAGTATGTACGGTTTGTTTTTTTTTACTTTTACGCTGGTAACCAGGGTAAACATCGGGTTACTAAGCGCGGCCCTGCGTGATCGTTGGAAAGTTGCAGAGTGTGACAGTACCTTAAGTCTCTGAGGTCCTGAGATCTGAGGACTATGTCTCTGAGGTTCTGAGATCTGGGAACTAAGTCACTGAGGTCCTGAGATCTGGGGATTAAGTCACTGAGGTCCTGAGATCTGGGGACTAAGTCACTGAGGTCCTGAGATCTGGGGACTAAGTCTCTGAGGTCCTGAGATCTGGGGACTAAGTCTCTGAGGTCCTGAGATCTGGGGACTAAGTCTCTGAGGTCCTGAGATCTGGGGACTAAGTCTCTGAGGTCCTGAGATCTGGGGACTAAGTCTCGGAGGTCCTGAGATCTGGGGACTAAGTCTCTGAGGTCCTGAGATCTGGGGACTGTAACCCTCTGGGAAGAATCTTGTGATGACTTGTGTTTCAGTATATGGCACTTAATTCCTTAGATGGAACCATTAGGAAATGGATAGATCTTGGCCGTAGAGAAAATCAGCAATAAAGTGTAACTGTATTTTAATTATTACTTTATAAATCAATAGTACATGTGAAAATAAGCAACTTTGCAATATTTCTTATCAGAGAAATCTGTTTCTTTCTTTCTCAAATTTCTCAATTCATGGGTAAATTCAGTGAAGACAAATTGTTGACAGATGCTACTGATAAGATTCTATGTAGATTGATACCTAAAATGTTATCAATATTAACTGTCATCTCCTATGTCAGTAATGTAATATAATAATTCACTGAAGACAGAAAGAGACATGTTTTGCAGCACTTACAAATTTTTTGCCTCACTTGAACCCCCTTGGTGCCTTCACCCACAACAACACCCCCTTCATGGCCCCCAAAGAGTATGTTGTCAACAAAAATGTCCCCACACATTAGAATGCTCCCACAGTGAATTTCACCAAACATAGTATAATACCCCTAAAATAGCCTCCACACAGTATCATATTTGCATAGTGTCTCCAAACATCCTATAAGGTCCCCATAGTGAGCCCGAGCACAGTAAGATGTTGTCACAGTGCCCCCAACACAGTGTGATGTCCTCACAGCCCCCCGCACACAGTATGATGTTCTATAGTTTCCTCGTACATATTATGAGGTCCCCACAGTGATCCTTTACACAGTATTATTCTCACAGAGCAAAATCCCCACACTAAGGCTTCTTTCACACTAGCGTCGGGCTCAGCCCGTCGCAGTGCGTCGGGCCGAGGTTACCGACGCTAGCGTTGTATACGCCGCACAACGGGGGCAGCGGACGCATTTTTCCAGCGCATCCGCCGCCCCATTGTGAGGTGCGGGGAGGTGGGGGCGGAGTTCCGGCCACACATGCGCGGTCGGAAGAAGCGGACATGTCGCACAAAAAAAGTTACATGTAGCGTTTTTTTGTGCCGACGGTCCGCCAAAGCACGACGCAATGCGTCGCTAATGTTAGTCAATGGGGAAAAAACGCATCCTGCAGACAACTTTGCAGGATGCGTTTTTTCGCCAAAACAACGCATTGCGACGTATTGCAAAACATGCTAGTGTGAAAGTAGCCTAAGATGCCTCAACAGCCCATCAAACAGTATGATGGCCCCCAAGCAGTTTGATGGCCCACACGGAGTACGATCTCCCCACACTGTATGATTGCACTCAAAGTCCCCCTCACAGTATGATCCCCCCTCACAGTATGATATTCTCAAAGTCTCCAACACAGTATTATGGCACCCACAGCCTCTGAACCCAGTGTGATGACTATCACAACCCCCACACAGTATAATAGCCCCCAAACTCAGTATGATATCCCTACATCACCGCACGCGATATGATGTCACTACAACCCCCCAAATTTAGTATGATGTCCATTCAGCTCCCCACACAGTATGATGTCATCACAAACCCCCACCCCCACCCACACAGTATGAACCTCCCCCTCACACATGCACAGTCCTCTAATTACA
The DNA here is from genome assembly GCF_051348905.1 of Ranitomeya variabilis. Lineage (NCBI taxonomy): Eukaryota > Metazoa > Chordata > Amphibia > Anura > Dendrobatidae > Ranitomeya > Ranitomeya variabilis. The sequence goes on from NC_135237.1 coordinate 29,978,374, forward strand.
TTATGTTGGCCCCCACAGACCCCCACACACAGTATGATGGCCCCCGCAACCCCCAACTAATACAGAAAGATGCCTCCCACGCAGTATAACTCCCTCACACAGTATTGTACACCCCCCACGCAGTATGATGGGCCTACAGTGTCTCCTTACAAGTGATTACTGATAAAATAAAAATAAAAATAACTCACCTAACCTTGTTCCCCCGATGTTCTGCACTGGTCTGTGTGTGGATTGAGGCTTAGCGCAGCATGCATAATTAAGTGATGTCATTGCGCCTTTTGCGCTGAGGTTTAGATGCACAGGCCAAATGGTGGTACTTGTTATAAATCTTACCGGCCACCTCAGCAGGCTATCAGAGGTGGTCGCTCACCTAAGCAAGGTGCACAGCACTTACACGCAAGTTCTTTGCTAACGAGCTTGCAAGTGCTGCTTTGAATCTGACCAGATCACTGGATCCAAGCAGCCTCAATCCCCCTGCGCTCCCCCATTGTTGCAGAGGAGCCTCGTATTGAGCGAGGCCGTCTAGTAGGAATATGGCGGGACGCATGCCAATCGCATACTTGCGCTCTCATGATCTTTTTTTTTTTAAATGTTGATGTATAAAAACAGAGGCAATACAGGTTTAAAAAAGAAGAACAAAAGGACATATGGATGTAAAAAAAGGACATATGGATGACACACAAAAGGAATATGGATACAAATCAGCCATCTCTTCTGGATGAAAATCTGACAATTTTTCATATACTCATCTGAATCCAGTCGTATGACTTTAAACCCATCTATCAAATGTTTTTTTTTTTTTCTATATCCATGTTTTATTGTATTATTTCTTTATTGTTTATTTTATACATTATTCAATGTACATTATTTATATTTTGTATTATTCATTTAGTTTTAGTTTTTTACTTTATTTATATTGTGCTATTTTATTATCTTAAAAACTTTGTAAAAAAACAAAACAAACTTCCTTGAACACCTAGGGACTCATGTACATAGCCATACTATGGTCTCATGTGGTTTATTAATAAGACCAATCAATGACTCTGAATACACTGAGTTAGGTTAACCCATTACTTGCCAAATTAGCAATTTTCATTTTTTTTTTTTAAATGACAGATTTTTAATGATTTGGGTCCTAATGAATCAGAAACATAATTTGCAAAATTTTTACAAGTACGGATTTTTCAGAAAAGGGCGTCCCAATATTCAATTAAAAATGACAATGACATGATTTCCTATTTTGAAAACATTCATTTTACAAACACAACACAAAAAAATTGGACCTAATTATAAAAATTATAAAATCTTAGTTGCTAGAAGCTAAAGATTAGGCGTCCCAAAAAAAAGGACATTGGTAGATAATGGGTTAAAGCATTGTAGTTGCTTAATTTTGGTATTTAATTATTTATTATATTCATTAAGCCGGATTAGTTAATATATTTTAAAATTGTGACACCTCATTAAGAAACAGGAGCAAATGTCAAAAAATGTGTGCGTTTACATAGCTAATCAGCAGATTAATTAACAAAATTAATGGAATTTCCACACTCCAAATGTGGGTTTCCTTCCAAAAATGTTCACATCTGGTAAGATTTAAAGTTAATCGTGTGTAAAATGTACCCCTAGTTTTGGAAATGGAGTATTTTTTGGCCCATAATTCATTCATTTATGTAGAATTTTCAAAAAATTCAAAGAACCCAGAGAATTAAAGTAATTTATGATTCAATTTGCATGAAAAAAAAATCATGTCATCATTTTGTGCAAAGAGGATTGCATCAGAAGGCTGACATGACCTCATTCGTGGTCACTAGTGCTTCCCTATAATGATTTGCAGCTATCATATCACATGGTACAGCACAGCCAATCAGGAGGGCCTATCAAAGTCTATATAAAAGCAGAGGCAGGGAATGCAGCAGCCATTTTTTGCTGATTCAGGATAGTAGGAGGAACATCACAGCTTACAGTTTAGCTATAGCGATAGGTAGAGAAGCCAATAAACACCGAATAAACATAACACATAGTGTGTGACAAGACAGCAGTAAAAAACTGCTACCATCCATTTACCCAAAGCCATATATGTTAAGTTAATTTGGGCAATACTAAGGCTGTGTTTGCTCTAAAGAATTTAAAAGGGGTTAAATACAGTCCTAGGAGACTCCAAGGTGTTACACAAGTGTTTTGAGGGCTTTTGGTGACTTTGCAGTTTTTGCAATTCACGACAAATTGATTCACTGCAAATTTAATTTTTGGCAAATATTTGTTGAAGTTGTCGAATTATAATTGCAAAAGATTCGCTCCTCTTTAGTAGACAGTGTTAGAAGTTTAATAACATGATATACAAAATCATGATCAACAGAAAATGAAAAGAAAATATATAAAAGTAATAAAAAAATAACATAAATATTAATACTAAACATAAAAGTAAGAAAAACACCAAAAAGGAAAATGAAAAAGAAATGTTATTTTAATTATAAATTTAACGCAGCAAGATGTTTTAGTAATATCTTGATTGGTACTGTTAAAATTATACATATACCATATATATATATATTTACATTTTTTTAAAGAAGCTTTAAAAAATCAACTTTGTTATCAAGCTCTTCTAAATATATTTGGAGAAATGTAAACAGATACATTATTGTTAATTTTAAAAAAATATATATATTGACCCTAAAAATGATTTTACTTGTCGCTGTATCATATTTTGCTAATTACAAGAGTAAAATCAAAGTGAATATATTTTCATTAAAGCTTCTTGTCACTAAAGTAACCTTGTAATTTTTGAAAAAACATCTTGCTGATCTCAGGCTGCGAACTGGGATCTCTTTTCCCATATGTAGGCTGATATGTAATAAGCGCTGCCCTCCCTAAAGACAATCAATGTCTGGTGCATTCAATAGAAGAAAATACTTTGCAGCTGAAGACTTGTTATTGAATTAACCAACAATTTAAAATGAAATCCAAGTTCTGAAAGATGCATTTTATTTATTATTTTATTTAACAAATAGATATATTTTATACAAATTATTAATAATAATATTTTAGTAATTTTAGCAATACAGTGAAACAGAAAATAAAGTGTTAAAATACTTATATTATTATCACAGCTATAATATAATATACACCTTTGTATTTTATTATCATTATTATTATTAATAATATTATTATTATTAATATTATTATTATTATTATTATTATTATTAACACAGGTATAACTTTATATATAACCACACTTTTTATTATTATTATTATTATTATTATTATTATTACAGTTATAACTTAATATACACCTGCACTGTTTTATTTTTATTTATTATTAGTAGTATTTTATTGTTATCACAGCAATACTGTAATAAAGACCTGGGCTTTTTTATTTTATTATGTTTTATTATTATTATCAAGGGTATAACTTAATGCGTACCAGCGCCTTTTTATTTAACATTATTATTATTATTATTATTATTATTATTATTATTATTATTTCCACAGATATACTATATAGCTATAGACTTCCATTTCTTCTTCTTATTATTATTATTATTATTATTACAGGTATAATTTAATATATACTTGTGTTTTTTTTTAATAATTATTATTATTATTGTCACAGCTATACTATAATATAGACTTATTTTTTTTTACATTTTCATTATTGTTATTGTTATTATTAATATTATCACAGCGATACTATAATACAGATCTGCACTTTTTTATTATTTTTTTTACTATTATTACTATTATCACCACAGTATAACTTAATATATACCCGTACTTTATTTTTTACTATTCTTACTATTACAGGTATAACATAAAATATATCTGCGTTTTTTAATTTAATTTAATTTAATTTAATTTACTACTATTAGTATTACAGGTATAACATAATATGCATCTACGCTTTTTTTTTTTTTTATTTAGTACTATTATTATTACAGATATAACATAATGTATACTTGCGCTTTTTTATACTAATTTTTTTGCTACTATTATTATTACAATATATATAATATAATATATCTGCTCTTTTTTGTTTTTTATTTTTTACTACTATTATTATTACTACAGGTATAACATAATATATATCGGCGCTTTTTTATTTTATTTTATTTACTATTATTATAGGTATAGCATAAAGTATACCTGCACTTTTTATTTTTGTTTAGCTTTCTTTGATAATTTGCATCTTTGTTTTTCTTGACACGAGGACAATTTTCACTATTTTTGTCCAGAGGTGACCTTTTAAATTCCAGAATAATTTTCCCTCTTTTTCCTAGTGCCCCCACGTGACCCAGGAGCACAAACATCCGAGAGACCTCTGGGCATCTTCACATCTGCTGGCATCTGAGCTGAAGGCCATTGTGTGATGTATTTTTAACAACAGGTGTTGGGGATAGGGAGGGGTGTATTATGGGGATGGGCTGGAACACCAGTTAATTTTTAGTTCCCAGGCTATTTGGGAACAAACCAGAAAACAAGCCTAATCTGTTTGTACAAAGCCGACACTCGGAAAACCACAACCTTCACTCCTTGTATTTACTGTTAATGCATTTCGCTGTTGTGATTTTTTTTTAAAAAAAATTTTTAAGTTTTAAAATTGTAATTTTTATGCAATCTCTATTTGGATTATTTTTGGACATTTTTTTTTTTCTTAATTGGACATTGACACGGATTTAGTTTAAAGGAAAATAGTAGCGGCACAACTGATTAATGACCTCAGTTTAGTTTAATGATTCCTAATTTGTAAAAATCTAAAGCAGAGTCATTTTTATCTAATTGTTCCATTACCTGTGTGGCTCATAGTGTCGGCCAATTATCGCAGAAAATCAACACAAATAGGCTACGTGTTTCCTTTTATTCTCCGCAGTTCATCGCTTTTACATAATTGTAGCGTAACTTGTGTTTATTAAGATTTATTGGAAATTTAAAAAATAAAAAAAGTTACAATTACTTTTAAAATAATTATTATGTTTATATTTTTATGTATTTTTTAATTATAAATTTATTTATTCATTGACTTTTGGAATAAAAGTGAATTATGCAATTATATAGCAGTATATGCAACACACATTGACTATTATAGGATCCAATGGGTTTTTTTTGGCATGGCGGCCGTCATCTGTATAATGCCCCTACTCTCCTCATACACCACTGAGTCTAAAATAAATGCAAGACAGTAACATTCCCTGGAATATTTGATGTTAGGACATATGGATTTTACGTTGTGGATTCAATTTGTAAATTAATCAAATGACCTTAATTGTGAATTTTTGTTCTATCAATAAATTATAGATTTTTGCATATACAGTGAAATGTAAAAGTTTGGACACCCCTGGTCAAAATCACTGCTATTGTGAACAGTTAAGCAAGTAGAAGATAAAATGATCTCTAAAAGGGCTAAAGTTAAAGATGACACATTTCCTATGTATTTTAGACAAAAATATATATTTTCTTCTTTTACATTTTAAAATTACAAAAAACAAAATGAACTAATGCTAAAGATTGGGCACCCTGCATAGTAAGTACCTAGTAGCACGCCCTTTTGCAAGTATAACAGCTTGTAAGCACTTTTCAAAGCCAGTCAAGAGACGTCTTTGAGTTCTTGTTTAAGGGATTTTCATCCTTGGAGATTTCTTCCAGTTCTGTGAGATTTCCAGTGATATTTTGAGGTCTGGTAACATATTTTCAATGACGTTCAGATCAGGGGACTGTGAGGGCATTGCAAAACCTTCAGCTTACGCCTTTTGAGGTTGTCTCTTGTGGATTCTAACATGTTTAGGATCATTATCCATTTGTAGAAGCCATCCACCTTTCAACTTCAGCTTTTTTACAGATGCTGTTATATTTGAATCAAGAATTTGTTGAAATGTTATTGAATCTATTCTTACCTCTACTCATGAAATGTTCCACGTGCCATTGGCTACAACATAGCCCGAAAGCATGATTGATCCTCCCCCATGCTTAATGGTTGGTGAGATGTTTTTTTCCTGAAATTTTTTCCCTTTTTTTCTTCACACATACCTTTGATCATTGTGGCCAAATAGTTCTATTTTAACCTCATCGGTCCACAGGACTTGTTTCCCAAAAGCAGCAGGTTTGTTAGACGTTCTTTTGCATACTTCTGTTGCTGAATTTTATGGTGGGGATGCAGAGGAGGTTTTCTTTTGATGATTCTTCCATGAAGGCCATATTTGTGCAAGTGTCTCTGAACAGTAGGACAATGTACTAAAACTCCAGAGTCAGCTAAATCTTTTGTAAAGTCGTTTGCACTCAAGCAATCCTATGAGCAGATCTCACTGAAATTTTTCTTGGTCTTCCGGACCTTTTCTTGACTTTCATTGTTCCAGTTAACTGCCATTTCTTAATTACCATATTTTTCTGACTAGGAGATGCACTTATTTCCTCCAAGATTTTGGAGGAATGTAGGGGATGTGTTGTGTGTCTTGTAGTCTGGATGTACCTTAGACATATAAATATACGTCCCCTGTGGATGGGAGAGGTGCTGCAGTGGCAGAGGAGCAGGTCACAGAAGGCAGGAGCTGCTACTGCAGCGACAATGTTTGTGGTTCTCCACCATTTTCATTTTCAGAGTGCTAGACAGCTGATTAGAAGATCCCATGGCTGCCTTTTTTTGGCACAAGGTTAGAGGAGGCTGGGTTATTATAAAGCTGACAAATCTGCATGACCTGGCCTTTCTTAACGATGATAGTGAACAAGCCATAACCCTAACAGGATAATTAAGGTCTGAAACCTTGGCCAAAGTTATCTGAGCACACAAATCTCCAAGGGTGCACAAACTTTTACTGAGGCCCTCTCTGCATTGAAATGAAACATAAAAAGTAACATATTTGAGCATGGTGTCTCAGTGGTTAGCACTGTTGCTTTACAGCGCTGGGGTCCTGTGTTCAAATCCCACCAAGGACATCTGCAAGGAGTCTATATATTCTCCCCGTGTTTGCGTGGAATTCCTCCCATACCATAAAGACATACTGGTAGGGAATGCATGCGCGCTGTACTGTGTGACGCCGACGCTCCGCGGCGTCATGGTTGCCGTGGGGATGTGCGCGTCATAGCCAGCGGAGACGGTGCTGTGACGTGACAGCGGCCGCATTTAGATTTAGGTATATAATGCACGGGACGGGAGTGAGTGTGTGCCCCCTAACGAAGGCAGGACCGAAACGCGTGTTGGGGCGGGCGCACACCTCCCGGTTCCCTACCTCTAGCTGCGCACTCTGCACTTTAGAGTAAGTACTGCACTTTGAATATATGTGTTGTTTATAACGAACAATATGATTAAGTGATGGCACATGAGTGCAATTTGAGGCATGGTGCAGTGTATAGACTATAGGGGGAATGGACCCTGTGTTGACTTTATTTGACATATTGTGATACAATATGTTGTGAACTCCGTTTTCAGGCTCCCTCTTGTGGTCACAGATGGTATTGTGTGACTTTGGTTTTTTGGCTCCCCCTGGTGGTTTGGTTTATTATCCTGCGGGTCTGGCTGGATCAGCTACCTCGTTATTCTCCAGGGAGGCTCCTATTTAGCTCTGCTTCACTTCCACTTGTTGCCGGCTGTCAATGTATTCAGTGCTATTCTGATTACTCCTGATTATCTCGTTTTCTGCCTCTTCAGGATAAGCTAAGTTCTGTTTGAATATTTTTTGCTCATCTGCCTGCAATATGATTTCTGTGTATGATGAGTCTAGTCCAGCTTGCTAATATGTGATTTCTTTTTGCTGGTAAGCTCTGGGGTACGGAGTTGCTTCCCCCGCACCCTTAGTTGGTGCGGGGGCTCGAGCAATCTCTGCGTGGATATTTTGAATAGGGTTTTTTATTGACCGCACAGTTCCCTTCCTATTTTCTGCTATCTAGTATTAGCGGGCCTCAATTGCTTAATCTAATTTCATCTCTGCGTTTGTGCTTTCCCCTTAACTCACCGTTAATATTTGTGGGGGGCTATTCTATATCTTTGGGGTCATTCCACTGAGGCAAGAGAGGACTTTCTTTCCCTCCAGGAATAGTCAGTTTCTCAGGCCGTGACGAGACGTCTAGGATTTTCAGGTTACGTTCCACGGCTGCCTATAGTTGTGTGCGGATAGGATCAGGTTGCGGTCAATCTAGTTACCACTTCCCCAGAGCTAGTCGTCTGTTCAGTTACTTAGCTAGTCCGACCTGCGATCCTTGCCACTAGGATCATAACTAGTGTTGAGCGATACCGTCCGATACTTGAAAGTATCGGTATCGGAAAGTATCGGCCGATACCGGCAAAGTATCGGATCCAATCCGATACCGATACCCGATACCAATACAAGTCAATGGGACTCAAGTATCGGACGGTATTCCTGATGGTTCCCAGGGTCTGAAGGAGAGGAAACTCTCCTTCAGGCCCTGGGATCCATATAAATGTGTAAAAGAAAGAATTAAAATAAAAAATATCGCTATACTCACCTGTCCGACGCAGCCTGGACCTCAGCGAGGGAACCGGCAGCGTTGTTTGTTTAAAATTCGCGCTTTTACTTGGTTACGTGAAGTCCCGGCTTGTGATTGGTCAGGGCGGCCATGTTGCCGGGACGCGGACCAATCACAGCAAGCCGTGACGAAATTACGTCACGGCTTGCTGTGATTGGTCCGCGTCCCGGCAACATGGCCGCCATTAACCAATCACAAGCCGTGACGTCACGGGAGGCTGGACATGCGCGTATTTTGAAAAGCGCGCGTGTCCAGCCTCCCGTGACGTCCCGGCTTGTGATTGGTTAATGGCGGCCATGTTGCCGGGACGTCACTGGAGGCTGGACACGCGCGCTTTTCAAAATACGCGCATGTCCAGCCTCCCGTGACGTCCCGGCTTGTGATTGGTTAATGGCGGCCATGTTGCCGGGACGTCACTGGAGGCTGGACACGCGCGCTTTTCAAAATACGCGCATGTCCAGCCTCCCGTGACGTCCCGGCTTGTGATTGGTTAATGGCGGCCATGTTGCCGGGACGTCACTGGAGGCTGGACACGCGCGCTTTTCAAAATACGCGCATGTCCAGCCTCCCGTGACGTCACGGCTTGTGATTGGTTAATGGCGGCCATGTTGCCGGGACGCGGACCAATCACAGCAAGCCGTGACGTAATTTCGTCACGGCTTGCTGTGATTGGTCCGCGTCCCGGCAACATGGCCGCCCTGACCAATCACAAGCCGGGACTTCACGTAACCAAGTAAAAGCGCGAAATTTAAACAAACAACGCTGCCGGTTCCCTCGCTGAGGTCCCGGCTGCGTCGGACAGGTGAGTATAGCGATATTTTTTATTTTAATTCTCTTTTTTACACATTATTACATTAATGTTGTTGCGATACCCGATACCCGATACCACAAAAGTATCGGATCTCGGTATCGGAAATTCCGATACAGCAAGTATCGGCCGATACCCGATACTTGCAGTATCGGAATGCTCAACACTAATCATAACAACAATAGCTGGCAATAGGTGGGGTTATTTAGGGGGGTGTTGTGTCTTTCATGTTTTTCATAGCTGTAAAATAACACACACCTGTCAATCATTTCTTTTTTTACTATTTGTTTCAATAAAGATTATATTAACTTTAATAGGACTAGTGGAATTGGGCTTTGAGCATTTTGATGTGTCCATGTATGACACAGTATCCACATGGTTTTTTTTAATTATATATGATAACTAAGCCTTGAATCCCTATATCATGTGGTTGTGTTGGTGGTTAGTGAATTATCTGAAATCTATCTTTCTACGTCATATTTATCTATTTATTTACAGATCTATTTTTCTATTTATAGCATATATTTGTATCTATCACATATTTATCTTCTAAGAAATACAGTATTTGATGCCTTGCTGATTTTGTAAGTTTGCCCACTGACAAAGACATGAACAGTCTATAATTTTAAGGGTAGGTTAATTTTAACATTGAGAGATAGAATATCAAAAATAAAATCCAGAAAATCACATTGTATAAATTAGATACATTTATTTGCATTTTGCAGTGAGAAATAAGTATTTGATCCCTCTGGCAAACAAGATATAATACTTGGTGGTAAAACCCTTGTTGGCAAGCACAGCAGTCAGACGTTTTTTGCAGTTGATGATGAGGTTTCTTCTTGAGCAGGGGGACCTTGCCGGCACTGCAGGATTTTAAACCTTTACAGCCTAAAGGGTCTGAATACTTATGCCCAGGTGATATTAAATTTTTTCTTTTTTAATAAATTTGTAAACATTTCTACATTTCTGTTTTTTTCAGTCAAGATGGGGTGCAGAGTGTACATTAATGAGAAAAAATGAACTTTATAGAATTTACCAAATGGCTGCAATGAAACAAAGAGTGAAAAATTTAAAGGGGTCTGAACAGGGCCGTATTTAGAGCTTCTGCTGCCCTAGGCACTTTTAGTGCTGCCTCCCCCTTTGGTGAGTATGACACTATCGGCAGTGACTTTGTCAAAAATTGCTGATGTGAAAGTAGCCTTTTGCAGCAGATCCGGCAGTTTTTCCGCATCTGCCACGTAACGGATCACTTACGGCAACACTGCGTTCGGCCTCATTCATTCCCTATGGGATTTGCAGACATTTGCGGCACTTGCCGCGATCTGGCAAATGCGGTATCATACCTCCCAACTTTTAAAGAAGGGAAACAGGGACAAAGTTTGCGGCGCGCTATGCACGCTGCGGCAAATTTTAGGTCATGCCTCTGACTACACCCATTTCACAACTAGTCACACCCATATTCACGTCTCAACCACACCCATTTAGTACTGCTGATCACACTGTTTCAAAAACAATAATTATAAACAAAAACAAATATGGCCACACAGTGCTCCATACTGTATAACGGCCCCACATGATGCTCAATACTGTATAATGGCCCTACATGATGCTGCGTACAGTACAATGGCCACACATAATGCTCCATACTGTATAATGGCCACACAGTGCTCCATACTGTATAATGGCCCCACATGATGCTCAATACTGTATAATGGCCCCACAGTGCTTTATACTGTATAATGGCCACACATGATGCTCTATACTGTATAATGGCCACACATGATGCTCAATACTGTATAATGGCCACACAGTGCACCATACTGTATAATGACCACACAGTGCTCCATACTGTATAATGACCACACAGTGCTCTATACTGTATAATGGCGACACATGATGCTCCATACTGTATAATGGCCACACAGTGCTCTATATTGTATAATGGCCACACATGATGCTCCATACTGTATAATGACCATACAGTGCTCTATACTGTATAATGGCCACACATGATGCTCAATACTGTATAATGGCCACACATGATGCTCAATACTGTATAATGGCCACACATGATGCTCCAAACTATATAATGGCCACACAGTGTTTCATACTGTATAATGGCCACACAGTGCACCATACTGTATAATGACCACACAGTGTTCCATACTGTATAATGACCACACAGTGCTCAATACTGTATAATGGCCACACATGATGCTCCATACTGTATAATGGCCACACAGTGCTCTATACTGTATAATGGCCACACAGTGCTCTATAATGTATAATGGCCACACATGATGTTCCATACTGTATAATGACCCCACATAATGCTCAATACTGTATAATGGCCACACATGATGCTCCATACTGTATAATGACCCCACATGATGCTCAATACTGTATAATGACCACACATGATGCTCCATACTCTATGATGACCCTGCATGATGCTCAATACTGTATAATGACCCCACATGATGCTCCATACTGTATAATGGCCACACATGATGCTCCATACTGTATAATGCCCCCCTCCCATCTTGTATGCATGGCTCATCTCCCCCATCTTATATGTATGGCTCATCTCCCCCTCCCATCCTGTATGCATGGCTCATCTCCCCCTCTCCCATCCTGTATGCATGGCTCACACAGGACGAGCTGAGACCAGGCATCGCTGGAGTAGGGTGAGTATGACGTCTTCAAGGAGGCAGGGAGGCAGGCATGGAGGGAGGCGAGCGGGCGGACGGGGGCGGCGGTCGGTCAGGAGGTGACCCCGCACTATAATTAAAAAAAAAAAAAACAGAAAAAAAACTTTCTCAGGTGTCGCCCCCCCAGGCACGTGCCCTCAAGTGCCTAGTGGCAAATACAGCCCTGGGTCTGAATACTTTCTGTACCCACTGTATACTGGCAATTAATTGTGATCTACCTAAAACGATATGACCTACTGAATCTCTACCAGTCCAAGTTCCTCTGACATCTTCTAACATATACTGTATGGAAAATTAAAGAGGTTCTCCACTACTTTAGCATTGATGACCTATCCTTGGGACAGGTCATCAATGTCTTATTGATTGGGGTCCAATCAGCTGTCATCGGCGGCAGCGACAATCATCACCGGCTGCTAGTACTCACTTGCAAAGCTGGCTGTCTTCTGATAATGGCCGCTGCAGGGTACAACACATCCGTGTCCTATATGATTTCAATAGGAGGCGAATGTGTAGTACAAAGACGTTGACAATGAACTGGACCTTAGCATTGGCCTTGTTGACTTGGACCTTTTCAAGATTTGTATTGGCAATGAATGGGAACCTAAGACACTCCAGGCCTACATCAATCCAAGCTCTCCTGATGCATATTGACAATAGATGGGACCCCAGCCAAAGCCTCTTTTCCAGAGATGAATATATCATTTTGATTCAAAAGTAAATTGTCTCAAGTTTCACAAAAGATTTGGTTTCACCAGATTTGGATTTGCTGGCTGATTGCCATTTTTCTGGTTTTATAAGGGTTTAAAAGTATTCAGAAAAGTAATACTCACTTGGCCCTTGTCTGTCTTCTTCAGTCCAGTAAACTATGTGGTCATCACTGGGCCATCTTCAGCATGTTCCAGCACCTGGCATCTTTGATATCTACTGCGCAAATTAGGCTGGAAGATCATGACGTTGTACAACAATGTCACATGTGTCAAGCAATGTAATACCGTAACTTCACTGCTTAGTGAGCGCAGTAGCCGCCCGAGGTGATGAGCCCCAGAAGACTCAGAAGATGGCCCATTGAAGACAACTGGACCAGAGCTGGGTTGTGTGTTGGGACAGGTGAGGGCCAGGTAAATGTAATGCTTATACTTTAGGTGTCTGGAGAAATCTCAGAATATAGTAATATACATTCCATTTGCATCAAATAAATTCTATGTAAATTGAATTTCCTGTCTAAACTCGAATTTTAGCAAATTTTCTCATCATTATTCGTTTCCACTCATCAAGTCTTTGGGTGTTGTTTCCCAAAATGCCAAAGGGAAACTGCTGTCCGAATCATTCCGTAGATTTCAATCGAATCATTCCCAGCCACCCGGTGTATCGGTTGTTGTGCCGGATCGGTCCTCGAGCTGGATCCATACATTTTTGCATGCATAAAACTGACCAAACGTAACTGATGTATGGAAGCCCAGGCAGTTAGAAAAACTATTCACAATGCTTACAGGGTCTGATGTGAGTCCAAGTATTCTTTCCTCAGCTCTGTGTAAGTGCTTTATAAACAATGGCTAGTAACTATGTAAAATGGCTGCCGTCACTATGTGACTGTAACTCATGCTTAACACATTCGATTGTGGAGACGCCATCATGTAACTAACCTTTTAATGAAGGTCGGGTAAAATGTCAATTTGTTTCTTATTGAAGTCCACGCATCTCTAGCCACCTATGTAAAATTGCCATTTGAGAGGAAAGTGAAAATCTGGAACTCGAGTCTGTGTGCATGGCTTATTATACGGTAATCAGTGAGATTTTTCTTTCTGCATTGTCTGTGTCGCAGAACATGACAACCTCCCGCACGGCTGTCAATGCTTTTATGCGAGGAGCTGGGATTAAAATATCAAGCCACATTTATTATGCGAAACCCAGTGTTTAATGGCAGATTCAAATTACTTGGCCCGTTTGCTCTGAATATTTCTCCCGTGCGCTCTCCAACCTCAGATCCTTCTTGATCCTTATTTTATGTTCAGGAAATCCCAATGTCTTTCTTATAAAACCTTTGGGTAGCATTAATAATTGGGCATTATCCAAGCTTTATGGGAATATTGTGGTAAGCAATATTAACCCCTTTCACCATTGATTTCCCTCCTGTAAAATCCATTACTTATTTATCATTACCTGTCCCGGCTCCAGTGCTGAGCTCGCCATCCTACTCCTCCCTTGCCATCTCATTTGGCTCCTTTGTGCATTATTTTAGCATGGTAATCTGGCATGCACCTCGACATCACATCCCTATGTCTCTTCAGGCAGGTTCAGGTGGCAGCAAGAGCATGAGTATTCAGGCATTCTGATGGTAGCTGTTATCTCTCTGCTGGGCTCTGCTACAACTTTTGCTCCTAACTAATTCTGCTCTGCCTCACCATTAACTAACTTCAATGTGTCTCCTGACAAACCCAGCTTTGTAATAACACTGGACTCTGCTACATCTGATCTTAAGAGCGTCTCCAGACAAACCCAGTTCTGCTACAACCATTCGGTTCTGCTGTTCCAAGGTGCCTATTTGTATTCTCATCTCTGCTGTTCCAAGTTCCCATCTTGCATACTCAATTCAGTCATTCCATCTCCAGCATTTCCGGCCCTGCTGTTCTATGCTGCTCTTGGTGCCGCACAACAAATCCAGCTTAGCTGTATCTCACTGCACCAACACCTCTGGTCCGTATCATACATCAGGACTTATGGCTTAGAAACTCCATCTCCCTTGGTCAGATATTGCCAGACAGGTTATATATTATTAAGCTTGAAGTGTTTTGACCCCTTAAATAGAGGTCTTCCATCAGTTGGGCTACTAGACTTAGGCACATGCCTTTGGAATTTTGTTTGGAGGAGGTAACCACTCCTCTAGTGTGCCATGCTGCCCGGTCTGATAGCACAACTGGCTGTCATATATGGCCTTAGTTGCCCATCTTCACACTCCCTATATTGCAATAAAGATTAAGATCTGGTGTACTGAAACACATTAGAGATTAATTTATTATTAATGAGGCTGTCCACTACTTTTACATTGATGACCTATCCTTAGAGAGTTTGTTTTACAAGTTATTGTTATATTTGTTGACCAAAGTAGTTGACTTGGACCATTGAGGAGGAGAGCCTCTAACTGAGAGCTCCAACCCTCTTAAGATCATCTAGCAGATTCGTTAAGGAATGATTGGGGTTCGAAATCATTAGCATGATGTCATCTGCAAAAGCTGAAATGCAAAATTATACCAATTTTAAGACCTTGAGAACTTGAGGTGCGTTGAAGATGCTAGAGTAATGGGTTGATGGCTAAATGAAATAAAAGAGGAGATGGAGAAAACCCTGGTGGTTTCCTCTACACATGTCAAGGTGTGGAGTATTAAGGCTATAGACTGGGTCACTGCCTCCTGCTGAGTATATGTAAGGAGGTTACGGAAAGTTGCAGCGGTGCGAAAGTGTAGCATGCAAGAATGGCCAGGACTCAAAGTGTGGCATGCAAGAATGGTCAGTGCGATAGGCCTACTCTGCGTCAAGACCCAACAACATTGAAGGTGGATGTGATTGACCCTGAGCTTATAAAGTGGCTGCTATGATCTTTCATATATTTTTAACGGCGTGTCTACATCTACTGAAGCCTTTTTGAGCTGAATTCAAGAGATGTGGTAGCTTCTAAAAGCTTTTTCGCAAGGATTTTTAGAGAATAATGGGGCGGTAAGACTGAGGTAGAGTATGATCTTTACTTGGTTTTGGGAGTAATATTGTTCTTGATTAAAAAAAGTTAGATTAGTATATTGATTTTCCTTTTTTTAGAGATTATTAATTTTATTTTCATTTTTTATAGGTTAGTACGGTAAGTTTATTTTCTTTTATATTTTCCATTTGGAGCTATGGTATATTTCACTAAAATTAGTCATTTTAAACAATTTATTAGTCATTTTATTTACTGTTCTCTGGCCATCGGATAATTTGCAATGTAAGGAAAGATTAAAAATGTTGCTGCTATTTTTACAATGTATTCATTTCAATAATTATTTAGATTACTTTAGAAAAAAAAAATACTGTTTTTTTTAAAAAAGGCTCCTTGAATGCTGAGTTCACAGAGAAGCTACAAAAGATACTGAGATAATTGTTTTTACCTTGTGAACCGGCAACTGAGGATTCTGCAAACATATATGGAGATGAGTAAGAGGGGATTTGGAGAATAAATTATAGAAGATACTTTACTGACAGTCATCAAAGGAAAGGCTTTTGGGAGTAATCAAATCTAATTATGTCGGAGAGGTCCACAGATGTAACAAAAGAACAGACTCAGGTAAAACCATCGAGAATGTAATGTGGGATCTAGAGATGCATATTCCATACTGAACAGATAATATGGGGAGTGATTAAACCACTCTCAAGAAGGGCTTCCAAAATACGAGACAGCGCTGTAGAATCTATCATTCAACAGATGAATAATCCAGGAGTACATAGTTATATATATATATATATATATATATATACACACACACACATTTTGCTTGTTATTATAAATATTTTAAGTTCTAGAACTATTATATTAAAATTAAATTATAAAAATGTGAAATAAATAAGAAAAAATAGTTTATTTTAAAATTATTGAGAAATTATTACAAAAAATTTGAAGTTATTTTAAACATATTATTTACATGTATTTTTTTTTTTTTAAATATCGTAAAAATGTATTGTTTAAGATTATTGTACTTGTTTTTTATTATGTATACTCTTCTTCAAATGAAAAACGCCGTGGAATAAATGGCGCTATAATAATAATAATAATAATAATAAATAATAATAAAAATACAAATAAATAAATGTCACTACATCTACATGAATGTTCAATAATTTTGCATTTTCTGACTGCTGATTGACAATGTCTAGAGATAAGTGAATAAATTTGCAGGACACCGGGCAAGCGACTACTTCAGTAGTAAGTGGCCTCCGGCATCCTGAGGTTTGCATGGGTTCTTGTCCAACATTCATAGACAATTGACTAGGGTCTTATAAATCGAAAATTGGATTCAGGAATGGAAAATTGAATTTAGAGGTAAGGCCCCGTGCACATTATAAAAATGATCTGATGTCTGTAGGGGTCTCTGAAATATTCCCTGAGAGATTATAGCAAGAGATTTGAGGATCCAGATGTTGGAATTCAATTGTCCGAGATGATTCTGGAAGCGTCTTTCTCATTGAAAGCACGGGAATGCTCGGCTGAGTCAAGTGCTCCTGTGTATGGGTCAGGAAAGATAGCTGGAGGCCAGTTCATAGCTTGGCCAACAGTTATCTAATATGTTTGGACAACTTTAGATTATCCTCTGAGCATTGCCTGGTTCTAGCCCCTCATGTGTTGCGTAATTTATTTGCTGTGGTTTGACTCTTTTCTCGTCAGTTTTCGTTAGTTTTATGAAATGTTAGTGACCCTCCTACACAGCCTTCACCAAATTTCATGGTAACCTAGAAGAGGGACCTAAACAGGACCTAAAGGAACCTGACTTCATTTGAAGTTGATCTCCAGGTGATAAAGAATTCGCTTGCATTCTGTAATGCCAACCATCCTCTTACAATACTGATGCCGACGCAATTAGGATGGAGCCATTTTGTTATACCGCCTGGAAGTACCAATCCGATCCAACTTCTTGAGAGAGCTCTATAGAGTACCTTCTGCCTTTACCAATAACTCAATTCATTCCTCATTTGCTTATTGTTTGATCCATTTCAATGATATTCTTGAAAAACCTACAAGATCCCTCAGCCCAGCACAGGTGTATGGATTATACATAGATTCTGTGTTTGATGTTTTACCTCCAAAGCGCAGACTATTTCTGTCCATACCTTACTTCTCAACCACCATGGAGTCTTTGTCCGAAACCAATACTAAGGAATAAAACAAAACCCAAAAAACAATGTCGGAATTGCATTTTTCACTATTTCACCAGACTTGGATTTTTTTCCCGTGTTTCAATACATTGTATAGTAAAATGAATGGCGCCATTCAAAACTACAATTTGTCTTGCAAAAGACAAGCCCCCGCACTTCTATGTCAGTGGAAAAAATAAAAACGCTATGGCTTTTGAAATAAAGTGAAAAAATGATAGCAGAAAAACTAAAAATCCCCTTTTCCTTAAAGGGTTAATGAATTAGCCCCTATTTGTTGAAAAAGTCCACATACAATTAAATAAATTTACTTTCTTTTCTATTTTTTTTAATCTTTTTTTAGCATTAACTCTATAAGATGAGCAGATTAATCTGCTGTGGACCAACTTCAAGTTGAATTTTCTTAAGTTTGCTGATCTCCGTGAATTTGAGCAATTTATGATTCGATTTAAAAGGAAAAACCCTGGCTGTGTTTCATACGCTGTTGAAGACTCGGAGAGTGGGCTAATGATGTCATTTGTGGTCAAGTGGACTTCCCAGTAATGTCTTGCAGCTATGACATCACATGGTCTAGAGCAGCCAATCAGGGGGCTATCACAACCATTATAAAAGATGAGGGCCGGCCAAGCAGCGCCATTTTGGGATTTTACAGCAAAGGGCTTGTAGGTCAGAGAGCACAGCCACATAGTTCTAGAAAAAGGATTAACCTCATTGTGGAGTACTACTGCAGCCTTGAAGGCCTCTAGAAATAAAAGTGCTGGTCTCAGTGTGTCAATGCTAATCCTAAGATTCACATGAGATAGGGAGGTGCTGGATCTGCAGAGTCAGTGTGGGTGCTAAAACATACTGCAGTAACAGCACCTTAATAACGCAATAAAAAAAATTATTTCTACAATTATTTTTTCATTCTTCACACACTGCAAACAGGGAGGGCAGTTTAATGTCCTCGGTCCTAATTTTTCTACTTAAGAAAAATCCTGAAACCAAGGCTTGTGTGTCACACAAAGTGATTCCTACATTTTGAGACTTGCACGCCATCATTTTTTCTCTTTTTGAAAGACAAAAGAAAAATCTCCATAACCTCCATAAAAATTTAATCACAGCTATCTACTTCGCAAAATGTGTGTGATGTAAAAAATATATTTTTACAACACACAGTATATGAGACCCGTACATGATTTCAGAAAGATCCGAGGCACCAGAGAATTCTCAGAAAATGTAGCTTTTATTCCAATTTTTAAAACATGTGGAAAAAGTACAAAAACGAGGTAAATGATGCGACGTTTCGGCCATAACAGGCCCAAAATACAGACAATAAAAATTCAGCCAGACAGACCCACACATGCCATCTGAATACAGCTGTTGGTTACCACCAGTTACAATCCATTTTCTCCTGGACAGAAAGGTTGAGGTCACTTGGACATTACTAGAGATAAATTTGGGGACAAGATCTTATTATGGGATCAATTAAGTCCTAAGAGAATTCATAGGAGAGACCGGTGATTCTATAGCCAATCTTGATGAGGAGGAGTGTTGGATTAGATGCTCCTAATTCGTTAAGAGGCACACACTTCTTAATGAATCAGGCAAGGCATGTAGTGGCGTGCGCCGCTGTGTGCGCCTTGTCACAAGTCTTACTCCGGCTTATACTGGAGTAAGATCTGTGGTGTAGCGAACGCTGACGTTCATCATGAATTTGACGAGCGGGGGGTCACCATGCCTCCATTCCACCCTGGGTTTGCCCATTTGGTCAGAACTCAAGAAAATGAATGGCATAAAAAGACAAAGTCTAATTTTTTACGCAACCTCAACTATACGCAAAAAAGGCACCATTTCAAATGTTTTTTGACAGAAAACTGGTGAAAAACCTTTCATAAATCAATCCCATAGTGTAGACTTCTCTTCTAATGGCAATTAGAGACTTTGCAGTATTGTGGCTCGCCACGAATTAAAAGTTTGTGAAAATTCGAATCTCAAAATTTTAGCTAATCTCTAATTAACTTGTACAATTACTTTATTTCTTTAGAATATTTTAATACGTTACTGTTTTTCACAATTTAATACTAAAAATTCAGCTCTTCAAACATTTTTTTTCTAAAACGTAGTTTATTAAATGTTTCTCAGAACGAAGCAAAAAAAAAAAAAGAATGATTTCCTTACGTCAAAATTTGATGTAACGTATGTAAAAGTATGAACCTTTGTGAATCGTTTCAATCATTTGTAATTTCAGTCTAGTATTAGGTTGTTGAAAGAGAAATTGAGATAAAGGAAGGCTCGGCTCATCGGCTTTGTCTGCAGGTTGTTTTCCTACTTCTCAACTTATTTTCTCACCTGTTTATGTAGGTCGGCATCCTTTTTTTAAGTTTATGGAAAAGAAATATTATCATGAAGGCTGAGATTTTTTTTTTTTTAAATACACAAATTAAACAGGACTAAACAATATTATTTACACCTAATCTCATGGATACTTTAGCAGTGAATTTGCTCTAGAATCTACATAAATCTATAAAACTTTAGGGTACACTCAGTACATTTTAGATTATTGTCACCCCAACTAAAATTGAATCTATAATATTTTAGGTGTTTTTAATTACCTTTTCTTAGGCAATAAAATAATTAATAAGGGTGGGGGGTGAATCAAAATCATTTTGATCATGTGTCCAAATTGACATGCTCTAGTTAATGATGTTTGGAAAAAAAAACCTTAAAATATCTTTTGAAAATATCCTCATTTTATATTATTAGCTTTTATTTTTTGGATATGTATTCAGAACAATAAAAAAAACTCTAGTATAAAATTTGTAGTAGTTAAAATAAAATAAAAATGTTTTATTTATTTTTTGTCATTTATGTAATATATTAATGTATTAATGGCAGTATATAGGGAAGATAGTGGCCAATATTGTCGCACTTTCTATGCCACATTCAAAATGTGCACATCCTTTTACATTTCTGGTGCGTTCAGTAAATTCTTGAATTTTTCACTGTTGCCCCAAGTAAACTTAACAATATAGTGCAATTAGTGATGAGCGAACGTGCTCGGATTAGGGGTTATCTCAGCATGCTTGGGTGCTAATTGAGTGACTTTGGCGTGCTCGAAAAATATCTTGCTGGTGTTTCCATCTTTCCATGCCATAATTAATGGTGGTTGGAAAAAAAAGTCAAGATTCTTTGATATTTTCATATTGTTTTTAATTTGAGCTTGGATTTTATTTTTTTTTTACCAAAAAAGTATATTCCAAAAATCTTTAGTAGCCAAAAGTAACTTTATTTTTTAGCTATTATGGTAACTTATTTAACTTTAAATTACTTTAATGACACTGAACATTTATTAAAAAAATTGGTACTCCTGTGTTTTTTTTTTTTAAAGTTAAATAGAAAAGTAAATCATTTTTTTTCCCATATTCACGGTAGTCTTTTAGAAAGTGAATGGGATTTTTATAAGCACTTTGAGTGATGGGTGTATCTTGTTCCCAACGTTCACACCCTTAGTGGTGACATGGCAAAAGATTTAAGGATTTTTTGGATGTTAGCCAGACTATGTTATTTTCAAAAAACGGAGTCCAATTTGGTAATGCTTCAGCAGACATCAAAGTCATTTTAAGTCACTTGAAGTGGGATGAAGATAGTTGTGGAATTCCCTCACTTTGTCAGAAAGATTGACATTCAACCTTCCCAAAGCCGCACACCTATTCCTAACATTATTGTCAATTGCCCAAGGCTCCAGTGGGCTCTTCCTGAACAGATTACTCAAGACTCAAGTAATCCTCCTGATCAAAATCAATTGTCCTGAAACACGATCAGAAAAAGCTTTGTCACCGATCAATAAAACCTGCTCCTTTTATGTTCTGGAAAGAAATAAATTCAACTTGATTGGCGCGGTCTTCTTTTTATCCACAATCGTCTCATTTTCGGCCGGGGGGGGGGGGCGAAGTACAATTTTGGTGCATTCTGTGAATGTTAAAGGTCAAATGTTACAATGTGATTTACACTTTAATGATGAGAAAAACTCTTGGAAGAAATACAATCATAAGAATTTTTGGAGATTTTCGTGTGTTTTGGGATTTTTATGCCATAATTTACTATCATCTAGTAGAATGGTATTTTTGAGGATATGGCCAGACAAGCAACTCAGATCGCGGTTGAGAAATGGTTGAATATATATATAACTAATTTTAATAGATCGACAGATATGGACAGAGATAGGTAGATAGATAGATAGGTCCCATGCTTAGTGACAGGACGTCCACCTGTGTGCAATCTAAGTGTCACATGCCTGTCAGTATATACACTTTACCTTTCCTGAAAGGCCACAGAGGCTGCAACACCATTAGCAAGAGGCACCACTAGCCAAACACCATGAAGACCAAGGAGATCTCCAAACTACATCATGAAGACCAAGGAGATGTCCAAACAACACCATGGATACCAAGGAGATCTCCAAACAACTCCATGAAAACCAAGGAGATCTCCAAACAACACCATAGAGATCAAGGACATCTCCAAACAACACCATGGAGACCATGGAGATCTCAAAACAACTCTATGAAGACCAAGGAGATCTCCAAATAACACCATGAAGGCCAAGGAGATCTCCGAATAGGTCAGGGACAAAGTTCTTGAGAAGTACAAGTCAGGGTTGGGTTATAAAAAAATATCCCAATCTCTGATGATCCCCCAGAGCACCATCAAATCCATTATTATGAAATGGAAAGTACTTTGTACCACAACAAACCTGCCAAGAGAGAGCGGACCACCAAAACTCTCAACCCAGGCAAGGAGGACATTAATCAGAGAGGCAGCACAGAGACCAAAGGTAACCCTGAAGGAGCTGCAGAATTCCCAAGCAGAGACTGGAGTAGCTGTCCATATGACCACAATAAGCCGTACACTCCATAGAGGTGGTTTTTATGAAAGACTAGGTAGAAAAAAGGCGTTACTTACACACAAAAATTGTAAGGCTGGTTTTGAGTGTGCCAAAAGACATGTGGGAGACTCCCCAAACATATGGAGGAAGGTGCTGTGGTCAGATGAGACCAAAGTTAAACTTTGGGGCCACCAAGGTAAACACTATATCTGCCGCCAAACCAACCCAGCTCATCACCCAGAGAATACAGTTGGAGCACCCGCTAGGGCCTAGGGGTACTCGAAAATGGGCCGGTTCTTAACGGGATGTGTCACGGTTGCAGTGACCCTGTCCGTGGCCCTGAGCGTCCATTAAAGGGGAAAAATATATGGGACATAAAGTCTATGGTAGTGTTCGTGATGCCACCTGTGGTATTCGGTCAGGGATTACCGATGCTGCTTAAAGGGGTCCTCTGGGGTGATAGTTCTGCAGCAGGGATGGTATGACTTCCCACAGGTGAAGCTTAGTCCCCAGGGCTCCCAGTGTAGTAGGCAAGGATGACAGATGGTGTAGTGCCAGAAAGAATTGGAGGACACGAGGTTGCAGTCTCTTTACCTTTTACTGGTAATAAGCAGCCACAGTCCAGGGTAAGGATCACAGGTGATGGTGCGGTCCGGCCTGCCTGGAAGCGATTCAGAGATCCCCCTAGCCAGGTGGGGTTGGAAGCCTTCCTTACTGGGCTGTGTTGCAGTTCCTTGCTGCCTAAGGCTTCACACAAGGTCCTCACTTTCTCTCTGTCCCTCTAGGTAGGACACTACCCGCATGGCAGGCAACTCAAGCCTTTTTACAGGTGTCTCCAGGATGACTCCGGGCTCTATGTGCTGCTGTGCCTTCCAGTGTAATGGTGGACAGGCGACTTGCAATCTCCTGGCCACCGGTTTCTGCTGTGGGGTATACAGTTACCCCCACAACCTCAGTCTTCCTTCCACCAGTTTCTTGCGCTTCAGCGTGGAGGAAGCTCAGTCGCAGCTCCCCTCTAGCTCTTCACTTCCCCCTTGCTCCTTCCTCCTTCACACTCTCTACAAACTGTTCTGTTTCTCTCTTTCCTTTCCAGGAGCTGCAGAACCACGGGTCTGCATGGCCCCAGCTTTCCTCACAGGAGCTGCAGATCCTCACATCTGCGTGACCCCACTCTCTTCCTGAACTCTCTAACTCTTCCTCCAGCCACAATATGTATAGGGGAGCCACCCACAAACTGGATCAGAGCTCACCCTTCTGGCCTGGAGTCATGTTGCATGTATGTGTTAGCTGTTAAAGGGATCTTTCCTCACCTCCAGGCATGGCATCACCCTCCCCGTGAGGAAGGCAATACCACTGTGACAGCCGAACTCCTGCGGTGTCACACTATACCCAGAATGAAACATAGTGGTGGCAGCATCTTGCTGTGGGGCTGTTTTTTGGCCTCATGGACAAAGATAATTGTCCTATTCAAGGGGAAGATGGATAAAGCAGAATACAGGAATATTCTTAAACAAAACTTGTTTCAGTCTGTCAGTGATTTGAGACTGGGACGGAGATTCACCTTCCAACAAGGCAATGACCCAAATCATACTGCTAAAACAACACTCGAGTGGTTTAATGGGAAACATATAAATGTTTAGGAGTAGCCTAGTCACAGCCCAGACCTTAATTCAATGGAAAATCTGTAGTCAAACTTGAAGATTGCTGTTTACTAGAGGAAACCATCTAACCTGAAGGAGCTGGAGCAGTTTTGCCTTGAGTATTGGGCAAAAATACCTGCTTCCAGAAGGCTCACACACAGAGCCGAAACGGTGCATGATGGGCTATTAAATGCTACCGTATTTTTCGGACTATAAGACACACCGGACCATAAGACGCACCCCAAATTTGGGGTGAAAATTGCAGAAAAAAAGATTTTTTATAAGATGGGGTCCGTCTTATTGTCCGAATTTACAGTATCTTACCTGAGGGCTGGCAGTGGCAGAGCAGGGTCACATGAGGCATGGTGTCGGCAGAGGTGCGGTGATGCGGTATGGCGTGCACCTGAGCAAGGTCCCTTCCTGCTTAGGTGGGTGACGCCATGGCCTGGTGTCCATGGGGGGGTTGCAGCAGTGGTGTGGCGATGGCAGATGTGCGGGGATAATGAGCGGTATGCCGTGAGCAGGGTCCCTTCCACAGGTGAAGTGACGCTGCGGCCCGGTATCCAAGGCAAGCAGCAGAGCCAGGTTAATCACCGGTTTTTCGGTGGCGGTGGCCATCTTCCTGAGGCCGCGCAAGCGCAGATGGAGTGCTCTGCTTCCCGTGGCTTCAGGAAAATGGCTGCGGGAGGCCGCGCGTGCGCAGATGGAGATCACGGTGGCCATTTTCCTGAAGCCGAGATCTTAATCTGCGAACTCGGCTTCAGGAAAATGGCCGCCACGATCTCCATATGCGCACGCGCGGCCTCCCGCGGCCATTTTCCTGAAGCCCCAGGAAGCAGAGCACTCCATCTGCGCATGCGCGGCCTCAGGAAGATGGCCGCCGCCACCGAGAAAGCCGTGATTCACCCAGCTCTCCTGCTCACATTGGATACCGGGCTGCTGCGTCACCTCACCTGTGGAAGGGACCCTGCTTACGTGATACCGCTCAATGCGCCTCATAATCCCCGCACCTCTGCCGCAGCCATACCACTGCCGGTAAGCCTGCTTTTCAACTATAAGACGCACCCCCCATTTTCCTCACATTTTTTGGGGGGAAAAAGTGCGTGTTATAGTCCGAAAAATATGGTACTTTCTTTTTGCACTATAATGGTGTGCTCAGGGCCGGCGTCAGCACCCGGCGCACCCGGGCAAGTGCCGGGGCCCTGAGCAGGCAGGGGGCCCACTCGTCATCAGGGACACTGGCGCGCTATAGTGTCGGCCCCCTTGAGTGGACCCCCCGCCTGCTCCAGGCCCAGGCACTTGCAATACTTACCTCTCTCGGTTCCAGTGCTGCAGCGTCTTCCATCCTCTGACTGTGACGTTCAGGTCAGAGGGCGCGATGACGTCACCAGTGCGCGACCTCTGCCTGAGCAGTCGCAGCACAGAGAGCAGGAAGACGCCGACGGTGAGGAGTCCAGAGCAGAGCAGCGTCAAGCAACGAGAGGTGAGTATTTCATTTTTTTTTTATATTTGGAGCAATATATGGGGACCATCAGAAGGGGCCCATATATGGAGCATTATATGGGGCTAATTCTATATGGAGTATCTTATGGGGCCAATAACATAGGGAGCATCTTATGAAGCCAATTCTATAGAGAGCATCCTATGGGGCCAATTCAATATAGAGCAGTATATGGGGACAATTACATATGGAGCAGTATATGGGGCCAATAATATATGAAGCATCTTATGGGACTAATTATATATTATTATTATTATTATTATATGGAGCATTTTATATGGCCAATTATATATGGAGCATTATATGGGGCCCATTATACATAGAGCAGCTTATGGGGCCAATTATTTTTGAAGAATTATATGGGACCAATTCTGTAAGGAGTATTATATGGGGCCCATTCTGTATGGAGCATCATATGGGGCCCATTCTGTATGGAGCAATACATGGGACTCAGTATACTGTATGGGGCCAATCATTTACTGTATGGAACATTATATGAGGCCCATTATTTATGGAGCAATAGATGGGGCCCATCATATACTGTATGGAGAATTATATGTGGCTCACTATACTGTATGGAGCATTATATGGAGTCAATTCCATATGGAGCAATACATGCGGCTCATTCTGTATGGAGCACTCTGTGGTGCCCATTATACTGTATGGAGCATTATATGAGGCTCATTATTCTGTATGGAGCATAATATTGGGCTCATTATTCTGTTTGGAGCAATATATGGGGCTCATTATTCTGTATAGTGGACTATACTGTCCGGTTTCTGAGCTGATGTAGAATGTACAATAGATATCACTCATGTAATGTAAGTAGTAAGTAAAATCTTTGGCATTGTACTATACCTATATTTCTCTGCCGTATCGGTGCATTATGAATTGTGGTATGTGTTAAAGGGGCCCACCGGGACTCTTTCGCCCAGGGCCCATGAAAACCTGGAGCCGGCCCTGGGTGTGCTGATTCCATTTTTTCTATAGATAGATAGATAGATAGATAAAAAGATAGTTTATAGATAGATGATAGATAGATAGATAGATAGATAGATAAATAGATAATAGATAGATAATAGATAGATGTTAGATAATAGATAGATAAATAATAGATAGATAGATAGATAGATAGATAGATAGATAATAGATAGTTGTACATGACATAAGCGAGGTAGGATGTAAACATATATTTGTACCACGTGCCTATGATAACATTGCACCATGGAGGGGACATGCTGTCCTCAGAATCTCTCAGTAGTGCAGCCTCAGGCTTTGGGCCTGTAATTTCTAGCAATCATATCTCCTACCAGCAGGAACATATTACACGAGAGCCCTTAATACAATTCCCTTAACCAACCTCTTGTCAGACACAGCTTTTGGAAATCTGTTAATATGTTGGGCTCTTTGATTGTGGGGTCTTTTTGGGTAAGCCCTGTAACGAGATTATGCACCTGGAACAAGCGGCAGACAATGGTGGCAGTAGTTTATACCTCACCATTCCTCTCTTCCTCCCTCAGGTAAGAGCGAGATCTAATCTCCTAATAACGACACACCCTCCGTCTGTTCAATTGCCAATAAGTAGCTTTAGTACGGAGCTTGTGTTACCCACAGAAAAAGGTATGTATCAGCCTAAATCCGGCCAAATTCTTGGATGAAACCTCTTACACCAGATGCAGCATTGAGACATAAAAGGAGGATATGATTCTTCGTATTCTGGCCACAAATTTGTATTGTCATTTTTTATGGAGAATTTTCAAAATGCTCAATTTTTTTTCCTTTGAAAAATGAGATATGCGCCGTTTTCGTGAAACATGTGGATAGTATCAGGTCACGTATGAAGTTTGCAGGGCCAGGATGCGTGACTGAACTTGACTGTTTTTTGGAGTAACCACTAATCCTGAATATTTTTGTGGGGAAGGCGTTCCCAGCGAGTGGGAATAAAAAAATAACATCAGCTGGAATGTGATGTCTCATCGTGAAGGCTGGATATATAGAAACACACATTCATCTCCATAGAAAATGGAGATTAAATATAGACTAAGAAATGCTGAATGGACAGATAGACAGAAAGAAAAGATCATTATCTAAAAAAAATTGAGTTTTTCAACTTGTTGGAAAGGCTGGGCGACAAGCAAAATGGCAACTTTACAACTTCTACTAAAATTACCACTATATTGGATACCCCCCAAAAAACAATCTACCGTAGTTCTAACCAAGACATATGTAAGAGTTACAGTTATACCCAGGCCCTAAAGTTTATAAGGACCAATGTGTTCTTCTGCCATATATGAGGAGGCAAGTTCTTCAAGTTACTGGATATACACAGAATGGTGGCATCTCCAAGTTACTGGACATACATAGCATGGTGGCATCTCCAAGTTACTAGATGTACACAGCATTGTCGCATCTCCAAGTTGCTGGATGTACATAGCATGGAGGCATCTCCAAGTTACTGGACATACATAGCATGGTGGCATCTCCAAGTTACTGGATGTACAGAGCATGGTGGCATCTCCAAGTTGCTGGACATACATAGCATGGTGGCATCTCCAAGTTGCTGGATGTACAGTACATAGCATAGTGGCATCTCCAAGTTGCTGGACATACATAGCATGGTGGCATCTCCAAGTTACTGGATGTACAGAGCATGGTGGCATCTCCAAGTTGCTGGACATACATAGCATGGTGGCATCTCCAAGTTGCTGGATGTACAGTACATAGCATAGTGGCATCTCCAAGTTGCTGGACATACATAGCATGGTGGCATCTCCAAGTTACTGGATGTACACAGTATAGTGACATCTCCAAGTTACTGACATACATAGCATCGTCACATCTCCAAGTTACTGACATACATAGCATCGTCACATCCCCAAGTTACTAGATGTACACAGCATCGTCGCATCTCCAAGTTGCTGGATGTACATGGCATGGAGGCATCTCCAAGTTACTGGACAAACATAGCATGGTGGCATCTCCAAGTTGCTGGATGTACAGAGCATGGTGGCATCTCCAAGGTACTGGATGTACATAGCATGGTGGCATCTCCAAGTTGCTGGACATACATAGCATGGTGGCATCTCCAAGTTGCTGGATGTACATAGCATAGTGGCATCTCCAAGTTGCTGGACGTACATAGCATGGTGGCATCTCCAAGTTACTGGATGTACATAGCATGGTGGCATCTCCAAGTTACTGGATGTACATAGTATAGTGACATCTCCAAGTTACTGACATACATAGCATCGTCACATCTCCAAGTTACTGACATACATAGCATCGTCACATCCCCAAGTTACTAGATGTACACAGCATCGTCACATCTCCAAGTTGCTGGATGTACATGGCATGGAGGCATCTCCAAGTTACTGGACATACATAGCATGGTGGCATCTCCAAGTTGCTGGATGTACAGAGCATGGTGGCATCTCCAAGGTACTGGATGTACATAGCATGGTGGCATCTCCAAGTTGCTGGACATACATAGCATGGTGGCATCTCCAAGTTGCTGGATGTACAGTACATAGCATAGTGGCATCTCCAAGTAGCTGGACATATATAGCATGGTGGCATCTCCAAGTTGCTGGATGTACATAGCATAGTGGCATCTCCAAGTTGCTGGACATACATAGCATGGTGGCATCTCCAAGTTACTGGATGTACAGAGCATGGTGGCATCACCAAGTTACTGGATGTACATAGCATAGTGGCATCTCCAGGTTGCTGTACATACATAGCATAGTGGCATCTCCAAGTTACTGGATGTACATAGCATAGTTGCATCTCCAAGTTACTGGACATATAGCATCGTCGCATCTCCAAGTTGCTGGACTTACATAGCATGATGGCATCTCAAAGTTGCTAGGCATACATAGCATCATGGCATCTCCAAGTTGCTGGTCATACATAGCATGGCGGCATCTTCAAATTGCTGGATGTACATAGCATTGTCGCATCTCCAAGTTGCTGGACATACATAGCATGATGGCATCTCCAAGTTGCTGGGCATACATAGCCTTGTGGCATCTCCAAGTTGCTGGATGTACAGTACATAGCATAGTGGCATCTCCAAGTTGCTGGACATATATAGCATGGTGGCATCTCCAAGTTGCTGGATGTACATAGCATAGTGGCATCTCCAAGTTGCTGGACATACATAGCATGGTGGTATCTCCAAGTTACTGGATGTACATAGCATAGTGGCATCTCCAGGTTGCTGTACATACATAGCATAGTGGCATCTCCAAGTTACTGGATGTACATAGCATAGTTGCATCTCCAAGTTACTGGACGTATAGCATCGTCGTATCTCCAAGTTGCTGGACATACATAGCATGGTGGCATCACAAAGTTGCTGGGCATACATAGCATCATGGCATCTCTAAGTTTCTGGTCATACATAGCATGGCGGCATCTTCAAATTGCTGGATGTACATAGCATCGTCGCATCTCCAAGTTGCTGGACATACATAGCATGGTGGCATCTCCAAGTTGCTGGGCATACATAGCCTTGTGGCATCTCCAAGTTGCTGGACATGCATAGCATGGTGGCATCTCCAAGTTACTGGATGTACATAGCATAGTGGCATCTCCAAGATGCTGGACATACATAGCTTGGTGGCATCTCCAAGTTACTGGATGTACATAGCATGGTGGCATCTCCAAGTTACTGGATGTACATAGCATGGTGGCATCTCCAAGTTACTGGATGTACATAGCATGGTGGCATCTCCAAGTTGCTGGACATACATAGCATAGTTGCATCTCCAAGTTACTGGACATACATAGCATCGTAGCATCTCCAAGTTGCTGGACATACATAGCATGGTGGCATCTCCAAGTTACTGGACATACATAACATCGTCGCATCTCCAAGTTGCTGGACATGCATAGCATGGCGGCATCTTAAAGTTGCCGGGCATACATAGCATCATGGCATCTCCAAGTTGCTGGACATACATAGCTTGGTGGCATCTCCAAGTTACTGGATGTACATAGCATGGTGGCATCTCCAAGTTACTGGATGTACATAGCATGGTGGCATCTCCAAGTTACTGGATGTACATAGCATGGTGGCATCTCCAAGTTGCTGGACATACATAGCATAGTTGCATCTCCAAGTTACTGGACATACATAGCATCGTAGCATCTCCAAGTTGCTGGACATACATAGCATGGTGGCATCTCCAAGTTACTGGACATACATAACATCGTCGCATCTCCAAGTTGCTGGACATGCATAGCATGGCGGCATCTTCAAGTTGCCGGGCATACATAGCATCATGGCATCTCCAAGTTGCTGGACATACATAGCATCGTGGCATCTTCAAGTTGCTGGATGTACATAGCATAGTTGCATCTTCAAGTTACTGGACATACATAGCATCGTAGCATCTCAAAGTTGCTGGACATACATAGCATGGTGGCATCTCCAAGTTACTGGATGTACATAGCATAGTGGCATCTCCAAGTTACTGGACATACATAGCATTGTTGCATCTCCAAGTTGCTGGACATACATAGCATGGTGGCATCTCCAAGTTGCTGGGCATACATAGCATCGTGGCATCTCCAAGTTGCTGGACATACATAGCATAGCGGAAACTTCAAGTTGCTGGACATACATAGCATCATGGCATCTCCAAGTTGCTGGACATACATAGCATGGCGGCATCTTCAAGTTGCTGGACATAGCATCATGGCATCTCCAAGTTGCTGGACATACATAGCATGGTGGCATCTCAAAGTTACTGGACGTACATAGCATCGTCGCATCTCCTAGTTGCTGGATATACATAACATGGTGGCATCTCATGTGGCTGCTACGGCACCTATTGAGAGAAATGTCTATATCTTGCCCGTTTTGCTACTGTAGCCAAGATCTTGTGTAGGCTCTCTCCTGAGGAACCACAGTGGGAGATGGAATATTGGCCCAGGAATCACGAAAACATCTGGAAGCCACAAGACCTAGGTACCATAATGTGCAGTTATTTTGGATTGTTGAAGAAGGTTGGCCATATTGTATGTCATCTTTCAAGAAATTGAGGTTGGAGTGTTCAGAAGACACCTATTCTCCAAAACAGAATCGGGAGAGAGGAGTAAGCTACTACTTTAAAGATCTGATAGAGGTTTATCGCTAATGAGAATAAAGGGTTCAAGCATTTTGAAATCCAAGTATCCAATCTCTTTTCCCGCCGACATCTGCCAGTGAGGACACCACTATAAATATCAGATGGTCAGCTGATCACATGGAAATATGGGTTTGGCCAACGTTAATCAATTATGTAATAAATAGAATTTGGTAAATCTCCTGAAAATGGTTTTGGCCTGGGCAGATCACTCTAATCAGCTTGTAGATTTGATTTGGTTCTAATAAAAGTTGGTTTGAATTAACTCTGATCCCAAAAGCCGATTATTACGCTATGGTGTCTTCAGACCCTAGAGCATAATATGGAATGGCTGGAAAGGGGTTGAAAAAATAAAAGAAAATTATTTTTATCTGTCCTTGGCTCACCACTTGCCTGTCCTCCCACGGCAGTCCTCTGCTAGCTTAGGATTGGTCATCTGATCAGTCTTTGGTCCGGATCTCCCAGCACTGACTACGTCTCATGTGGTCACGCTTGCAGTAACGTGCATCCCATGTCATCACATGAGGTCTAGTGATCCACAGCTAGCGGAAGACCAATTGGGCAGCTGGATCACCCAGACAGGTGAGGGACAGGCATGGGACAGGTGACCATAATATATTGTTTTTTAACCCCATCCTTGCCCTATAAAAAATCCAGCAAAATGGCAACCGGATGAGTTGAATCTCAAAAAATTTGAATTCTCATAAATCTGAATTTTTTTGGGGAAATTTGTAACAAATTTAACTTGGTGCAAATCTCTAGTAATAGCCAAGCAAAAAATTAAAAAAACACGCAGAAAGGCTTTACAGGACTATAACAATTATCAGCCTATATGACCCTAATCTCACTACCTCACATGTTAGTAAAGTTCTGTGCCCCCCACCCCCTGGCCTTTTGTATAGGTGAGTAAATTGAGGGCACACCCAGGTGATACTTCCATCCTGAAACTCATTAGTGGTTACATAGGGTACATGGTGGTTTACACAGGACCCTTAGGGGCAAAGGTTACACAAAAGTACCTTTCCATTAAGAGCTGCTCATGCATTATAATGCGGCCTGAATAGGGACAATCTACCTGACCTTACCTGACTTTCCCATAAAGAAGAACAGGTATTTAGATAGAAAGACCCAGTGACAAGATGGAGACGTGCAGGTACCTGAAAAACGCTCTCTGTGATCATATATATGGTGGAAAGTCTCAATCATTCAATTCCAGTGGTTTATTCAACGTCATTGCCAACTGTAAATCAACCGACCCAATTGCCCCTTGTATAGAATATCTGTCACCTTGCCCCCGGTGTATAACATCCATTCCTGCCCCCCACCAGTGTATAACATCCGTCCCCCGCCATGCTACCTGCCATTATAACATGTGACAATGGTTGGTGGTGCAGAGCTCACTTATCCACCGGGGGAACAAGTGCGTCCATGACATTTCTTCCTCCTGAATCTTCCCCCATCACCTGTGAATGATATTATTGAGAAGTGGAAGAAAAAGCAGCAACTCAGCCATGAAGTGGAGACTGTTATGACCCCAATGGCGAGGGTCTCAGAGGAACGTGGAAGTCTGCAGAATACAAAAATCCAGCTCATAGGGCAGTGGTAACTGGGTTGACCATATATCTACTCCTAACGCCAACACTAGAAGTAGCCGGGGATCATTCCTACGTTGATTCTAGACGACACGCGCCAGCCGGAGAATCTAGCTACCCCTAGTAGAGGAAACCAAAGACCTTTCTTGCCTCCAGAGAAGGGGACCCCAAAGCTGGATAGAAGCCCCCCACAAATAATGACGGTGAGGTAAGAGGAAATGACAAACACAGAAATGAACCAGGTTTAGCACAGAGAGGCCCGCTTACTGATAGCAGAATAAAGAAAGGTAACTTATATGGTCAACAAAAACCCTATCAAAATCCACACTGGAAATTCAAGAACCCCCGAACCGTCTAACGGTCCGGGGGGAGAACACCAGCCCCCTAGAGCTTCCAGCAAAGGTCAGGATATAGATTTGGAACAAGCTGGACAAAAATACAAAACCAAAACAAATAGCAAAAAGCAAAAGGCAGACTTAGCTGATATAACTGGAACCAGGATCAGTAGACAAGAGCACAGCAGACTAGCTCTGATAACTACGTTGCCAGGCATTGAACTGAAGGTCCAGGGAGCTTATATAGCAACACCCCTAACTAACGACCCAGGTGCGGATAAAAGGAATGACAGAAAAACCAGAGTCAAAAAACTAGTAACCACTAGAGGGAGCAAAAAGCAAATTCACAACAGTACCCCCCCCTTAGTGAGGGGTCACCGAACCCTCACCACGACCACCAGGGCGATCAGGATGAGCGGCATGAAAGGCACGAACTAAATCGGCCGCATGAACATCAGAGGCGACCACCCAGGAATTATCCTCCTGACCATAGCCCTTCCACTTGACCAGGTACTGAAGCCTCCGCCTGGAGAGGCGAGAATCCAAGATCTTCTCCACCACGTACTCCAACTCGCCCTCAACCAACACCGGAGCAGGAGGCTCAGCAGAAGGAACTACAGGCACAATGTACCGCCGCAACAAGGACCTATGAAATACATTGTGAATAGCAAACGACACAGGAAGATCCAGACGAAAAGATACAGGATTAAGGATTTCCAATATCTTGTAAGGCCCAATAAAACGAGGTTTAAATTTGGGAGAGGAGACCTTCATAGGAACAAAGCGGGAAGAAAGCCATACCAAATCCCCAACGCGTAGTCGGGGACCCACACCGCGGCGGCGGTTGGCAAAGCGCTGAGCCTTCTCCTGTGACAACTTCAAGTTGTCCACCACATGATTCCAGATCTGCTGCAACCTATCCACCACAGAATCCACCCCAGGACAGTCAGAAGGCTCCACATGACCCGAAGAAAAGCGAGGATGGAAACCAGAGTTGCAGAAAAAAGGCGAAACCAAGGTGGCGGAACTAGCCCGATTATTAAGGGCAAACTCAGCCAACGGCAAGAATGTCACCCAATCGTCCTGATCAGCAGAGACAAAACACCTCAAATAAGCCTCCAAAGTCTGATTGGTTCGCTCCGTCTGTCCATTAGTCTGAGGATGGAAAGCAGACGAAAACGACAAATCAATGCCCATCCTACTACAAAAGGATCGCCAGAACCTGGAAATGAACTGGGATCCTCTGTCTGACACAATATTCTCAGGGATGCCGTGCAAACGAACCACGTTCTGGAAAAACACAGGAACCAGATCGGAAGAGGAAGGCAGCTTAGGCAAAGGAACCAAATGGACCATCTTGGAGAAGCGATCACATATCACCCAGATAACGGACATGCCCTGAGATAGCGGAAGATCAGAAATGAAATCCATGGAGATATGTGTCCAAGGTCTCTTCGGGACAGGCAAGGGCAAGAGCAAACCGCTGGCACGAGAACAGCAAGGCTTAGCTCGAGCACAAGTCCCACAGGACTGCACAAATGACCGCACATCCCTTGACAAGGAAGGCCACCAAAAGGACCTGGCCACCAGATCCCTGGTGCCAAAAATTCCCGGGTGACCTGCCAACACCGAGGAATGAACCTCGGAAATGACTCTGCTGGTCCACTTATCCGGGACAAACAGTCTGTCAGGTGGACAAGACTCAGGCCTATCAGCCTGAAATCTCTGCAACACACGTCGCAGATCCGGAGAAATAGCTGACAAGATAACTCCATCTTTAAGAATACCAACAGGATCAGCGACTCCAGGAGCATCAGGCACAAAGCTCCTAGAAAGAGCATCGGCCTTCACATTCTTTGAACCTGGTAAATACGAGACAACAAAATCAAAGCGGGAGAAAAACAATGACCAGCGGGCCTGTCTCGGATTAAGGCGTTTAGCAGACTCGAGATACATCAGATTTTTGTGATCAGTCAAGACCACCACACGATGCTTAGCACCCTCGAGCCAATGACGCCACTCCTCAAATGCCCATTTCATGGCCAACAACTCCCGATTGCCCACATCATAATTTCGCTCGGCAGGCGAAAACTTCCTAGAGAAAAAGGCACAAGGTTTCATAACAGAGCAACCAGGGCCTCTCTGCGACAAAACGGCCCCTGCCCCAATCTCCGAAGCATCCACCTCAACCTGAAAGGGAAGTGAGACGTCAGGCTGGCACAAAACAGGCGCCGAAGTAAACCGGCGTTTCAACTCCTGGAAAGCCTCCACGGCAGCAGGAGCCCAGTTAGCTACATCGGAGCCCTTCTTGGTCATATCCGTCAAAGGTTTCACAATGCTAGAAAAATTAGCGATAAAACGACGGTAGAAGTTAGCGAAGCCCAAGAACTTCTGAAGACTCTTAACTGACGAGGGCTGAGTCCAATCAAGAATAGCTCGGACCTTGACTGGGTCCATCTCCACAGCAGAAGGGGAAAAAATGAACCCCAAAAAGGGAACCTTCTGTACACCAAAGAGACACTTTGAGCCCTTGACAAACAAAGAATTTTCACGCAAAATTTTAAAGACCAACCTGACCTGCTCCACATGCGAATCCCAATTATCAGAAAAAACCAAAATATCATCCAGATAAACAATCAAAAATTTATCCAGATACTTCCGGAAAATGTCATGCATAAAGGACTGAAAAACTGAAGGCGCATTGGAGAGTCCAAAAGGCATCACCAAGTACTCAAAATGACCTTCGGGCGTATTGAATGCGGTTTTCCATTCATCACCTTGCTTAATGCGCACAAGGTTGTACGCACCACGAAGGTCTATCTTGGTGAACCACTTGGCACCCTTAATCCGGGCAAACAAGTCAGACAACAGCGGTAAAGGATACTGAAATTTGACAGTGATCTTATTTAAAAGCCGATAATCAATACAAGGTCTCAAAGATCCGTCCTTTTTAGCCACAAAAAAGAATCCCGCACCAAGAGGGGAAGAAGACGGACGAATATGTCCTTTCTCCAGAGACTCCTTGATATATGAACGCATAGCGGTATGTTCAGGTACCGACAGATTAAACAGTCTTCCCTTAGGAAATTTACTGCCTGGGATCAAATCTATAGCACAGTCACATTCCCTATGAGGAGGCAATGCACTGGACTCAGACTCACTGAAGACATCCTGATAATCAGACAAATACTCCGGAACTTCCGAAGGCGTAGAAGAAGCAATAGACACAGGCAGGGAATCCCCATGAATACCACGACAGCCCCAACTTGAGACTGACATAGCCTTCCAGTCCAGGACTGGATTATGGGTCTGTAACCATGGCAGCCCTAAAACAACCAAATCATGCATTTTATGTAAAACCAGGAAACGTATCACCTCGCGGTGTTCAGGAGTCATGCACATGGTAACCTGTGTCCAATACTGCGGTTTATTTGCTGCCAATGGTGTAGCATCAATACCCCTAAGAGGAATAGGATTTTCTAATGGTTCAAGAGTAAAACCACAGCGCTTAGCAAATGAGAGATCCATGAGACTCAGGGCAGCACCTGAATCTACAAACGCCATGACAGGATAAGATGACAGTGAGCAAATCAAAGTTACAGACAGAATAAATTTAGGTTGCAAATTACCAACGGTGACAGGACTAACAACCTTAGCTATACGTTTAGAGCATGCTGAGATAACATGTGTAGAATCACCACAGTAGTAGCACAAGCCATTCCGGCGTCTATGAATTTTCCGCTCATTTCTAGTCAGGATTCTATCACATTGCATTAAATCAGGTGTCTGTTCAGACAACACCATGAGGGAATTTGCGGTTTTTCTATCACATTGCACCGAATTAGGTGTCTGTTCAGACAACACCATGAGGGAATTTGCGGTTTTGCGCTCCCGCAACCGCCGGTCAATTTGAATAGCCAGTGCCATAGTATCATTCAGACCTGTGGGAATGGGAAAACCCACCATAACATTCTTAATGGCTTCAGAAAGGCCATTTCTAAAATTAGCGGCCAGTGCACACTCGTTCCAATGTGTCAGCACGGACCATTTCCGAAATTTTTGGCAATACACTTCAGCCTCGTCCTGCCCCTGAGACATAGCCAGCAAGGCCTTTTCTGCCTGAATCTCAAGATTGGGTTCCTCATATAGTAAACCGAGCGCCAGAAAAAACGCATTAATATCAGCCAATGCCGGATCTCCTGGCGCCAGCGAAAAAGCCCAATCCTGAGGGTCGCCCCGTAAGAACGAAATAACAATTTTAACTTGCTGAGCAGAATCTCCAGATGAACAGGGTCTCAGGGACAAAAACAATTTACAATTATTCACGAAATTCCTAAACTTAAACCTGTCTCCGGAAAACAGTTCAGGAATCGGTATTTTAGGTTCTGACCTAGGATTTCTGATAACATAGTCTTGTATGCCCTGCACACGAGTAGCCAGCTGGTCCACACTTGTAATCAAGGTCTGGACATTCATGTCTGCAGCAAGCATAGCCACTCTGAGGTAAAGGGGAAGAAGAAAAAAAAAAAACTCAGAATCTTCTTTCTTATAATCCCTCTTCTGCAATGCATTAAACATTTAATACTGGCCTGGCAAACTATTATGACCCCAATGGCGAGGGTCTCAGAGGAACGTGGAAGTCTGCAGAATACAAAAATCCAGCTCATAGGGCAGTGGTAACTGGGTTGACCATATATCTACTCCTAACGCCAACACTAGAAGTAGCCGGGGATCATTCCTACGTTGATTCTAGATGACACGCGCCAGCCGGAGAATCTAGCTACCCCTAGTAGAGGAAACCAAAGACCTTTCTTGCCTCCAGAGAAGGGGACCCCAAAGTTGGATAGAAGCCCCCCACAAATAATGACGGTGAGGTAAGAGGAAATGACAAACACAGAAATGAACCAGGTTTAGCACAGAGAGGCCCGCTTACTGATAGCAGAATAAAGAAAGGTAACTTATATGGTCAACAAAAACCCTATCAAAATCCACACTGGAAATTCAAGAACCCCCGAACCGTCTAACGGTCCGGGGGGAGAACACCAGCCCCCTAGAGCTTCCAGCAAAGGTCAGGATATAGATTTGGAACAAGCTGGACAAAAATACAAAACCAAAACAAATAGCAAAAAGCAAAAGGCAGACTTAGCTGATATAACTGGAACCAGGATCAGTAGACAAGAGCACAGCAGACTAGCTCTGATAACTACGTTGCCAGGCATTGAACTGAAGGTCCAGGGAGCTTATATAGCAACACCCCTAACTAACGACCCAGGTGCGGATAAAAGGAATGACAGAAAAACCAGAGTCAAAAAACTAGTAACCACTAGAGGGAGCAAAAAGCAAATTCACAACAGGAGACCCCGTAAAGTTACAGAGTGGGGGGCCGAGTGCTGAGGAGCAGGGGGCAGAAAAGTCACCAACGCTCTGCTGACCCCATAACTGCAGAGTCCAGACCTCCTCTAGTATAACATCAGCACAAGCACTGTGCGCCCGCCGGGAGCTTTATAGCTGAGCAGCTGCATGCAGCCGTACATCACCAAGCACAATGCCGAGCGTCGGATGGAGTGGTGTAAAGCCTCCACCACTGGACTCTGGAGGAGACGTGTTCTGTGCAGTGACGGATCGCACTTCTCTATCTGATGGAGGAGTCTGGGTTTGGTGACACCAGGAGGACGTTACCCCCTGACTGCACTGTGCCCCCTGTACAGATGGTGGAGGAGGATAATGCTATGTGCTGTTATCAGGGGGCGGCCTCGGACCCTCAGCTCCCGTGATGGGAAATCCTAATCTCCAGCACAAGACATTGTGGACAATTGTAGCTTCAGCTATCTAACCCTATCATATGTGATACTACCTGTGCTATAAAGTGTTGTATTTAAACCTGTCATTTGTGATAATGTGAAGCTGAATCATGGTATCTAAGCCAGTCAGGTGTGTGATACTGTGCTGCTTAGCCAATATTTATAGCCTATTGTGTAATAATGTCTGGGAACCTGTCATCAGGATTGTGCTCAGTAACTACAGACAGTGTCAGATCGGAGCCGATATACTGATTACAAGGAAATCCGTCTTGTGGTTGTTGTTTTATCTGTATTTTCAGTTTTGAGTTAATGATATGCTCGTGCTCCAGGACGGGGCTGTGGGCGGGGCCGTGGGTGGGGCTGTGGACGGGACTGTAGGGTTATTCTGTGGTGCTCTGCTTGGTGCCTGCGCCATCTTGAAGGAGGCAATTGTTTATTTTTTAGCAAGATGGTGCCGCTGGCGCCTGCGCAATAGCATCTATTGAATCGCCAAAAGCTGCTACTGCACAGGTGCGGCCTGCGCCATTTTGAGACAAAAAAATTTTTCGGAATAAATTTATACCAGCAAATAAAATAATTAAATACACATTATAGATGCGATCATGCTGCAGCGCTAGCACCTACTGAAGGTCGCCCGGGAGCACGAGCATATCATTAACTCAAAACTGAAAACAAAGATTACACAACAACCACAAGACAGATTTCATCACCAGGTA
Source organism: Ranitomeya variabilis (assembly GCF_051348905.1). Lineage (NCBI taxonomy): Eukaryota > Metazoa > Chordata > Amphibia > Anura > Dendrobatidae > Ranitomeya > Ranitomeya variabilis. The sequence continues at coordinate 30,018,837 of NC_135237.1, forward strand.
TCATTGTAATCAGTATAATGGCACCGACCTGACACTGTCTGTAGTTTTCTGAGCACAATCCTACCTGCTGAAAGGTTCCCTTTAAGCTTTGTATCTAAGCCTATACTGTCATGTTATGTGTGCTAGGGGTAAGGGTATCTAAGCTTATTATGCATAGTACTGTCTGTGGTGCTAATTCTGGATACATGACGCCATCCTCTATGTTATTTATCTATGCTTATTAAATATGACATCTGTCATCAACATAATCTCAAAGGAAACTGTGCTGAGCAGGTGTATCTAACCCAATCACATGTGATACTTTCGGCCTGGCTGCAGTATCTAAGCCTCTATCATGCATTATACCATCTGCAAAGCCAATACCCACATCTGTCTCTGTTGCCCATAGCAACCAATCACATTTCAGCTTTCATTTCTAAAGCTGCTTTGGAAAAATGAAAGCCATGCTGTGATTGGTTGCTATGATGAATCATGACAATGGCCCTATTTAATAGATCTATCCTGATGATCATATGTGATTCTATTTGCTGTGTATCTAAGCGTGTCATGTGTGATACTGTCTACTGAATTTCTGTATCTAAGCCTCTTCTTTCAAGAGCTGTAACTTTTACATTTTTCCAGCCGAATAACTTAGTGATTACAAAAAAATATCATAACTTTGTGAAAAAATACATTTGGTTTGTGTCAGCATTTTCTGAGATGCACAACTTTTTTATTTTTCCATATGCGGAGCTGTGTGAGAGCTATTTTCTTCATGTGGCATTTTTATTGATATCATTTTGGCGTCCTTAAAATAGGTACTTGAACATGTGATTGTTTTATTACTGAGAATTATACTTTTTTATATGTATATCTGACTTTTCCGGACATGGCAGCATGTTTATATATATACAGTGGGGCAAAAAAGTATTTAGTCAGTCAGCCATAGTGCAAGTTCCACCACTTAAAAAGATGAGAGGCGTCTGTAATTTACATCATAGGTAGACCTCAACTATGGGAGACAAACTGTGAAAAAAAAAATCCAGAAAATCACATTGTCTATTTTTTTATCATTTTATTTGCATATTATGGTGGAAAATAAGTATTTGGTCAGAAACAAAATTTCATCTCAATACTTTGTAATCTATCCTTTGTTGGCAATGACAGAGGTCAAACGTTTTCTGTGAGTCTTCACAAGGTTGCCACACACTGTTGTTGGTATATTGGCCCATTCCTCCATGCAGATCTCCTCTAGAGCAGTGATGTTTTTGGCTTTTCGCTTGGCAACACGGACTTTCAACTCCCTCCAAAGGTTTTCTATAGGGTTGAGATCTGGAGACTGGCTAGGCCACTCCAGGACCTTGAAATGCTTCTTACGAAGCCACTCCTTCGTTGCCCTGGCAGTGTGCTTTGGATCATTGTCATGTTGAAAGACCCAGCCACGCTTCATCTTCAATGCCCTTGCTGATGGAAGGAGGTTTGCACTCAAAATCTCACGATACATGGCCCCATTCATTCTTTCATGTACCCTGATCAGTCGTCCTGGCCCCTTTGCAGAGAAACAGCCCCAAAGCATGATGTTTCCACCACCATGCTTTACAGTAGGTATGGTGTTGGATGGATGCAACTCAGTATTCTTTTTCCTCCAAACACGACAAGTTGTGTTTCTACCAAACAGTTCCAGTTTGGTTTCATCAGACCATAGGACATTCTCCCAAAACTCCTCTGGATCATCCAAATGCTCTCTAGCAAACTTCAGACGGGCCCGGACATGTACTGGCTTAAGCAGTGGGACACGTCTGGCACTGCAGGATCTGAGTCCATGGTGGCGTAGTGTGTTACTTATGGTAGGCCTTGTTACATTGGTCCCAGCTCTCTGCAGTTCATTCACTAGGTCCCCCCGCGTGGTTCTGGGATTTTTGCTCACCGTTCTTGTGATCATTCTGACCCCACGGGGTGGGATTTTGCGTGGAGCCCCAGATCGAGGGAGATTATCAGTGGTCTTGTGTTGTGAATTAGACTTTTTTGGCTCCCTCTAGTGGTTACTAGTGATATGACTCTGGGATTTCCTTCCCTCTGTTTGCACCCAGCTGGGTCGTTACTTCAGGGGTGTTGCTATATAAACCTCTTTGAACCTTAAGGTACCTTCACACGAAACGACTTTGTAACGATATCGCTAGCGATCCGTGACGTTGCAGCGTCCTCGCTAGCGATATCGTTTCGTTTGACACGCAGCAGCGATCAGGATCCTGCTGTGATGTCGCTGGTCGCTGAATAAAGTCCAGAACTTTATTTGGTCGTCCGATCGCCGTGTATCGTAGTGTTTGAAAGCAAAAGCAACGATACCAGCGATGTTTTACACTGGTAACCAGGGTAAACATCGGGTTACCAAGCGCAGGGCCGCGCTTAGTAACCCGATGTTTACCCTGGTTACCAGCGTAAAAGTAAAAAAAACAAACAGTACATGCTCACCTGCGCGTCCCCCAGCGTCTGCTTCCTGACACTGACTGAGCCCGGCCCTAAAGTGAAAGTGAAAGCACAGCGGTGACGTCACCGCTGTGCTGTTAGGGCCGGAGCTCAGTCAGTGTCAGGAAGCGGACGCCGGGGGACGCGCAGGTGAGCATGTACTGTTTGTTTTTTTAACTTTTACGCTGGTAACCAGGGTAAACATCGGGTTACTAAGCGCGGCCCTGCGCTTAGCAACCCGATGTTTACCCTGGTTACCCGGGGACCTCGGCATCGTTGGTCGCTGGAGAGCGGTCTGTGTGACAGCTCCCCAGCGAACAAACGAAGCGACGCTGCAGCGATAGCGACAACGATGCCGATCGCTGCAGCGTCGCTGTTTGTTCGCTGGGGAGCTGTCACACAGACCGCTCTCCAGCGAACAAACAGCGACGCTGCAGCGATCGGCATCGTTGTCGCTATCGCTGCAGCGTCGCTTCGTGTGAAGGTACCTTTAGTCCAGTGCCTGGCATCGGTGTTATCAGACACATTCTGTTTGCTCCTGTTTGCTGGTCCTGGTTCGTGCTAAATTAAGCTAAGTCTTGCTTCTTTGTTTTTTGGGTTATTTGTTTGCTATCATTTTTGTCCAGCTTGTACTAAATGTGATTCCTGACCTTGCTGGAAGCTCTAGGGGGCTGGTGTTCTCCCCCTGGGCCGTTAGACGGTTCGGCGGTTCTTGAATTTCCAGTGTGGATATTTTTGATAGGATTTTTTGCTGACCATATAAGTTATCTTTCTATATTCTGCTATTAGCTAGTGGGCCTCTCTTTGCTAAATTCCTAGCTCATTCTTATGTTTGTCTTTTCCTCTTACCTCACCGTTATTATTTGTGGGGGGCTTCTATCCAACCTTTTGGGGTATTTCCTCTGGAGGCAAGAAAGGTCTTTCTTTTCCCTTCTAGGGGTAGTTAGCTCTCCGGCTGGCGCGAGACGTCTAGGATCAACGTAGGAACGTTCCCCGGCTGCTGGTATTTGTGGTGCTAGGATTAGTTATATGGTCAGCCCAGTTACCACTGCCCTAGGAGCTGGTTTTCTGTATTTACTGACTTAGCATTATTCCTGAGACCCTCTGCCAAGGGGGTCATAACAGTATGCCAGGCCCATATTGAATGTTTAAAGCATTGCAGAAGTGGGATAATAAGAAAGGAAATTCTGAGGTTTTTTTTGTTTTTTTTTTTCCTTCCTTCTCTTCCTCCCCTTTACCTTTGAGTGGCGTGTGCTTGCTGCAGACATGAATGTGCAGACCTTGATTACAAGTGTTGACCAGCTGGCAGCTCGTGTGCAGGGTATACAAGATTTTGTTACCAGTAGTCCTATGTCTGAACCTAAAATACCTATTCCGGAATTGTTTTCTGGAGATCGATTTAGGTTTAGGAATTTCAAGAATAATTGTAAATTGTTTCTTTCTCTGAGACCCCGTTCATCTGGAGATTCTGCTCAGCAAGTTAAAATTGTTATTTCTTTTTTGCGGGGCGACCCTCAGGATTGGGCTTTCTCGCTAGCGCCAGGAGATCCGGCATTGGCGAATATTGATGCGTTTTTTCTGGCGCTCGGATTGCTTTACGAGGAACTTAATCTTGAAATTCAGGCAGAAAAAGCCTTGCTGGCTATTTCTCAGGGTCAGGATGAAGCTGAAGTGTATTGCCAAAAATTTCGGAAATGGTCCGTGCTTACTCAGTGGAATGAGTGTGCTCTGGCCGCAAATTTCAGAAATGGCCTTTCTGAAGCCATTAAGAATGTGATGGTGGGTTTCCCCATTCCTACAAGTCTGAATGATTCTATGGCGCTTGCTATTCAAATTGACCGGCGTTTGCGGGAGCGCAAAACCGCTAATCCTCTGGTGGTGTTGTCTGAACAAACACCTGATTTAATGCAATGTGATAGAATTCAGACTAGAAATGAACGGAAAAATCATAGACGTCAGAATGGGTTGTGTTTTTACTGTGGTGATTCTACACATGTTATATCAGCATGCTCTAGACGTCTAACAAGGGTTGTTAGTCCTGTCGCCATTGGTAATTTGCAACCTAAATTTATTTTGTCTGTGACTTTAATTTGCTCTTTGTCTTCTTACCCTGTTATGGCGTTTGTGGATTCAGGTGCCGCCCTGAGTCTTATGGATCTGTCATTTGCCAAGCGCTGTGGTTTTGTTCTTGAACCGTTATTAAATCCTATTCCTCTTAGAGGTATTGATGCTACGCCATTGGCGGAAAATAAACCGCAGTTTTGGACGCAGGTGACCATGTGCATGACTCCTGAACATCGGGAGGTGATTCGTTTTCTTGTTCTGCATAAAATGCATGATTTGGTCGTTTTGGGTCTGCCATGGTTACAGACCCACAATCCAGTCCTGGATTGGAAGGCTATGTCTGTGTCAAGTTGGGGCTGTCAGGGAATTCATGCTGATTCCCCGCCGGTGTCTATTGCTTCCTCTACTCCTTCGGAAGTTCCTCAGTATTTGTCTGATTATCAGGATGTATTCAGCGAGTCCAGATCCAGTGCTCTGCCTCCTCATAGGGACTGTGACTGCGCCATAGATTTGATTCCAGGTAGTAAATTTCCTAAGGGAAGATTATTTAATCTGTCAGTACCTGAGCATGCCGCAATGCGTTCATATATCAAGGAGTCTCTGGAGAAGGGGCATATCCGTCCATCCTCTTCCCCTCTTGGTGCGGGATTCTTTTTTGTGGCTAAGAAGGACGGATCTTTGAGACCTTGTATTGACTATCGGCTACTGAATAAAATCACTGTAAAATTTCAGTATCCTTTGCCTCTCTTGTCGGACTTGTTTGCCCGGATTAAGGGTGCCAAGTGGTTCACCAAGATAGATCTTCGTGGTGCATACAACCTTGTGCGCATTAAGCAAGGTGATGAATGGAAGACTGCATTTAATACGCCCGAAGGTCATTTTGAGTACTTGGTGATGCCTTTTGGGCTTTCTAATGCTCCCTCAGTATTTCAGTCCTTTATGCATGATATTTTCCGGAAGTATCTGGATAAATTTATGATTGTTTATCTGGACGATATTCTGGTTTTCTCTGAAGATTGGGACTCACATGTGGAGCAGGTCAGGATGGTGTTTCAGGTTTTGCGTGAGAATGCCTTGTTTGTTAAAGGCTCAAAGTGTCTCTTTGGAGTACAGAAAGTTCCCTTTTTGGGGTTTATTTTTTCCCCTTCTGCTGTGGAGATGGACCCAGTCAAGGTCCGAGCTATTCATGAGTGGACTCAACCCACGTCAGTTAAGAGTCTTCAGAAGTTCTTGGGTTTTGCTAACTTCTACCGTCGTTTTATCGCTAATTTTTCTAGCGTTGTTAAACCTTTGACGGATATGACCAAGAAAGGTTCTGATGTTGCTAACTGGGCTCCTGCAGCCGTGGAGGCGTTCCAGGAGTTGAAGCGCCGGTTTACTTCGGCGCCTGTTTTGTGCCAGCCTGATGTCTCATTTCCCTTTCAGGTCGAGGTGGATGCTTCTGAGATTGGGGCAGGGGCCGTTTTGTCACAGAGAGGCCCTGGTTGCTCGGTAATGAGACCATGTGCTTTCTTCTCTAGGAAGTTTTCGCCTGCTGAGCGGAATTATGATGTGGGCAATCGGGAATTACTGGCCATGAAGTGGGCATTTGAGGAGTGGCGTCATTGGCTCGAGGGTGCTAAGCATCGTGTGGTGGTCTTGACTGATCACAAAAATTTGATGTATCTCGAGTCTGCTAAACGCTTGAATCCTAGACAGGCCCGCTGGTCATTGTTTTTCTCCCGTTTTGACTTTGTGGTCTCGTATTTACCAGGTTCAAAGAATGTGAAAGCTGATGCTCTTTCAAGGAGCTTTGTGCCTGACTCTCCTGGAGTCACAGAACCTGTTGGTATTCTTAAAGAAGGAGTTATTTTGTCAGCCATTTCTCCTGATTTGCGACGTGTGTTGCAGAGATTTCAAGCTGGTAGACCTGACTCTTGTCCACCTGACAGACTGTTTGTTCCTGATAAGTGGACCAGCAGAGTCATTTCCGAGGTTCATTCCTCGGTGTTGGCAGGTCATCCGGGAATTTTTGGCACCAGAGATCTGGTGGCTAGGTCATTTTGGTGGCCTTCCTTGTCACGGGATGTACGGTCATTTGTGCAGTCCTGTGGGACTTGTGCTCGAGCTAAGCCTTGCTGTTCCCGTGCCAGCGGGTTGCTCTTGCCCTTGCCTGTCCCGAAGAGGCCTTGGACACATATTTCCATGGATTTCATTTCTGATCTCCCGGTGTCTCGGGGTATGTCTGTCATCTGGGTGGTATGTGATCGCTTTTCAAAATGGTCCATTTGGTGCCTTTGCCTAAGCTGCCTTCCTCTTCCGATCTGGTTCCTGTGTTCCTTCAGAATGTGGTTCGTTTACACGGCATTCCTGAGAATATTGTGTCTGACAGAGGATCCCAGTTTGTTTCCTGGTTCTGGCGATCCTTTTGTGCTAGGATGGGCATTGATTTATCGTTCTCGTCTGCCTTTCATCCTCAGACTAATGGACAAACTGAGCGAACTAATCAGACTCTGGAAGCTTACTTGAGGTGTTTTGTTTCGGCAGATCAGGATGATTGGGTGACCTTCTTGCCGTTGGCTGAGTTTGCCCTAAATAATTGGGCTAGTTCCGCTACTTTGGTTTCACCATTTTTCTGCAACTCTGGTTTCCATCCTCGTTTTTCCTCGGGACATGTGGAGCCTTCTGACTGTCCTGGAGTAGATTCTGTGGTGGATAGGTTGCAGCAGATCTGGAATCATGTGGTGGACAACTTGAAGTTGTCACAGGAGAAGGCTCAGCGTTTTGCCAACCGCCGCCGCGGTGTGGGTCCCCGACTTCGTGTTGGAGATTTGGTGTGGCTGTCTTCTCGATTTGTTCCTATGAAGGTCTCCTCTCCTAAATTTAAGCCTCGCTTCATCGGTCCTTACAAGATATTGGAAATCCTTAATCCTGTGTCCTTTCGCTTGGATCTTCCGGTTTCGTTTGCCATTCACAACGTGTTCCATAGGTCTTTGTTACGACGCTACGTTGTGCCTGTGGTTCCTTCTGCTGAGCCTCCTGCTCCGGTGTTGGTTGAGGGCGAGTTGGAGTACGTGGTGGAGAAGATCTTGGATTCTCGTCTCTCCAGGCGGAGGTATTTGGTCAAGTGGAAGGGTTATGGTCAGGAGGATGATTCCTGGGTGGTTGCCTCTGATGTGCATGCGGCCGATTTGGTTCGTGCCTTTCACGCTGCTCATCCTGATCGCCCTGGTGGTCTTGGTGAGGGTTCGGTGACCCCTCCTTAAGGGGGGGGTACTGTTGTGAATTAGACTTTTTTGGCTCCCTCTAGTGGTTACTAGTGATATGACTCTGGGATTTCCTTCCCTCTGTTTGCACCCAGCTGGGTCGTTACTTCAGGGGTGTTGCTATATAAACCTCTTTGAACCTTAGTCTAGTGCCTGGCATCGGTGTTATCAGACACATTCTGTTTGCTCCTGTTTGCTGGTCCTGGTTCGTGCTAAATTAAGCTAAGTCTTGCTTCTTTGTTTTTTGGGTTATTTGTTTGCTATCATTTTTTGCCAGCTTGTACTAAATGTGATTCCTGACCTTGCTGGTAGCTCTAGGGGGCTGGTGTTCTCCCCCTGGGCCGTTAGACGGTTCGGGGGTTCTTGAATTTCCAGTGTGGATATTTTTGATAGGATTTTTTGCTGACCATATAAGTTATCTTTCTATATTCTGCTATTAGCTAGTGGGCCTCTCTTTGCTAAATTCCTAGCTCATTCTTATGTTTGTCTTTTCCTCTTACCTCACCGTTATTATTTGTGGGGGGCTTCTATCCAACCTTTTGGGGTATTTCCTCTGGAGGCAAGAAAGGTCTTTCTTTTCCCTTCTAGGGGTAGTTAGCTCTCCGGCTGGCGCGAGACGTCTAGGATCAACGTAGGAACGTTCCCCGGCTGCTGGTATTTGTGGTGCTAGGATTAGTTATATGGTCAGCCCAGTTACCACTGCCCTAGGAGCTGGTTTTCTGTATTTACTGACTTAGCATTATTCCTGAGACCCTCTGCCATTAGGGTCATAACAGTCTTGTATGTCTTCCATTTTCTAATTATTGCTCCCACTGTTGATTTCTTCACTCCAAGCTGGTTGGCTATTGCAGATTCAGTCTTCCCAGCCTGGTGCAGGGCTACAATTTTGTTTCTGGTGTCCTTTGACAGCTCTTTGGTCTTCCCCATAGTGGAGTTTGGAGTCAGACTGTTTGAGGGTGTGCACAGGTGTCTTTTTATACTGATAACAAGTTTAAACAGGTGCCATTACTACAGGTAATGAGTGGAGGAAAGAGGAGACTCTTAAAGAAGAAGTTACAGTTCTGTGAGAGCCAGAAATCTGGATTGTTTGTTTCTGACCAAATACTTATTTTCCACCATAATATGCAAATAACATGATAAAAAAACAGACAATGTGATTTTCTGGATTTTTTTTTCTCAGTTTGTCTCCCATAGTTGAGGTCTACCTATGATGTAAATTACAGACGCCTCTCATCTTTTTAAGTGGTGGAACTTTCACTATTGCTGACTGACTAAATACTTTTTTGCCCCACTATATATATATATATATATATATATATATATATATATATATATAAAATATTTTTTTAACATTTTTTTTTACTTTTTTACTTTTCAGCTTACATTTTAGTATAGGAGACTCAAACCTGTGATCCTTATAATTTAATTTTGTCACATATACTGTACATCTGACTTTTAGGAATGTGGCAATATGTTTACATAAAATAATTTTCGTACTTTTACTTTTTTTGTTACTTTTCACTTTACCTTTTAGTATAGAGGACTTGAAGCTGCGATAGTTTGATCACGTGAGTTTTATTCTGTAATGTTGCAGTATATAGTAAGGTTATATAGGCCCTTCTTCATAGGACCACCAAGATGGTGGTAGGGACCCATTGGCTCTGTGCGACCAAAGCTCACGCCGCTGTTTTTTTGGACAGGTGCTTGCCTCCTTCCCCTGTACTTGTTCCATACACCTGCTCCCGACATAAGATATAGTAGTACGTCCTATGTCTGGAAGGGGTTAATGGATGGTGCTCGATTAGTTCCATTGGCACCCCAAATACGGTGTACCGCCATACAGTGAACACATCACTGCACCATATATCACTTACACATATATCTGCGGCCATTTGTGGGTCAGTATTGCAGATGTCGCCCGTGTGACTGCACAGGGAGTATACAAATTGGGACTGCATGAAAATATAGGCAGTAACCATCCCACGCCTCTGTGTAAGGTGCTGATGTAAAGCGAAATTCCTCTGGCAGATTTTAAGGAGTGAAGGATTTCCAGAGATTACGTGAAGAAAGAGGCCGGGATTGTGGAGATGACAGAGCGTTAGTGGTAGGAGATAGGTCTGTGCGCGCGGAATAATCCGCTGTGCGGCCGGAGATGAAGTCGCGGCCACTAATAGGATTAGTTCTATGGGGAACATATCGGCGCTCACATACACAGGTGATGAAGTGGAGCGTGTGCACAAACTCACATTACAAGAAGGTTTCACGCTCGAGCCAAAAACTTCAGGACTCAAATCATGTCTCATTCTGACTGCTCTAAAAACTCCACATGAGTACGCTCACACTGGCATAGACTCTCCTGCGAGGGAATCGGGCCGATGATGCTAATGACACCCCACTCAAACTCTTGTCAGAGCGTGATCAAAGTGTCATCTTACTGTGATCTAGCATGATAGAATCGCATCACAGCTATGGAGAAGAAGGAGAACGTAATTTCTCCATCTTCTCCCTTGTATCTGTGAGCGGGTACATCGGACGGCACTGCGATGACATCTGAGTGCAGTCCAAGGTTTCACACGCACCTGTAGACTTGTACGGGTACGTGTGATTCAAGTATCGGAGCCACTTGCAGCATGCCGAATCAGCATGAGAAAATAATTACATATCTGCACTGCCTCGTAGAATAACATCGAGCCAAGTGCTAGCTGATAAAACATTGCATAGCACTATATAGAAACAGAAAGTCTCTTTTGCCTGCATGAGTCATCGTTAGAACTACAATTATACATGACTGCACAGTCCCTGGCAGGAGGTGGGAGTGCAGCTGATGGGTTAGGAGTTGAAGAGGAAGTGGTGTGATGACTGCTAGATAGTATGAGCATAAAAATTTGGATTGGATTGCTTCTTTAACTTCTATGGTCGACCTGAATATTTCTGTGAGATGGTTGCAGCTCTAGCTGTGTTTCATTTTTGTATCACTTTTGCTGCAGTATCTAACTGATCAGTAAAACTTTGCTGATCTTCTGGTAGCCTTCACCTTTCTTGTGTAAAGATAGTATTTTCTTTCTCAGGTCTTGTGACATTTCTCTTCCATGTGGTGCCATTGCTGACAGCTAGTGAACAAAAACTACCGTATATACTCGAGTATAAGCCGAGATTTTCAGCCCAAATTTTTGGGCTGAAAGTGCCCCTCTCGGCTTATACTCGAGTCATGGTCGGCGGCGGGTGAGGGGGAGAGAGGCTGTCACATACTCACCTACTCCTGGCGTTCCTGACGTAGTCCCCGCATGTCCCACGGTCTTCGGGTGCCGCAGCTCTTCCTCTGTTCAGCGGTCACATGGTACCGCTCATTAAAGTAATGAATATGGACTCCACCCCTATAGGGGTGGAGCCGCATATTCATTCCTTGTAATGAGCGGTACTAGTGACCGCTGACAGAGTTAGAAGCTACCGTGTCCAGGAGAAGGAGCCAGGGACCGCACCGGAGCAGGTAAGTATTTCATATTTACCTTCCCTCGTTCCACACGCCGGCGCCGCTCTATCTTCCCGTCCTCTTGCTGTGACTGTTGAGGTCAGAGGGCGCGATGATGTACTAGTGTGCGCGCCGCCCTCTGCCTGAACAGTCAGTGTGGAGAGACGGGACGCCGAGGAGCAGCGGGCAGCAAGAGAGGTGAGTATGTCACTTTTTTATTACAGCAGCAGCATTAAATGTGGCATGGTTTTATTTGGAGCATCTATGGGGCAATAATGAATTGTATGGACATCTATGTGGCAATAATGAAGTGTATGGAGCATCTATGTGGCAATAATGAATTGTATGGAGCATCTATGGGGCAATAATGAATTATATGGACATCTATGTGGCAATAATGAATTGTATGGAGCATCTATGGGGCAATAATGAATTACCGTATATACTCGAGTATAAGCCGACCCGAGTATAAGCCGACCCCCCTAATTTTGCCACAAAAAACTGGGAAAACTTATTGACTCGAGTATAAGCCTAGGGTGGAAAATGCAGCAGGTACCGGTGAATTTCAAAATTAGAAATAGATACTCCATACCATTCATTATGGCCCCATAGATGCTCCACATAAAGCTGTGCCATATATACAATGCTCTGCACCGTTGCCCCATAGATACTCCACATAAAGCTGTGCCATATATACAATGCTCTGCACCGTTGCCCCATAGATAGCTGTGCCATATATATATATGCTCTGCACCATTGCCCCATAGCTGTGCCATATAGTGCTCTGCACCGTTGCCCCATAGCTCTGCCATATAGTGCTCTGCACCGTTGCCCCATAGCTGTGCCATATATATAGTGCTCTGCACCGTTGCCCCATAGCTGTGCCATATAGTGCTCTGCACCATTGCCCCATAGCTGTGCCATATAGTGCTCTGCACCGTTGCCCCATAGCTCTGCCATATAATGCTCTGCACCATTGCCCCATAGCTCTGCCATATAGTGCTCTGCACCATTGCCCCATAGCTGTGCCATATAGTGCTCTGCACCATTGCCCCATAGCTGTGCCATATAGTGCTCTGCACCGTTGCCCCATAGCTCTGCCATATAGTGCTCTGCACCGTTGCCCCATAGCTGTGCCATATAGTGCTCTGCACCATTGCCCCATAGCTGTGCCATATAGTGCTCTGCACCATTGCCCTATAGCTGTGCCATATAGTGCTCTGCACCGTTGCCCCATAGCTGTGCCATATAGTGCTCTGCACTGTTGCCCCATAGCTGTGCCATATAGTGCTCTGCACCGTTGCCCCATAGCTGTGCCATATAGTGCTCTGCACCATTGCCCCATAGCTGTGCCATATAGTGCTCTGCACCATTGCCCTATAGCTGTGCCATATAGTGTTCTGCACTGTTGCCCCATAGCTGTGCCATATAGTGCTCTGCACCGTTGCCCCATAGCTGTGCCATATAGTGCTCTGCACCATTGCCCCATAGCTGTGCCATATAGTGCTCTGCACCATTGCCCTATAGCTGTGCCATATAGTGTTCTGCACTGTTGCCCCATAGCTCTGCCATATAGTGCTCTGCACCATTGCCCCATAGGTGCTCCACATAAATATGTGCTGTTGCTGCCGCTGCAATAAAAAAAACAAAAACACATACTCACCTCTCTTGCAGCTCCTCGGCGCCATCTTCCCGGCGTCTCTCTGCACTGACTGATCAGGCAGAGGGCGGCGCGCACACTATATGCGTCATCGCGCCCTCTGCCTGCAGTCAGTGCAGAGAGACGCCGGGAAGATGGCGCCGACGCCCGGCGTGTGGAACGAGGAGAGGTGAATATGCGATACTTACCTGCTCCCGGCGTCCCGCTCCTTCCCCCTGTCTGTCTTCGGTGCCGCAGCCTCTTTCTCTGTCAGCGGTCACCGGCACCGCTTCATTAGAGAAATGAATAGGCGGCTCCGCCCCTATGGGAGGTGGAGCAGCCTATTCATTTCTCTAATGAGCGGTCCCACGTGACCGCTCAGGGGAAGAGGCTGCGGCACCCGGAGACAGTGGGACGTGCAGGGGGGGCGACAGGAGCCCCGGAAGCAGGTAAGTATCTGACGGTGCTCACCCGCCGACCCCACCACCGATCATGACTCGAGTATAAGCCGAGGGGGCACTTTCAGCCCAAAAATTTGGGCTGAAAATCTCGGCTTATACTCGAGTATATACGGTATATGGACATCTATGTGGCAATAATGAATTGTATGGAGCATCTATGGGGCAATAATGAATTACATGGACATCTATGTGGCAATAATGAAGTGTATGGAGCATCTATGGGGCAATAATGAATTGTATGGAGCATCTATGGGGCAATAATGAATTGTATGTGCAGCGCCCCAGTGTCCTGGTCGTTGCAGTACTGTGGATCCGCCACTATGGGGAGCCATGGTGCGTTCGATGGCACTGAAGGAGTTCATCTGACCAGGTATCACAGACACCAATATGTTTCACAGCAGGGCCTCCGGGGGGAGCTAAGGGTTCTATTCATTAGGCCACTCCCCACCATAGTGGGTAAACTGGGGGTCAGGCAGGAAGTTAGAGGAGAAAGCTGACTGGATTGAACGAAGCAACACCTTGTGGCAGAGGGTGTTGTGGAGGAAGAGACAGTAGAGTCTCTGTCAGGGGTGGGATCCTGACAGAGGCTTGGCATTAGAAAGAATGTAACGGGACCGTGCCTGCTCAGCATAGCGGCGGTGCCCAAGAAAGGACTAGAAGCGAGATAGATTGTGCTGAGTGAGAAACGAGATCAAGCAAAAAGGAGAATACCAGTAGGGGTCATGCTGTAGGACCGGAGCAACATCCTACTGAGGCGCATTACCGGTGGCCGGAACGCCGAGGGAGTGGAATAGCATACAGCTTCAAGCCATACTCCAAACAGCGGCAGGGCAGTCAGTTTAAGGCGGGCTGTCTACCACATATCACCTATGAAGTCTTGGGGGGCAATTGCGGGAGAGGGGCGTCTCTAGGGTCCCGGAAGAACTCCAGGCCTACCTGACAAACGGGTGCCGTTCTGTTGTGAATTTGGATTCTGGGCTCCCCCGGTGGCTACTGGTGGAATTGAACTTGTGACATCATCTTCCCTGTTCACCTGTTCTGATTAGATCTGGGTGTCGCTATATAACCTGGCTTCTCTGTTAGATGCTTGCCGGTCAACAATGTTATCAGAAGCCTCTCTGTGCTTGTTCCTGCTCCCAGACATCTACTAGATAAGTTGGACATTCGTCCATGTTTTGTTTTTGTATTTTGGTTCCAGTTCACAGCTGCAGTTTCGTTACTGTGTCTGGAAAGCTCTTGTTGATCAGGAATTGCCACTCTGGTATTATGAGTTAATGCCAGAGTCCTAAAGTAATTTCTGGATGTGTTTTGTTAGGGTTTTCTACTGACCATGAAAGTATGCTTTCTGTCTTCTGCTATCTAGAAAGCGGACCTCAAATTTGCTAAAACTATTTTCCTGCTGCGTTTGTTGTTTCATCTCATATCACCGCCAATATATGTGGGGGGCTTCTGTCTCCTTTTTTTTGGGCATTTCTCTAGAGGTGAGTCAGGTCTTATATTTCCCTTTGCTAGCATTATTTAGTTCTCCGGCCGGCGCTGGGCATATAGGGATAAAAAGTAGGACATGCTACCTGGCTACTTCTAGATGATGCGGTAGGTTTAGTTCATGGTCAGTACAGTTACATCTTCCAAGAGCTTGTTCCTATAGAGGCTTATGCTAGTTCTCTGGCCATGGAGATCATGACAGTTTGACCGGCCCACTAAAGGGTTAAAATCCTTGGCTGAGAAAGGAGAGAAATAAGAAGTCTGCTGAAATTTTTTTTTTTTTTTTTTTTTTTTTCTCTAGTAGTTAGTGTGCTCTTAATTGGATCACTTGCCAGTCTGTCTATGCTGCAGTCTTTCTTTTTTTTCTCTCTCCTTCTAATCTTTGAATGGCTCTATGTTCACCTGTCTATAATGGATCTACAGAGTGTAACTGCAGGTTTGAATAATCTCGCCACGAAAGTACAAAGTTTGCAAGATTTTGTTGTTCATGCTCCGGTATCAGAGCCGAGAATTCCTTTGCCGGAATTCTTCTCAGGGAATAGATCTAGCTTTCAGAATTTTAGAAATAATTGTAAGTTATTTTTGTCCCTGAAATCTCGTTCTGCTGGAGACCCTGCACAGCAGGTTGGGATTGTGATTTCCTTGCTCCGCGGCGACCCTCAAGATTGGGCTTTTGCATTGGCACCAGGGGATCCTGCGTTGCGCAATGTGGATGCGTTTTTTCTGGCCTTGGGCTTGCTGTATGAGGAACCTCATTTGGAACTTCAGGCAGAAAAAACTTTGATGTCCCTATCGCAGGGGCAAGATGAAGCTGAAATTTACTGCCAAAAATTCCGTAAATGGTCTGTGCTTACTCAGTGGAATGAGTGTGCCTTGGCGGCTACTTTCAGAGAGGGTCTTTCTGATGCCATTAAGGATGTTATGGTGGGGTTCCCTGTGCCTGCAAGTCTGAATGAGTCCATGACAATGGCCATTCAGATCGATAGGCGTCTGCGGGAGCGCAAACCAGTGCACCATCTGGCGGTGTCCACTGAGAAGACGCCAGAAAACATGCAGTGTGATAGAATTCTGTCCAGAAGCGAGCGGCAGAATTTTAGACGGAAAAATGGGTTGTGTTTCTATTGTGGGGATTCTACTCATGTTATATCAGCATGCTTTAAGCGTACTAAAAAGCTTGATAAATCCGTTCCCATTGGCACTTTACAGTCTAAATTTATTTTGTCTGTGACCCTGATTTGCTCTTTGTCATCTATTACTACGGACGCCTATATCGACTCTGGCGCCGCTTTGAGTCTTATGGATTGGTCCTTTGCCAATCGTTGTGGGTATGATTTAGAGCCTTTGGAGACTCTTATTCCTCTGAAGGGGATTGACTCCACCCCATTGGCTAATAATAAACCACAATACTGGACACAAGTGACTATGTGTATTAATCCGGATCACCAGGAGACTATTCGTTTTCTGGTGCTGTATAATCTACATGATGATTTGGTGCTAGGATTGCCATGGCTGCAGTCTCACAACCCAGTCCTTGACTGGAGAGCTATGTCTGTGTTGAGCTGGGGATGTAAGGGGACTCATGGGGACGTACCTTTGGTGTCCATTTCATCATCTATTCCCTCTGAAATCCCTGAGTTCCTGTCTGATTATCGTGACGTCTTTGAAGAACCCAAGCTGGGTTCACTACCTCCGCACCGTGAGTGCGATTGTGCTATAGATTTAATTCCGGGTAGTAAATACCCAAAGGGTCGTTTATTTAATCTGTCTGTGCCTGAACATACTGCTATGCGAGAATATATAAAGGAGTCCTTGGAAAAGGGACATATTCGTCCATCGTCATCTCCCTTAGGAGCCGGTTTTTTCTTTGTGTCAAAAAAAGACGGCTCTTTGAGACCATGTATTGATTATCGGCTTTTGAATAAAATCACTGTAAAATATCAATACCCATTGCCGTTGCTGACTGATTTGTTTGCTCGCATAAAGGGGGCCAAGTGGTTCTCTAAGATTGATCTCCGTGGGGCGTATAATTTGGTGCGGATCAGGCAGGGGGATGAGTGGAAAACCGCATTTAATACGCCCGAGGGCCACTTTGAGTATTTGGTGATGCCTTTTGGTCTTTCTAATGCCCCTTCAGTCTTCCAGTCCTTTATGCATGATATTTTCCGCGATTTTTTGGATAAATTTATGATAGTGTATCTGGATGATATTCTGATTTTTTCGGATGATTGGGACTCTCATGTCCGGCAAGTTAAGAGGGTTTTTCAGGTTTTGCGGTCTAATTCTCTGTGTGTCAAGGGTTCTAAGTGCGTTTTTGGGGTTCAGAGAATTTCCTTTTTGGGATATATTTTTTCTCCCTCTTCCATTGAGATGGATCCTGTCAAGGTTCAAGCTATTTGTGATTGGACGCAGCCCTCTTCTCTTAAAAGTCTTCAGAAATTTTTGGGCTTTGCCAACTTTTATCGTCGATTTATTTCTGGTTTTTCGGATGTCGTTAAGCCATTGACCGATTTGACTAGACAGGGTGCTGATGTTGCTAATTGGTCCCCTGATGCTGTGGAGGCCTTTCAGGAGCTTAAGCGCCGTTTTTCTTCTGCCCCTGTGTTGCGTCAGCCTGATGTGACTCTTCCTTTTCAGGTTGAGGTCGACGCTTCTGAGATCGGGGCTGGGGCAGTGTTGTCGCAGAAAAGTTCTGACTGCGCCGTGATGAGGCCTTGTGCCTTCTTTTCCCGTAAATTTTCGCCCGCTGAGCGGAATTATGATGTTGGGAATCGGGAGCTTTTGGCCATGAAGTGGGCGTTTGAGGAGTGGCGCCATTGGCTCGAGGGGGCCAGACATCAGGTGGTGGTATTGACTGACCACAAAAATTTGATCTATCTTGAGACCGCCAGGCGCCTGAATCCTAGACAGGCGCGCTGGTCATTATTTTTCTCTCGGTTTAATTTTGTGGTATCGTACCTACCGGGTTCTAAGAATGTTAAGGCGGATGCCCTTTCTAGGAGTTTTGAGCCTGATTCACCCGGCAACTCTGACCCCACAGGTATTCTTAAGGAGGGAGTTATCTTGTCAGCCGTTTCTCCAGACCTGCGGCGGGCCTTGCAGGAGTTTCAGGCGGATAGACCGGATCGTTGTCCGCCTGATAGGTTGTTTGTTCCTGATGATTGGACCAGTAGAGTCATCTCTGAGGTACATTCTTCTGCATTGGCAGGTCATCCTGGAATTTTTGGTACCAGGGATTTGGTGGCAAGATCCTTCTGGTGGCCTTCCCTGTCACGAGATGTGCGAGGCTTTGTGCAGTCTTGTGACGTTTGTGCTCGGGCCAAGCCTTGTTGTTCTCGGGCTAGTGGATTATTGTTGCCCTTGCCTATTCCTAAGAGGCCTTGGACACACATCTCGATGGATTTTATTTCAGATCTGCCTGTTTCTCAGAAGATGTCTGTCATCTGGGTGGTGTGTGACCGTTTTTCTAAGATGGTCCATTTGGTTCCCCTGCCCAAATTGCCTTCTTCTTCCGAGTTGGTGCCCCTGTTTTTTCAAAATGTTGTTCGTTTGCATGGTATTCCTGAGAATATCGTTTCTGACAGAGGAACCCAATTTGTGTCTAGATTTTGGCGGGCATTCTGTGCTAGGATGGGCATAGATTTGTCTTTTTCGTCTGCTTTTCACCCTCAGACTAATGGCCAGACCGAGCGGACTAATCAGACCCTGGAGACATATCTGAGGTGTTTTGTGTCTGCTGACCAGGATGATTGGGTTGCTTTTTTGCCATTGGCGGAGTTCGCCCTCAATAATCGGGCCAGCTCTGCCACTTTGGTGTCCCCGTTTTTCTGTAATTCGGGGTTCCACCCTCGATTTTCCTCCGGTCAGATGGAATCCTCGGATTGTCCTGGAGTGGATGCGGTGGTGGAGAGATTGCATCATATCTGGGGGCAGGTGATGGACAATTTAAAGTTGTCCCAGGAGAAGACTCAGCTTTTTGCCAACCGTCACCGTCGTGTTGGTCCTCGGCTTTGTGTTGGAGATTTGGTGTGGTTGTCTTCTCGTTTTGTCCCTATGAGGGTCTCATCTCCTAAGTTTAAGCCTCGGTTCATCGGTCCGTATAAAATATTGGAGATTCTTAACCCTGTTTCCTTCCGTTTGGACCTCCCTGCATCCTTTTCTATTCATAACGTTTTTCATCGGTCGTTATTGCGCAGGTATGAGGCACCGGTTGTGCCTTCCGTTGAGCCTCCTGCTCCGGTGTTGGTTGAGGGTGAGTTGGAGTACGTTGTGGAAAAAATCCTAGACTCCCGTGTTTCCAGACGGAGACTCCAGTATCTGGTCAAGTGGAAGGGATACGGCCAGGAGGATAATTCTTGGGTCACTGCATCTGATGTTCATGCCTCTGATCTGGTTCGTGCCTTTCATAGGGCCCATCCTGATCGCCCTGGTGGTTCTGGTGAGGGTTCGGTGCCCCCTCCTTGAGGGGGGGGTACTGTTGTGAATTTGGATTCTGGGCTCCCCCGGTGGCTACTGGTGGAATTGAACTTGTGACATCATCTTCCCTGTTCACCTGTTCTGATTAGATCTGGGTGTCGCTATATAACCTGGCTTCTCTGTTAGATGCTTGCCGGTCAACAATGTTATCAGAAGCCTCTCTGTGCTTGTTCCTGCTCCCAGACATCTACTAGATAAGTTGGACATTCGTCCATGTTTTGTTTTTGTATTTTGGTTCCAGTTCACAGCTGCAGTTTCGTTACTGTGTCTGGAAAGCTCTTGTTGATCAGGAATTGCCACTCTGGTATTATGAGTTAATGCCAGAGTCCTAAAGTAATTTCTGGATGTGTTTTGTTAGGGTTTTCTACTGACCATGAAAGTATGCTTTCTGTCTTCTGCTATCTAGAAAGCGGACCTCAAATTTGCTAAAACTATTTTCCTGCTGCGTTTGTTGTTTCATCTCATATCACCGCCAATATATGTGGGGGGCTTCTGTCTCCTTTTTTTTGGGCATTTCTCTAGAGGTGAGTCAGGTCTTATATTTCCCTCTGCTAGCATTATTTAGTTCTCCGGCCGGCGCTGGGCATATAGGGATAAAAAGTAGGACATGCTACCTGGCTACTTCTAGATGATGCGGTAGGTTTAGTTCATGGTCAGTATAGTTACATCTTCCAAGAGCTTGTTCCTATAGAGGCTTATGCTAGTTCTCTGGCCATGGAGATCATGACACCGTTCCAACCTGAATAACAGGGAGGGATGGAATACGAGAAGAACATCAGTGAATCGATTTGTGAGGGAACTTAAGAAACAGACACAACAGTTGTGGCTGTTGTGAAATTGGATTCTGGGCTCCCCCGGTGGCCACTTGTGGAATTTAACTTGTGTGCATCATCCCCTCTGTTCACCTGCTCCTATCAGGATGTGGGAGTCGCTATATAACCTTGCTCCTCTGTCAGTTTCATGCCGGTCAACAATGTAATCAGTAGCCTTTCTGTGCTTGTTCCTGCTACTAGACAACTCCCAGCTAAGTTGGACTTTTGTCCTTGTGTGTTTTTGCATTTTGTTCCTGTTCACAGCTGCTGTTTCGTTACTGTGTCTGGAAAGCTCTTGTGAGCGGAAATTGCCACTCTGGTGTTATGAGTTAATGCTAGAGTCTTAAAGTAATTTCTAGATGGTGTTTTGATAGGGTTTTCTGCTGACCATGAAAGTGCCCTTTCTGTCTTCATGCTATCTAGTAAGCGGACCTCGATTTTGCTAAACCTATTTTCATACTACGTTTGTCATTTCATCTAAAATCACCGCCAATATATGTGGGGGCCTCTGTCTGCCTTTTGGGAAAATTTCTCTAGAGGTGAGCCAGGACTGTCTTTTCCTCTGCTAGGATTAGGTAGTTCTCCGGCTGGCGCTGGGCATCTAGGGATAAAAAAAACGTAGGCATGCTACCCGGCCACTTCTAGTTGTGCGGCAGGTTTAGTTCATGGTCAGTATAGTTTCCATCTTCCAAGAGCTAGTTCTCATATATGCTGGGCTATGTTCTCTCGCCATTGAGAATCATGACATGTGGGGTACTTTCCGTGAGCACAGCAGGGAAGGACTACAACACATAGCGCTAAGAAGGAGGGCACTGATTTCCACCTGTGAGGAGAACTCTGGAAGTGCCATTGGACCGGCCGGACTTGCGCAGCCTGGTGAACCGTATTCTGGACTGAGGACTCAGAGATCTCCAGTAAAGAGGTAAAGAGACTGCAACCTGGTGTCCTCGTTATTTACCGCGACCTGCACCCCACAACTGCACCGTTACAACACCACTTATTTCACCGGACGTCCCCCACTGACAGACAGGGCCACGGACCGGGTCTAGCCACTGTGACAACCCCAGGACTGAGACTCAGGGGCCCGGCTCCGGGTACCCCTCGGCCCTGCGGCGGTGTGGGGGCGCTCCGCAAACTTGGCGTCACGAACAGGATCTACTTAAGCCTGAAGAATCAGGTCATGTGTGCCTTGGAACTGTGATTTATTATACTTGGAACTGTGATTCGTTGTGCTTGGACTGTAACTTTATTGAGAGACTGTGTGCTGCCATTACTACAAGGATTGCCGCCAAAACCGCGCGCCATTGCAGCGCTGAGGAGAAGCGCAGGAGAAGAGAAGGGGCGTGAAGGGGGCGTAGGCAAGCTGGAGACCGCGAACAGCAATGGCCGCCCAGTCTAAATATTTCTGCACGGTGAGGACGTGTCCGTCAGCAGCAGAGATCCGCCTCCTAATCCTTAATGGGGGGCGGAGGCAGAGAAAACGAAACCGCTTCCGAAGGAGAGAGCGGGAAAAAGACCAGGAAGTGACCCACGTGGAGGACGCTATGGCCAGCAGCTCCGAACCCGGTAGTGGGGTTGAAGTGGAAGTCTCCCCCGACTACCTGGATGAGCCCAGCAACCCGTCCTCCGTGGATAACACCAGATTCCTGAGAGCCGAGATGGAGGACTTATATAACCAGCTCCTCCAACTGAATGTGAGAGTCCAGGCTCCGCACCCGGTGGTGCCGGCAGAGGGTTCCCGGACATCGGAGTTCTCACCGGAAGAACCAGCAGGACCTGCTGCAGAAAGTGAACTTGTACCAGTTGGTGAGTCCGCCGATCCTGCCCCGCCAGCCGAGGGTGTGTTAGTGGGTCCCGTAGCGGCACTACCTCTCCCGGGAGCCCGTAAACTCCAGCGCCTGCTACCATGGGAGGAAGCCACGGGTATGGAACCCCGTATGCGAGCCCCAATCACCCCTACTCCCTTGCTGTGTGAGGTCCATGCGGAGCGCACGGTGTGCCGCTGGGTGAACCCCGGATCCAATCTTATGGGGTTCCCCGGGGTGGAGACCCAGAAGGGGGAGATGGTACAGGCCCTAAGCTGGGAGGAATACTGGGTCCAGCTAGAACAATGGTGGCGAGAGGAAGAGAAAATATATCAGGCTGGGCGGGAGGCCCACCATCAAAAGGATTTGGCGGTTAAGGACCGGGCCCGTAAGGACCCCACCACTCACCAGGCCCCGCGCAGGCAGGGCATCGTCACCACCTTTAAACTCCGAGGAGGCTGGGGCTTTATTAAAGAACCGGGGCTGTACGCGGAGGTCTTTGTTAACCGACGGGATGTCGAGTCGCACCTCAGAGAGGGCCACCCCGATCGAGACCTCTACCCGGGGGACAGCGTTACTTACACCCGGCATTTTGGGGAAAAGGGGTGGTTCGCGCTGAACGTCTACAAGAAAGAGAAACCAGCCCCTGTAGCTAAAGTGCCCCCGTGTGACCGATCTGCAACCACTCTGGTCACTCCCACCTGTCTGATCACGGAACCTGCGATCTGCCACATGATCCCCGCAACCACCGCAGTGGCCAAAGAAGTGTCTTTTCAAGTAACTGATGCTCCTGATGTACCAGCGCAGAAAGAAGTAGGAACGCAGACCCTCATCACCGCACACGATCTGGTTGTGCAACAGACCTGCACCCATGGGGTGTACCTGGCCGCGGGAGTGAACCTGGAACCTGAACTGCCTGTATTGCAGGGGTTCCCCCGCCAGGTGGCGCCTCGTGGGGGATTCTGAGATTTTAATGCTTGAAAATGTAAATAGTTACTGTTTCTGATTGTTTGTTACTGAACCCGTCCAGGGTTAACCCCTTTTATGGATCCCTTTGTTTACCCGGGATCCTTATTGTTTGTCTTTCTACAGTTTTGCACAAGTTTTACAAACTGAGAAATCATGAACAGTGCATGATCCAAACTTTCTTGTAAATAGTTTGCACCTTATTAAAGGCGCTTCCTACTGGTTTTATTTAAAGACTCTTTGCGAAGATACCGTTCTGGAACCTTTGCTGAACAAAGACTGGTAGGCTGAGAAGACGAGCTACCTCAGAAAGACTTGATCCTCTTTTAAAGGGGATGTCCAACAGCGTACTTACGGGAGATACTGTTTTAAGCACAGTAATGCCATGATAATGTTGGAATGAGAAAAGTTGTATGTGTTTTAACTAGTTAGATGTAAAGAAATACTGATAATGTGCTCTGAGAAGTGAAAGGTGAAAGATAGAAGAAGGATGCAGTGGGCCCGTAGAGATAGATGGGGTGTCCAGCATGCAAGAAAGGAAGAAAGATAATGAGAAGGCTTAATGTTCGATAGAAAATGTTTTGATAATGCTGATAGAAAGTTAGGATAGAAGGTAAACCCTGAGTCCCCATAGAAAGTTAATAATGTGTTACTAAGGACAGAAAGTGAACCCGTAGGGGTTAGTGAGTGAGTCCTAATAGGAGCCAAGTAGAGCCGGCTCCATGTTCTCTAATTGAAAGGAATGTTATGTCTATACCATGTATAGTAGAGAAAGGCAGTAGGCCCTGGCTGAACGGGGCGGTCCTGTAAAAGAAAGGAGAGGCAGTAGGTCTGGTGCCATAGGGACAGGCGGTCCTGCAGGTTCAAAGTAGGAGAATGAAAAGTTAACTTGCCCTGTAATGTGATTATGGGAAGGCCTTTAGCGAGCTAGGAGTGTATGTTCCTTGAAGGCAATGTTAAATTATTGTTCGTTAAATTGCACTTAGTAGAATACCCGGTTGGGTAATGAGAGTTAATTGTAGCCTGTTGCTATGATATTTAATTATGTTTGTATTGTTCAAGTGTCCTTACCTCCCATAAAGGGAAGCCTGTTCAAGTATACTTATTGTCATTGCACTCAACAAAATTGTATGTCTTTTTGCTAACTTGTATTGTTGTTTTCTTCCCAGTCCCGGAGTACTGTGTTTAACCAGGGGGGAGTGCAGCGCCCCAGAGTCCTGGTCGTTGCAGTACTGTGGATCCGCCACTATGGGGAGCCATGGTGCGTTCGATGGCACTGAAGGAGTTCATCTGACCAGGTATCACAGACACCAATATGTTTCACAGCAGGGCCTCCGGGGGGAGCTAAGGGTTCTATTCATTAGGCCACTCCCCACCATAGTGGGTAAACTGGGGGTCAGGCAGGAAGTTAGAGGAGAAAGCTGACTGGATTGAACGAAGCAACACCTTGTGGCAGAGGGTGTTGTGGAGGAAGAGACAGTAGAGTCTCTGTCAGGGGTGGGATCCTGACAGAGGCTTGGCATTAGAAAGAACGTAACGGGACCGTGCCTGCTCAGCATAGCGGCGGTGCCCAAGAAAGGACTAGAAGCGAGATAGATTGTGCTGAGTGAGAAACGAGATCAAGCAAAAAGGAGAATACCAGTAGGGGTCATGCTGTAGGACCGGAGCAACATCCTACTGAGGCGCATTACCGGTGGCCGGAACGCCGAGGGAGTGGAATAGCATACAGCTTCAAGCCATACTCCAAACAGCGGCAGGGCAGTCAGTTTAAGGCGGGCTGTCTACCACATATCACCTATGAAGTCTTGGGGGGCAATTGCGGGAGAGGGGCGTCTCTAGGGTCCCGGAAGAACTCCAGGCCTACCTGACAAACGGGTGCCGTTCCAACCTGAATAACAGGGAGGGATGGAATACGAGAAGAACATCAGTGAATCGATTTGTGAGGGAACTTAAGAAACAGACACAACAGTTGTGGGGTACTTTCCGTGAGCACAGCAGGGAAGGACTACAACACATAGCGCTAAGAAGGAGGGCACTGATTTCCACCTGTGAGGAGAACTCTGGAGGTGCCATTGGACCGGCCGGACTTGCGCAGCCTGGTGAACCGTATTCTGGACTGAGGACTCAGAGATCTCCAGTAAAGAGGTAAAGAGACTGCAACCTGGTGTCCTCGTTATTTACCGCGACCTGCACCCCACAACTGCACCGTTACAACACCACTTATTTCACCGGACGTCCCCCACTGACAGACAGGGCCACGGACCAGGTCTAGCCACTGTGACAACCCCAGGACTGAGACTCAGGGGCCCGGCTCCGGGTACCCCTCGGCCCTGCCGCGGTGTGGGGGCGCTCCGCATATGATGCATTTATATATCTATTTTTAATTTTGAAATTCACCGGTAGCTGCTGCATTTTCCACCCTAGGCTTATACTCGAGTCAATAAGTTTTCACAGTTTTTTTGTGGCAAAATTAGGGGGGTCGGCTTATACTCGGGTCAGCTTATACTCGAGTATATACGGTAAATCTCCGAGCAGTTACAAATACTTGGACACCACCCAAGCGTGCTCGGGAGAACCCGAGCAACGAGTATACTCGCGCATCACTACTGACAGCATGAAATGGGAAGGGGTTTTCTTTAAATAGTGTCCCTTTTATAGTCACCTGTCTGCTGGACACCTGTGTAATGAATAATTAGACTTAGCTGAGGTTGAATTCTTGTTAATTTGAATACTGCAATCCAAACTTTAGCTTTGCTCCTAAGACTTTCATTGAGGTGGACTCATTTTTGCAACTTAGTCTTGAATGAATTTGTTCGGAAAATTAACTTTTTTGAGTGTGCAAAATAAACATTTTGTTTGCAATCAACGGCTGCAAGTATTTTGCAGTACAGTGTCCCATAGAAAATGTTGATTCTAGACCTAGTGACAGGTTCCCTTTAAAAGCCCTTCTAGACCCCTCCTTACATTTGTTATAGGCTGTGTCGCAGTCTGTAACCAGCAATAAATCATAGGCAGTAAATGGGATTTCTACTTTGACCAGATCATTTTTTTTTATTGGACGCTAGATCGGGTAATCCCTCTATTGTATCGGATCACATCCTGCAAAAATAAAGGAGAGGAAATCCAGTTCCATAGGACAGAGTTGCAGGTGGCAGGTGGCTATGCCCCGGAGCTGTCCCCTCCTGCAGGCAATCATCACTCCAAACTTTTGTAGATAACTTCTTTGAAATCGGCTACCAAATGCAAATGTGGCTTATTACAGAGCGATCCTGCTCCTTTCCCGAGGTTTTCACTCCATAAACAGCTGCCTGACCCTGGAGTACGACCTGTGCAGCTTTCTCCCTGTCTGTGGAGTTTCCCTTTTATGGAATGGACGTTCCTTAATTAAAATCCGTAAATGTTGTATTACTGAAAAAAAAAGGGTTTTTTTCCTATTACTGCCCATATTTCGAAGAATTTTGCTTGGAGCTGATTAATCAAATGCACCATTCAGGTCTTGAAGCTGTTCCGTCTATACAATGTATCAGAGGTGTATTCTCAGCTTCTCAATGGCGCCATGCAGGTTGGGGCATCACGATGTGCCGCCACAATGACACGACGCGCACCACGATGGCATGGTGTGTAGTGACCCCAGAAGAGCATGCGGAGAACCGGATGGTGGGCTGCGGGGGCGGTTGGGCAGGTAATCAGTGAACTCATCATTACTTTTTTAACCTTTTGCTGGCGCTTTGCGATTCAGAAAAATGGTGGCCGCCGCAATCTGAATTTGAGGAAATGTGTTGAATTTGTGACTGCAGACTTTTATTCCAAGGCCGGACAAACCCCTGTTGTTTTTAACAGGTGTTTGTGCTATTAATTTTTCTTCTCAAATTTTTTTTCCATATAATAATTTGTACTAAAAATAAAAAATATTCACACTGGCCACTAGGGCTTTTTTAGACTCTTAACTTTCTATTGCTTTAGGAAACAACTCATGTACATTAGTCACAATGGTAAGACAATGACCCTATCTTTTGTATGATCTGGTCCTGGGTAGTAAGCCTGCATAAAGGTCATTGTTAAGGGAGGAGGTGAGCTGTGACATCACCTATCGTGACTGGTGGATCCCGTATTATCAGCTGTAAATAGAGGCATTATCATTCATTGTACAGGAGGAGGAGGTGAGCTGTGACATCACCTATTATGAATGGTGGATCCTGTATTATCTACTGTATATAGAGGTGTTATCAGTCATTGTACAGGAGGAGGAGGTGAGCTGTGACATCACCTATTGTGAATGGTGGATCCGGTGTTATCTACTGTATATAGAGGTGTTATCAGTCATTGCACAGGAGGAGGAGTTGAGCTGTGACATCACCTATTATGAATGGTTGCTCCTGTGTTATCTACTGTATATAGAGGTGTTATCAGTCATTGTACAGGAGGAGGTGAGCTGTGACATCACCTATTGTGAATGGTGGATCCTGTGTTATCTACTGTATATAGAGGTGTTATCAGTCATTGTACAGGAGGAGGAGGTGAGCTGTGACATCACCTATTGTGAATGGTGGATCCTGTGTTATCTACTGTATATAGAGGTGTCATCAGTCATTGTACAGGATGAGGTGAGCTGTGACATCACCTATTGTGAATGGTGGATCCTGTGTTATCTACTGTATATAGAGGTGTTACCAGTCATTGTACAGGAGGAGGAGGTGAGCTGTAACATCACCTATTGTGAATGGTGGATGCTGTGTTATCTATTGTATATAGAGGTGTTATCAGTAATTGTACAGGAGGAGAAGGAGGTGAGCTGTGACATCATCTATTGTGAATGGTGGATCCTGTGTTATCTACTGTATATAGAGGTGTCATCAGTCATTGTACAGGAGGAGGAGGTGAGCTGTGACATCACCTATTGTGAATGGTGGATCCTGTGTTATCTACTGTATATAGAGGTGTTATCAGTCCTTGTACAGGAGGAGGAGGTGAGCTGTGACATCACCTATTGTGAATGGTGGATCCTGTGTTATCTACTGTATATAGAGGTGTTATCGGTCATTGTACAGGAGGAGGATGAGGTGAGCTGTGACATCATCTATTGTGAATGGTGGATCCTCTATTATCTACTGTATATAAAGGTGTTATCAGTCATTGTACAGGAGGAGGATAAGGTGAGCTGTGACATCACCTATTGTGAATGGTGGATCCTCTATTATCTACCGTATATAGAGGTGTTATCAGTCATTGTACAGGAGGAGGTGAGCTGTGATATCACCTATTGTGAATGGTGGATCCTGTGTTATCTACTGTATATAGAGGTGTTATCACTCATTGTACAGGAGGATGAGGTGAGCTGTGACATTACCTATTGTGAATGGTGGATCCTGTGTTATCTACTGTATATAGAGGTGTTATCAGTCATTGCACAGGAGGAGGAGTTGAGCTGTGACATCACCTATTGTGAATGGTGGATCCTGTGTTATCTACTGTATATAGAGGTGTTATCAGTCATTGTACAGGAGGAGGAGGTGAGCTGTGTCATCACCTATTGCGAATGGTGGATCCTGTGTTATCTACTGTATATAGAGATGTTATCAGTCATTGTACAGGAGGAGGAGGTGAGCTGTGACATCTATTGTGAATGGTGGATCCTGTGTTATCTACTGTATATAGAGGTGTTATCAGTCATTGTACAGAAGGAGGAGGTGAGCTGTGACATCACCTATTATGAATGGGGGATCCTGTGTTATATACTGTATATAGAGGTGTTATCAGTCATTGTACAGGAGGAGGTGAGCTGTGACATCACCTATTGCGAATGGTGGATCCTGTGTTATCTACTGTATATAGAGGTGTTATCAGTCATTGTACAGGAGGAGGAGGTGAGCTGTGCCATCACCTATTGTGAATGGTGGATCCTGTGTTATCTACTGTATATAGAGGTGTTATCAGTCATTGTACAGGAGAAGGAGGTGAGCTGTGACATCACCTATTGTGAATGGTGGATCCTGTGTTATCTACTGTATATAGAGGTGTTATCAGTCATTGTACAGGAGGAGGAGGTGAGCTGTGACATCACCTATTGTAAATGGTGGATCCTGTGTTATCTACTGTATATAGAAGTGTTATCAGTCATTGTACAGAAGGAGGAGGTGAGCTGTGACATCACCTATTATGAATGGTGGATCCTGTGTTATATACTGTATATAGAGGTGTTATCAGTCATTGTACAGGAGGAGGAGGTGAGCTGTGACATCACCTATTGTGAATGGTGGATCCTGTGTTATCTACTGTATATAGAAGTGTTATCAGTCATTGTACAGGAGGAGGAGTAGGTGAGCTGTGATATCACCTATTGTGAATGGTGGATCCTGTGTTATCTACTGTATATAGAGGTGTTATCAGTCATTGTACAGGAGGAGGAGGTGAGCTGTGACATCACCTATTGTGAATGGTGGATCCTGTGTTATCTACTGTATATAGAGGTGTTATCAGTCATTGTACAGGAGGAGGAGGTGAGCTGTGACATCACCTATTGTGAATGGTGGATCCTGTGTTATCTACTGTACATAGAGGTGTTATCAGTCATTGTACAGGAGGAGGAGGTGAGCTGTGACATCACCTATTATCAGTCACCTGTTATCAGTCATTGTACAGGAGGAGGAGGTGAGCTGTGACATCACCTATTGTGAATGGTGGATCCTGTGTTATCTACTGTATATAGAGGAGTTATCAGTCATTGTACAGGAGGAGGAGGTGAGCTGTGACATCACCTATTATGAATTGTGGGTCCTGTATTACAAGCTGTGTATAGAAGTGCTATCCCTCCTAGAAATTATATCTCTGATGATAAAGAAACTGCTGAAAACTCTTTCTGAAAGGACAGGATGTATGAATCTAAAATTACCCCTGTGGCCAATGTGTAAATTGCAGGATTATAAATTGTATTTATTTTTAATAAACATTGTGATATGCTCCTTAATTTGAAGGAGAAAGTGTAACCTTTATGTCACCTTGGAAAGCTACAAGCTACTGTAAACTAATATTCAAATTATAACAAATGTTGATATAAGAATTCTGCGTGTTCCAGCATTGGCATTTTTTATTTATTGCCCTGGAGTTTTCCTTCCTTGCTTTGCTGCACTGGGGTCATCAGTTCGATCCCAACCAGAACCCAACCACATGGATACTGTATGTTCTTCCAGGATTTGCATGGGTTTCCTCCAGGAAATCTGGTTTCTTTGCACAGTCCAACAACATATTAGTAAGTTAACGGGCTTCCTATAAAAATAACCGAATTATGTCTGTGTGGTCTGAAAGTTAGAAAGAGTGAGGATGTGCCTGAATATGTAACAAATCATCACATTATTGTATCTGATGCCCAGTTCTGAGGATGTAATGGAAGATTTGGGCTATACCCTCACTGACCTATAGAAACCGATCACACAACCCATAGTATATACAAGTAGATCTGAGTTTTTATCCACAAACAAATCTTGCATAAAGGTATGACAGGTGCTGTCCATTTATTAGACTTTACCCTTTCCATAATGTCCTTTTAACAACATATGGGTCTTATATAGGGGAAACCTAAAGGCCACTGTACATATTAGATGTCTGTCGGCCATTGGACAATCTTTCGAGCATCAACCATCTCCTGTTTGGCCGAGCGTTCCTGAGCTCTCTTTGAGAAAGCTGCCGAGAGAAGTCTCTGCCGGTGGCAGAACAAAGTGTTGGGTAGTCTGACATTGGACATACTGATTGACATTTCCCCTCAATAATCAGTTGGCCGGTGCCTCCATATACATTAGAGAGTCTGCGGAACCAGTCAGTATTGGTCAATATTAGTGTAAAGAGTATGGGTGGTGAATTTCTTAGGACAACACTCCTAGAGCCAGAAAGTGGACCAACAACCACTCTGGAGAACTTGCCATGACCATGAATTAGAAAGTCACTGGTGATGAACGAACATGCTCGGAGAAGGCGTTAACTGAGCATGCTCGGGTGCTAACGACTTTTGCGAGCTAGAAAAATATGTCCGAGTCCCCGCATCTGCTTGTCTCGCGACTGTTCGACAGCTGCAACACATGCAGAAATTGCCTGTTTGTTAGGCAATCACTGAATGTGTTGTCAATGTTGAGCAGATGCGAGACCTAGAACATATTATTCGAGCACGCTAAAGACACTCGATTAGCACCCGAGCATGCTCAGTTAACTCCTAGCATGTTCGCTCATCAATAGTCACCCTCCTGTTTGAATGAAAGCCTCGTAATGACAGTGGCCGCTGATGGAGGAACGTTTGATCACCTGGGAACAGTTGATTTCAGCAATCAGATGATCAACAGTGAATCCTTCTTTGGAGAATGGATTTCCCATATGGGACTGCCCATTTTAAGGGTTGGTATTATCAGAGGAAAGCCCTTTTTTTTTCATAGTATTGAAATGAACGAAGCATCTCTTCTGCCTCGTAGAGCGAGGTATCTCTCCTCTATGACATCCACATGTCCTAATATGAGCACAACCCCTTATATATCACCCCAATAATGTCAGAATTCAGCCCACGTAACCCAGCAACACCACCTCGGTAAATACCATAAAAAATTGGCACTAAACGTATCTCTGGAACCGTATGGTCGATTATAAAAATTCTATGAACAATCTAGGTAGCAGAGACAACAAAATAAGTTCATCTGGTGACAGGTCCCCTTTAAAGGGAACCTGTCAGTAGGATCGACCCTCCTAAGCCGTCTATATGGGCACACAGGTCATAGAAAGATGCGTAAAATGATACCTTGATATCTGAGATCTTATTCCCTTGAAGACAACTTTGTTTTTTAATATGAAAATGAGCTCTTTAGATCTATGGGCTGGGCATAGATCTCCCTGAAAATCTGCCCCCAGATGTTATTGTAAACCAGTTAACAGTGTGAGACATGTAGATCAGGAGAGCAGACTGTCAGTCATTACACGTCTCCCACCTTTCATTTACAATAAGTTCTGGTAGCAGATTCTTGGGGAGATCTATGTCTATCACATAGATCTTAACAACTCATTTACATATTGAGAAAAACGTGGATTTTTCTGGAATAAGACATCGGATCACAGATATCAAGGTATCATGTTATTCAGCTTTCTATGCCCAACATGCCCATATATATGGCTTAGGAGGGTTGATCCTACTGGCAGGTTCCCTTTAAATAACCCCTACGACAAATAGAAAGATGAATGAACTCTAAAGTTTGACTTATTCTTATTGGTTCTTTACAATTGAAAAAACTTAATCAGATAAGCATAATTTAAAGGGAAAGATACTTTTGTTGTTGGAGGAAAACCATTAAACTTTTTGAATGTCTTTCTTTGGTTGGTTTTGAACCCAAGGCCATGAAACTCACCAACTGTGTAAAAGACAGATTTATCTGTAGTTTATATCTTTTCTCGTCCTCATGGAACAATCCTCAAACCTTGAGATCACTCCCAGTCCTCATCTCATAGATCTCATAAAGGTTTCTCAAAAAAGGAACTTGTCACCGTACTTGTAGTTGTCAGATCAATCAAAGAACTACTCACCTGGACCATAATCCCCCAGGGTTGACTTTCATGTCTGGAAAAGCCTGGTTTGCATTCAGTTTTGCTCGTGTGATCAGCTGAAATTCTAGCTGGAAGCTCCTCAAGTCTGGACATCAAATGCCACCGTTCACAGAGCAGTTATATTCCCACTTTGTACAAGTGGAGGCCTTTGTTTTTTCTTCAAAAGGAGAACTACTCCCATGAAAATAAATTAGTCTTAATTACTCTTTTTAAAAAAAAAAAGTGTTTTATTTCTCAAATATCCCACCGACATGCTCAGGTCATCGAATATTTATTGTGACTGGTTACTATCAGTATAATACAAACTAAAACATTCAGATTGTTTCAAATTGTTCTCAATATTATTTTTTTTTTCACTTTTATATTTTAGCACAAGATTTTTTTTTAACGTAGCACAGAAAGAAGAAGAGCACAAAAAGTCCCAAATAAAATCCAAGTAATAATTTATTCCAAGAATACAAGTAGACACTACAAAGTAACCGCAAAAGAATCAAATAGACAAAGTGAAATAGCTAACATTACAGGTATAAAACCCAGAAACCGCGTGTATCAAAGTGGATGGGAGGACACAAAATACCAATCCCACAGACAATGTATAATATTGGGTAAAAAGTGTCACTGGTAGGAAATATCAAAGTGCTCGGAACAATAAATTAGCACAGCTTCTAAAACAGTATATCCATAAATACAAAGTCAAAAAAGTATAAGGTGCTGCTATAAGAAAACTGAAAAGCAGTAAGACAATCAAACCAGTCACAACGTAACCCAGCACAAAATTAGGTATGTATCACTTTAAGATACATTCACATTACTAGGGGTGTGCAATGATAGCCTTACCCATAGTCTCCACTGCGATCACCTGAGTAGTGCAGCCCCCGAGGAAGCCCACGCGAAACGCGCGTTGGGGCTGCACTACTCAGGTGACCGCAGTGGTATTTTGTGTCCTCCCATCCACTTTGATATACGCGGTTTCTGGGTTTTATACCTGTAATGTTAGCTATTTCACGTTGTCT
Organism: Ranitomeya variabilis; assembly: GCF_051348905.1. Taxonomy (NCBI): domain Eukaryota; kingdom Metazoa; phylum Chordata; class Amphibia; order Anura; family Dendrobatidae; genus Ranitomeya; species Ranitomeya variabilis. The sequence goes on from NC_135237.1 coordinate 30,052,284, forward strand.
ATTTGATTCTTTTGTGGTTACTTTGTAGTGTCTACTTGTACTCTTGGGATAAATTATTACTTGGATTTTATTTGGGACTTTTTGTGCTTTTTATTTCTGTGCTACATGATTATTTGAGAGTGTCTTGAGCTAATATAGCACCCCTATCATGTAAATTAAAGGGAATAACTGATTAAGGAAATGTTTTCTGTTCTAAAATTTGTGTTTCTGAAGATTTTTTTAATGTTTAAGTCGTAAGTAGAGATGGACGAACCCAAACGGTAAAGTTCGGCATCCGTACCGAACATTAACTATTCGGGAACAGACACTGAACACGGACTTCACCAGGAAGTCCCCGGACAATACAAAGGTGACATCAACCCCACAAACATTTCCTCACTTGCCACCACTACAGGACAAGTGGGAAGAGACTAGCAAAGCGCCAGAATTGGCGCATCTAATAAATGTACCTTTTCTGGAGTTGCTGCGGGCTGCTATTTTTAGTCTGGGGGTCAATATCCATAGCCCCTTACCAGCTTGGGAATACCAACCCCCAGTTGTATGCTTTAGCAAGGCTGGTTATCAAAAATGGGTGGGACCCCCATGCCGTTTTTTAATATTATTTTTTAAAATAATTAAAAAAGTCAGATTGGGGACCCCTCCATTCTTCATAACCAGGCTTGCTAAAGCTGACAGCTTAGGGTTGCAGCCCCCAGCTGTCAGTTTTGCCTGGCTGGTTATCAAAAATACAGGGGATCTAATGCCATTTTTAAAAAAATATATATTTATTTAGATCTCAGCCACCGCCTGCTCTCACTGTTACTAGCGGCAGCAGGCATAGGCTGATGGGAGCAGTAGTCCCATCAGCCAACACAAGTGACCGGAGGTGCACTGTTTACCTCCGTTCACAGCTGCGGGCTCACGCTGTCATTTGATATTGTGGGAACTGCGGCTGTCTGACCGCCGGTAATGATTTTACCACCGATCAGAAGCTGTGCTTGCTGACAGCATGGCAAACACTGGATGTTCGGGCCCCCCATTCAAGTGAATGGTGTCCAGGGTCAGGTCTGGGTACTGTTCTGGTACCTGAATCCAAACTTTTTTAACATCCAGAGGTCTGACAATCTCTAGTAAGTAAGGAGTAATCATGGAGACTATTACGTCTCCAATTTCCAAATTTCCATTGTTTTGTGAAATATGTAAACAAATTAAGAACCTCTCCTCCCGTCGTTCTAGCAAATATTTGTAGTGTCAAGATACTTAAGAAATGTGAGACCCATAACATAACCGAAAAGACAAAAGAACCTAGTGCTACCCAAAGTACCCCATAAAAGAGCTTTCCATATTTTCCAATAACATGTGCTTTCAACAGTTCCCATAATTTTTTTTCCACAATATCCCATAATAGTGTTTTCTATAGTACTCTATAACAGTGCATTCCTCTGTACCCCATAACAATGCTAATCACAGTGCCCCATAACAGTGCTATCAGTACCTTTAAAAGTGTGACAGCCATAGGACCCCTATAACAGTGACCCCCATAGGACCCTATACAGAGGCCTCCACAGGACTCCTATAACAGACACCCTCACAGGACTCCTATAACATCGGCCACCACAGGACCCTATAACAGTCACACCCACAGGACCCCTATAACAGTGGCCACCACAGGACCCTATAACAGTCACCTCCCCAGGGATGACCCTATAACAGTCACACCCACAGGACCCCTATAACAGTGGCCACCACAGGACCCTATAACAGTCACACCCACAGGACCCCTATAACAGTGGCCACCACAGGACCCTATAACAACCCCCCCCCCACAGGACCTCTATAGCAATGACTGCATCACACAGCACATCCCGTGTGAGATCACCATCATGCACACAGTTGGACCATCAGTGTGTACTACTAAAATCCTCATGAATGTAATCCGTCCCAGAGTCACTCAGTTTAGTATAAATGACAGATTCTACAAGTCTAGTCTAGAGCTGATAAATAAATATTATTGGCTACTCTTTGAAGACTAGTCTTTATCCAGAACGGCTTCTTGAGTATGGAGAACCTCAAACCAACACCCTTGACCAGGACCGAGCTAGAATACTGGACACAACCCATGGACAAGATCGGTACAGGGTTTAGAAGTGGACATTGTTTTCAGATTTTGTAGCTTTTTTGGTATCATTTCCATTTCACCCAACTTATAGAGAATATTACTTTAAGTCCCAGTGAGTCAGTAAATGATAATACGTCAAGCTTCCGTGGGAACGCTAGTCATGTGTTTGTCTATAGACAAAGAAGAGCAGATGTGGAGACTAGTTATTCCTCTGTGGCACTGCCACCAACAAAGGACTATATCGCCGCTCTCTCGAGAGAGAGTCAGTGTTTCTCTTACTCTCTTTCTCAGAGGTGGCATCAGTCGTCTTGGGAAATGCAACCATCTGGCAAGTCCGCAACATGTAATTTCACTCTTTGGAGACGAACGCAATACAAAGCAGTCGATTTACATGGAGAATGTGTGTATATATTTATTTATTTTTATTTTATAACTGGTTCCACTTTTACCATTGACCCCATCTAGGACAAATACTAACAAGCTATTCCGATTTGTCTCCCCCCCCCGTGCGGTCACCTCACCATACGTCTAACATCTCCAAGGCCCACATTATTCTGGCAGCTTCTATTTTCTCTTTCTGCCCCCGCAAGTCATTAAAAGTGACTTTTGCCCCCGTTCATCTGTAGATGCACATTTTTTTTCAGGTATTCCGTACTTTCAATGTGTAGAAGCTAGTCTTGTTAAACAGCAGTTTGGTGAACTAGACGCCCTCGTAGCATCACTGCCTTTTCAATGAAGCAATTGCTAAGATTTATTAAATGTCAACTAAAAACAGGATTTAGAAATAACATTTACAAAACATCTAGGAAAGAAGGTACTCGCAACTTATGTTCTTTTTCATCAAACCCAAAATTTACTGATTTCTATGGAAAGTAAAAATGGTTTTCAAAAATATTTGTTAAGCACAATTAATTTTCTAACTTCTGAACAATTTTTTTACGCTTACAAAATTTATCTAGCTTTTGAAATGGAAGTTTTTTGAGTTAGGTCCTATCACATTTTTTACCCCAAATCAACTGTGTTCCCCCCACTGTGACAAAACAGATATATTCAAAGAGGACTTATCCCACCAATTTAAGCAAGACTGGCCAACCAACTAATGTATTGGATGGTTTGGGGAAAAGAAGGATCGGGCAGTTTGATTCTAATCAATACATACCGTTTCAGGTGCTTATCGTGTCCCCCTACCATCGCAACATGATTGCGAGGTGCTAAGGGGTTGCCGGCGTTGCTGCCTTCTTGGTGCTCCTGTAAAGTCCATTCACAGTCCAGTGTTTTTCGGTACATTATATAGTAGAATGAATGGTGTAATTCAAAACTAAAACTCTTCCTGCAAAAGAAACAAACCCTCCTAGGATTATGTCTAATACTAGAGAAGAGAGAGGATTCAAAAAGATCTAAACAAGCTAGAACTGTGGGCAGCAACTAACAGAATGGTCTTTAACAGGGAGAAATGCAAGAAAAATTTAAAAAAACACATACAGAATGGGAAGAATCGAACTAAGCAACAGCACGTGTGAAAAAGACTTGGGTGTACTACAGTAATAGATCACAGACTGCACATGAGTCAACAGTGTGATGCAGCAGCAAAAAATAGCAAACACACTTCTAGGATGTATTAGGAGAAGCATAAAGTCTAGATCACGTGAAGTAATTATCCCTCTTCTCCTCCTTGGTCAGGCCTCACATGGATTACGGTGTCCAGTTCTTTGAAAAACTGGAACAACTTCAGAGAAGAGCTACGAGGATGCTGAGCGGACTGCAAAGTATGTCCTACAAGGAACGGTTAAAAGACCTGGGAATGTTTAGCTTGTAAAAAAAGAAGACTGAGAGGAGACTTAATAGCTGTCTACAAATATCTGAAGGGCTGTCACACTGTAGAGGTATCATCATTAATCTTATTTGAACAAGAAAATAAAAAACTTTTTGACAGTGAGGATGATCAATGAGTGGAACAGGCTGCCACGAGAGGTGGTGAGTTCTCCTTCAATGGAGGTCTTCAAACAGAGGCTGGACAGACATCTGTCTGAGATGGTTTAGTGAATCCTGCTTAGAGCAGGGGGTTGGGTACGATGACCCTGGAGGTCCCTTCCAACTATTTCTATGATTCTACATCGGCATAAAAAGTAAAAAAAAAATAAAATAAAAATATAAAGTAATAGTTCTTGGAAGAAAGTGAAGGAAAAAAAGAGGGTGCAAAAAGTGGAAAGTCGCCCAGTCATGAAGAGATTAAGCAGTTTAACAATTGTTATTGTTCTGTTTTATGACATAGCATATATATCGTTTTAAATACCAAGAATTCAAAATAAGAAAAAAATAATTACAAAATTTAATTTTTAAGCAAAAATAAATAAATAATAATTTCAAATCTTCTTAATTCCTTTACTGGGTAATTCTTCTGGAAAAATATTGTATGGATATGGAAATACATTAAAAGAATCATCATGTGCCGTATCTATACATTTTATATAATCTCATTATTAATCTGTATAAACTTTGTGTCAAAAATGTGTTAACGATTTCATGCACCTTAGGGAATTACATTTTTTTTTTTTTTTTTTAAATTATCACACATAATAAAGTCCTTTACATTTTTGGCTTATTAACACCTGTTTTGTATTTTTATAGCTATTCATATTTTGTTTCTGGGAAAGAAGGAAAGCGATAATGAATAGTTTAACATGTTCTCTATTTTTTGTATTTGTCCTCTCTGAATAATTAGGATTGAAGTGAATGTCCAACATGGAACACCAATTTAGTTTACATATATATATATAAATATACATATATATATATTACATCACATTTTCATGTTCCGGACCATGATGCTTTTCAGGGCAATGTCATTTTTTTAAATTTCTCCAACGCTGGAATTCTTTTTCTAGGCTGGTGTGGAGTTTTTATATTTTATACTCATGTGTGGAGTGAATACCGACAACTGGTGATGAGCGAGCATGCTCGGATAAAGCGCTATCCGCCATGCTCTGTGGCCATGTGTCTTTGGCGTGCTCGAAAAATATGTTCGAGACTCCGCATCTGAATGTCTCACAGTTGTTAGACAGACACAACACATGCAGGGATTGCCTGTTGCGCAACTACCAAAATATTGCGACATTTGGTGTTTACGCGCCAGTCGATTTATCTGTGGCAATATTGGCGTAACATGGGCAGAATATGGGCGAGACCGAGCATGGCTACACCGACCCGTCACACTCACAATATGTTTCGGTGGTGTAACTTAATCCTGAAATGGACCTCAGTCCCCAACTGGAGAACATTTGTGGTGGTGACCCACGCCGAAGAACAAGAGGGCCTAATTAATTAAACGGCATGCACCACTTAATGAATTAGGTGCCGAGTACTCCGGCGAGCCCCTTCATTAAGACTAGCATGTGCAAAGCTAGTCTTATTGAATTGGCCCTGCAGTGTCTAGCCAGTATTTATGACACTTGGGACCATTACTATTAGGGTGGACCACTAGGGGCAACCCCTTTGGAGATGCCCTATTAGGTGCACAATTTATGCCCTACACTTGATTACGTTAGTGGGCATCTGGCCATTTAAGTTGCTTTTCCAAGATGGTCAACATGCAGTATATAGTAACCGAAAAAAGTTTACACTGAACTATCTGCTCAACGTCACCAACAGCATGCGCTTTAGATGGAACAATCATTCAGATTGACTTAGCGCGGTAGTTGGCTGTTCCATAGACGATCAGTAGAGCGATGGCACTTATGCTCCTCTACCGGTCCTTTTTTGGTGGCATTTTAGAGCCTCATTCTCAAAATTGGTGGGGGTCTCAGTGATAGGTGAAGAGAATAACTTTTTCGGCTAAGCTGGTCAACGGTTATTTCTTCCAATTCTCCCGATACACATGAAAGCTCAGGCGGGTCTGCATGTATTTAATAGGAATAAGGGAAAAACCACTCCAGGGAATAAACAGATTGGACATGTTGAAATTCTTTCCTCAAAAAAATGCTATCACCAGAGATTTGAGATACCCCACAAACATTGGAAAGTTTTCAGGCAGCACAGATATCAGTGACATCGAATTAAATTTATCTAATATGTATGGACACCCTTAGGCTCCTTTCACATAGTGTTCTTGGCCATCTACAGTGGCCCCGTTGGGGGTTGCATTTGAACCTCCATAAAATGGGATTTGGGCGACTGCTCTGACAGGGCCACAGACTAAAATGTTGCAGACGGACTCACCGTGTGCTCAGTTGTGCATCATTTTCAGGCGTATACACCTACTGGAGGTGGACACTCAGGAGGTGGACGCTCATTGTCCACTTCCAATAGGCAAATAATGCGTAACAGAGCACACGGTGTTTGTTTCTGCAACATTATAGTCTATGGCCCCGTTGGAGCATACGCCCAAATCCCGTTTTGCAAAGAGTTCTAACGCAATCCCCAACGGGACCTGTTATGGTTACCCCAATGACCATGGGAAAAAGAATACAAAACGGACTAGCTCTCGGGTGATGGAAACTAAGGTCGACCGTGACCTGAACCTGACCCAACACTTACAGTAGCCGGGGGATGTACCTACGATGCCCTAGACACCACGCGCCAGCCGGAGATCTAACTACCCCTATAAGAGGAATATACAGGCCTGCCTTACCTCCAGTGAGGAACCCCAAAAGATGATAGTAGGCCCCCACAGATATTGACGGTGAGTTCAGAGGAAATGACATACGTAGGATGAACAGCAGATTTAGCACAGTGAGGTCCGCTTACTAGATAGCAGAAGGACAGGAAAGTGTTACTTCACGGTCGACCTAAAAATCACTATTCAAAAACACCATCCAGAAAATACTTTAAACTCCAGTGACAACTCATGCCACTGGAGTAGTAATTTTCTGTCCACAAGAGCTTCCAGCACTGAAGAGTCACATTGCAGATAGCTGGACAAAAATAGCAAAACAAGAAACAAAATTCAACTTAGCTGAACTGGAACTTGAGGCAGGTGAATGCAACAGAATGCTACTAGCACATTGTTGGCCGGCATGTGACTAACAGCCAAGCAGCCTTAAATAGGAAACTCCCCAAGAGGGTGGCGACAGGTAATCAGAGATGGAGGAAGGCACATAAGAGACACTACCATAACAGACCACCGGGGGAGCCCACAAACCGAATTCACAACAGTACCCCCCCCTTAAGGAGGGGGCACCGAACCCTCACCAGAACCACCAGGGCGACCTGGATGAGCACTATGAAATGCACGAACCAAATCGGGAGCATGAACATCGGATGCTGTCACCCAAGAATTATCCTCCTGGCCATAACCTTTCCACTTAACCAGATACTGAAGTCTCCGTCTGGAAACACGGGAGTCCAAGATCTTTTCCACCACATACTCCAATTCACCCTCAACCAACACAGGAGCAGGTGGATCAGCAGAAGGAACAACCGGTACCTCATACCTCCGCAATAATGACCGATGGAAAACATTATGGATATTAAAAGATGCTGGGAGGTCCAAACGAAAGGACACAGGATTAAGAACCTCCAGAATCCTATAAGGGCCGATAAACCGAGGCTTAAACTTAGGAGACGAGACCTTCATAGGAACAAATCGAGAAGACAGCCACACCAGGTCCCCAACACCAAGACGAGGACCAATACGCCGATGACGATTAGTGAACTGTTGAGTCTTCTCCTGGGACAACTTCAGATTGTCCACAACCTGTCCCCAAATCTGATGCATCCTATCAACCACAGCATCCACTCCAGGACAATCCGAAGACTCCAATTGACCGGACGAAAACCGAGGGTGAAACCCTGAATTACAAAAAAATGGAGAAACCAAAGTGGCAGAACTAGCCCGATTGTTAAGGGCAAACTCTGCCAATGGCAAAAAGTCAAGCCAATCATCCTGATCAGCGGACACAAAACACCTCAAGTAAGTCTCCAAGGTCTGATTAGTACGCTCAGTCTGGCCATTAGTCTGAGGATGGAATGCAGACGAAAAAGACAAATCGATACCCATCCTGGCACAGAACGTCCGCCAAAATCTAGACACAAACTGAGTACCCCTGTCAGACACTATATTCTCAGGAATACCATGCAAACGCACCACATTCTGAAAAAATAGAGGAACCAACTCAGAGGAGGAGGGCAATTTGGGCAAAGGTACCACATGAACCATCTTGGAAAAACGGTCACAAATCACCCAGATGACAGACATCCTACGAGAAACCGGAAGGTCAGAAATAAAGTCCATAGAAATGTGCGTCCAAGGCCTCTTAGGAATAGGCAAGGGCAACAACAACCCACTGGCCCTAGAACAGCAGGGCTTGGCCCGAGCACAAACATCACAAGACTGCACAAACATGCGCACATCTCGAGACAAAGAAGGCCACCAGAAGGACCTAGACACCAAATCCCTGGTGCCAAAAATTCCAGGATGACCTGTCAACGCGGAAGAATGAACCTCCGAGATAACTCTACTGGTCCAATCATCAGGGACAAACAGTCTACCAGGCGGACAGCGATCAGGCCTATCCACCTGAAACTCCTGCAAAGAACGCCGCAGGTCTGGGGAGACAGCTGACAATATCACCCCATCCTTCAGGATGCCGGTAGGTTCGGAATCACCAGGCGAGTCAGGCTCAAAACTCCTAGAGAGGGCATCCGCCTTCACATTCTTGGACCCAGGCAGATATGACACCACAAAGTTAAATCGGGAGAAAAACAACGACCAGCGCGCCTGTCTAGGATTCAGACGCCTGGCCGACTCAAGATAAATTAGATTCTTGTGGTCAGTGAGGACCACCACCTGGTGTCTAGCACCCTCAAGCCAATGACGCCACTCCTCAAACGCCCACTTCATGGCCAGAAGTTCCCGATTTCCCACATCATAATTTCGCTCAGCGGGCGAAAACTTTCGGGAGAAAAACGCACATGGTCTCATTACTGAGCAGTCAGGATCTTTCTGCGACAAAACTGCACCTGCTCCGATCTCCGAAGCATCCACCTCAACCTGGAACGGAAGTAACACATCAGGTTGGCGCAACACAGGGGCGGAAGAAAAGCGGCGCTTAAGCTCTTGAAAGGCCTCCACAGCCGCAGAGGACCAATTAGCAACATCAGCACCCTTTTTGGTCAAATCAGTCAAAGGTTTAGCAATGGCAGAAAAACCCGCTATAAATCGGCGATAGAAATTAGCAAAACCCAAGAACTTTTGCAGACTCTTCAAAGAAGTAGGTTGCATCCAATCACAAATAGCCTGAACCTTGACAGGGTCCATCTCCATAGATGAAGGGGAAAAAATATATCCCAAAAAGGAAATTCTCTGAACTCCAAAACTACACTTTGAGCCCTTTACAAAAAGAGAATTAGCTCGCAAAACCTGAAAAACTCTCCTGACCTGTTGAACGTGAGATTCCCAGTCCTCCGAAAAAACAAGAATATCATCCAAATACACAATCATAAACTTATCCAGATATTCACGGAAAATATCGTGCATAAAGGACTGAAAAACGGAAGGGGCATTTGCGAGACCGAAAGGCATTACCAAATACTCAAAATGGCCTTCAGGCGTATTAAATGCGGTCTTCCACTCATCCCCCTGCTTAATCCGCACCAAATTATACGCACCACGTAGATCGATCTTAGTGAACCACTTAGCCCCCTTTATACGAGCAAACAGATCAGTCAGTAAAGGTAACGGGTACTGGTATTTAACTGTAATCTTATTCAAAAGTCGATAGTCGATACAAGGTCTCAATGAACCATCCTTTTTACCTACAAAGAAAAATCCTGCCCCTAGTGGAGACAACGAGGGGCGAATATGACCCTTTTCCAAGGATTCTCTGATATACTCCCGCATAGCAGTATGTTCAGGTACAGACAAATTAAACAAGCGACCCTTAGGAAACTTACTACCGGGGATCAATTCAATAGCGCAGTCACACTCTCTGTGGGGAGGGAGAGAATCAACTTTAGGCTCTTGAAAGACATCATAAAAATCTGACAGAAATGCTGGGATCTCAGAGGGAGTAGATGAAGAAATAGGAACCAAAGGTGCATCCCCATGAATACCCCGACATCCCCAGCTCAACACAGACATAGATTTCCAGTCCAAGACGGGATTATGAATCTGTAACCATGGTAATCCAAGCACTAAGACATCATGTAGGTTATATAATACAAGGAAACGAATAATCTCCTGATGGTCTGGGGTAAGACGCATAGTCACTTGTGTCCAATATTGTGGTTTATTGCTAGCCAAAGGTGTAGAATCAATACCCTTCAGGGGAATAGAAACTTCCAACGGCTCCAAATCAAACCCACAACGCTTGGCAAAGGACCAATCCATGAGACTCAGAGCGGCGCCAGAATCCACATAAGCATTCACAGTCACAGATGATAAGGTACAAATCAATGTCACGGACAAAAGAAATTTTGACTGCAAGGTACCTGTAGAAAAAGATTTATCAACCTTTTTATCAACCTTATTTATACGTTTAGAGCATGCTGATATAACATGAGCTGGATCTCCACAGTAGAAGCACAATCCATTTTTGCGCCTGTAATTTTGACGTTCGCCTCTAGACAAAACACGATCGCATTGCATATGCTCTAATGCCTTTTCAGAGGTCACCGCCAAATGGTGCACAGGTCTTTGCTCAGAAGACACCGCCATATGGTGCACAGGTTTTTGCTCAGAAGATACCGCCATATGGTGCACAGATTCTTCCTCAGAAGACCCCGCCATATGGTGCACAGATTTGCGCTCCCGCAAACGCCGATCAATCTGGATAGCCAATTTCATGGCATCATTCAGACCTGTAGGCACAGGGAACCCCACCATGACATCCTTCACGGCATCAGAGAGACCTTCTCTGAAATTAGCTGCTAAAGCGCACTCATTCCATTTAGTAAGCACCGACCATTTACGGAATTTCTGGCAGTATATCTCAGCTTCATCTTGCCCTTGGGAAAGAGCTATCAAGGCTTTCTCAGCCAAAATCTCCAAATTAGGTTCTTCATAAAGCAACCCCAAAGCCTGAAAAAACGCATCTACATTTAACAACGCAGGATCCCCTGGCGATAATGCAAATGCCCAACTTTGTGGGTCGCCGCGCAGTAGAGAGATAACAATTTTAACTTGTTGAGTCTGATCACCAGCAGAGTGAGATCTCAGAGACAAAAACAATTTGCAATTTTCTCTGAAACTCAAAAACCGGGATCTGTCTCCGGTAAAGTATTCAGGCAGAGGAATCTTAGGTTCAGACATTGGAGCACGTATAACAAAATCTTGTAGGTTCTGTACTTTTGTCGCAAGGTTATTCAAACCTGCAACTAAACTCTGTGGATCCATGTTTCAAATGGGTGTAACCCAAGCATTCAGAGGTTAAGAGGAGAGGAGAGAAAAAAAAGTCTGAAGACTGCAGTTTAAGCAAGGAATACAAATGATCAAACTAAGGTGCACTTTCAAACACAGAAAAAAAACAAAAAACCTTTTCTCCTCCTTCCTGCTTTAGTGCATATTTTAACACATAGATTTTTTATAGGCCGGCCAAACTGTTATGGTTACCCCAATGACCATGGGAAAAAGAATACAAAACGGACTAGCTCTCGGGTGATGGAAACTAAGGTCGACCGTGACCTGAACCTGACCCAACACTTACAGTAGCCGGGGGATGTACCTACGATGCCCTAGACACCACGCGCCAGCCGGAGATCTAACTACCCCTATAAGAGGAATATACAGGCCTGCCTTACCTCCAGTGAGGAACCCCAAAAGATGATAGTAGGCCCCCACAGATATTGACGGTGAGTTCAGAGGAAATGACATACGTAGGATGAACAGCAGATTTAGCACAGTGAGGTCCGCTTACTAGATAGCAGAAGGACAGGAAAGTGTTACTTCACGGTCGACCTAAAAATCACTATTCAAAAACACCATCCAGAAAATACTTTAAACTCCAGTGACAACTCATGCCACTGGAGTAGTAATTTTCTGTCCACAAGAGCTTCCAGCACTGAAGAGTCACATTGCAGATAGCTGGACAAAAATAGCAAAACAAGAAACAAAATTCAACTTAGCTGAACTGGAACTTGAGGCAGGTGAATGCAACAGAATGCTACTAGCACATTGTTGGCCGGCATGTGACTAACAGCCAAGCAGCCTTAAATAGGAAACTCCCCAAGAGGGTGGCGACAGGTAATCAGAGATGGAGGAAGGCACATAAGAGACACTACCATAACAGACCACCGGGGGAGCCCACAAACCGAATTCACAACAGTGACCGCTGAAAGTGAACAAGAACACAATGTCAAATAAGCCATAAAGAGGACCTGGGATAAGTATAAAAATGGCCAATATGTGATCTTATTTTATTCCTGCTAATCCCCTAAGTATTCTGCTTTTTAATTTTTTTTAAATCTGCCATACGGTTCCAGAGATATAGGGCTTTGTATTTACTGCTAATTTTTATTGCCTTTACAAAGGTTGCATTGCCTACAGGATCCTCGGGGGCGTGTCTTTAGGCTGCGCTGTATTTCCCTGTGAGCAACACCTCCTCGGTAAAGACTATAAAACTACCACGAAATAAAAAAGCCGACATCTCTGGAACCGTACAGTGGATTTCAAAAGACAAAAAGTGGAATACTCTGGGGAGCAGAAGGAATAAAATAAGAGCAAAAACTGTTCACTTTTGTGACCTTTAGCTAGTTTTATGATTGGTTTACATTTTTTCAATTCCGTAGACCAATCAAAATATCTAATCAGTTTTGACTTTATAACTTTTTAAAAAAAATTCAATTGTCTGTGATTTTGGGTAAAAATTTAGTTTTTTTTCCCTCTGTAAAATAGTTTTCTCAAGTTGACATGTATAGTTTTTAACTTTCTTTTTAGTCCTAAAGCATCTATTGTTGTGTCAAATTTGGGCCCACCCTGCTAAACTTATGTACTTGTGCATGTTTTTCCCAACAAAATGCATTCCATACATGCTACGCAGAGAAAATTAGGACCAGCCGTGTTCTATCTGTTGGGTTTGGGAAACTTTTCTAGTTAATAGTTAATCTGGTTAAACGTATGATAGTACTAATGTGGATGTTCCTTGAGGAGCTCCCTCGGTGTAAGTATCTCGAGATCACATTCCTCCGTAATCTGGATCCATTACATGACGTCAGTTTTAAGTACTTCTAAATCTTGGCTATCTGCCGCTCTGGAGACTCTTTCTAGAGATGCCATTTGGTGGAATAATTGTGGTTACCGTGAACTTTTTGCCCCCGGTTGAAGACTCTTTTCTATTTTTCCTTCAAAATACAAAGTTCAGCCAATTTATGTCATCAGATTCTTATTTTTTTTTCCTGGCAGAGAAAACACAAAAACTGCAATTGATTATCTCAAATTTGAACTTTTGTAACTCTGTAAACTTTTTTTATTATTATTTATTTTGGAAAAAAATCATTAATAGGCTGTATATTTTACATATGTCGTAGAGTCTGTGCATCTAAAACAACAAAATTGTAATTGAACTGTTATCCGTTATCTCCAGCCAGACAAAAGGGTCAATTTCGGTTACCAATGGCAGGCCACGCTTTCCCGCACATATTTCGGAGGTGAACCATATTCTGTGTATGTTCTGGAAAGGTCTCTGGCCAATCGTATCCAAAAGGCACCATTTTCTTAGCATGGGCCAAAAGAGTACCTCTTTGCACTGTATCGAATAGACTGGTTAAAGGGAACATGTCTCCTCGAAAAACACTATTTACCTGTAGTTATATGGTTAATCCACAGGTAAAAAAATAACGTTACAATGCTGCCCGGCCGCCTTTCTAAAAGTGCCACAACCAGAAGGAAAATAGCTTATTGCCTCCGGCTTGCGGTCACGGGTGCGGTGCTGGGAGTGATTACTTGTCATCGCTCACAGCACCACTCAACATACCGGCAGCACATGCAGCGCATCCGTGCAAAGCGAACTGTCACTCAAAGTGGCGCGCTGACAGCTATCGTCTCAGGTCTGGGTAGGCACATGGATCCAGGCCGATGGTGCAGCAAGCAGGAAGACACGTGGGCAGTGAGGACATGGCACACTCCGGAATCTTGTAAGCAGCAGGATGGATACAGTGGAACCCAGCGAGAATGGAAGCAAGTGCAGCGCAGTGTGCGCAGAAGGTGGAGCACTCCAAACATGGAGGTCTAGAGTGTCTATCCCAAGACACAGGCGTGTGTGTGTCAATAGGAGATAGATAGGTCTAGGGAGAAGATGTCATTGATCCACGCCGGGCAACATGTAAAATCTGACGTGGAGCACAACAGAAGGCAGCGGACCCAGGGGAAGGAAGCGAAGCCCAGAATACCGAGGACTTGTGTGGAACAATAGTGAGTGATGCTATGAACGCTGACCGCAGCAGAGAGGACATCACAGCTCAGCCATCGAGACTGAGGTAGAAAACATTGAAGAAACCATAAAGTTCTGTTCTCACGTTGCCGCAACGTTGCATTGTTTTGCTACAATTCTACCAACTCTGAAGTTATATTGCAATCATTGCAAAAAAAGGAATATTTGTGTGCAACTACACAGTAGTGAAGAAGATTAGTGTGCAAGTTAAAGAGAATAGTAACATACACATTTCTCTAGGCTTTGGAATATTTTTGACTTGCGGCAAATTGATTCATTGAAAATTGGAAAATTCGATGATGTTCCCTTGTAAAGTATCTAGGCGTGAAATAAAACACTTTATTACATTAGATGTAATAAGTATAGTGGAAATGGGAAATATTTCCCCTGGCTGAGTGACTATTCAGTTTTAATATGCAAATTGCCTCTTCAGAGAAAAAGAGGACTTGAACTCTATAGCGCCACCTATTGGAAGTAGCGATCCTACAATTCAGTTTTAGATATCGATTACAGTTATACGTCGTGTCAATGTAAGATTCAGCATTCTATTTCTCTCTGATATAGAGCTCCAAATCACAGAACTTTATGATACAATTCTGGCCGCCTGCAGTCACCACTAGAGGGAGCTGACGAGCTCACTGCATACTGACTTATTATAGCGTTCTATGGATGCACAGTATGCAGAAAGCACTTTAATCATGTTATTCCTTTGAAAGATACAAGGTGATTCACTTGCTACTTTACCCTCATAAATTGCTATAATTTCCAAATGAGATGATCGACCGTACTTAAATTTGGACTGTATATACCTTGGTTCATGAGAATCTGATGTTTTAAAGTCCAAATTTCAGGATAGTCTCTATTAGAAGTTACAGCAATTTTTCCAGGTAAAGTAGCGAGTGAATCACCCTGTATAATAAGCTCAGAACATTAGAACAATTTATAAAAGATGTTTTTCAAGGTTAAGTGTTTCTGTAAAATTAACCTTATCATTAGTGTTAACCATTATGAAGATTGGACCAATAGTCGACACTCCGATCATAAAGGTAACAACCTGTCAATCAAAAATAATTTCCAATGTAAAAAAGTATCACTGAATAATGAACTTTGAATGACAGGAACATTTATTAGATCGGACACGTGAGCTTTACCTTTAGTTTTAAATACACATGCCTTTGCCCATCAGATCACATTTAAAGGGGTTGTCCAACATTTTTTATCGATGGCTCAAATGGGGTTAGAAAAATACAATAAAGAAGTAATACTCACCTAAGCATACTCCACCGCTCGTGTTCTGAGGCTGCGTCCCTGTGGTTTCTACATCCTGCTTTTATTTCAACAAACAGGAAATGCAGCTCAGCCAATTACTGGCAGAGGCGGGTCCTTGATGCGATCAGTGATTGGCTCAGTTCCATTTCTTAGAATTTCTTGTCTGTTTCAACAGGTCAAGGAAATAGAAACTGGCAGCATGATGGCAGACACATTGCGCATTATTGGTAAGGGATGTACAGTGCCTTGCGAAAGTATTCAGCTCCCTGGAACTTTTCAACCTTTCCCCACATATCATGCTTCAAACATAAAGATACCAAATGTAAATTTTTGGTGAAGAATCAACAACAAGTGGAACACAATTATGAAGTTGAACGAAATTTATTGGTTATTTTAAATTTTTGTGGAAATTCATAAACTGAGAAGTGGGGCGTGCAATATTATTCGGCCCCTTTACTTTCAGTGCAGCAAACTCCCTCCAGAAGCTCATTGTGGATCTCTGAATGATCCAATGTTGTCCTAAATGCCTAATGATGATAAATATAATCCACCTGTGTGTAATCAAGTCTCCGTATAAATGCACCTGCTCTGTGATAGTCTCAGGGTTCTGTGTGAAGCACAGAGAACATCATGAAGACCAAGTAACACAACAGGCAGGTCCGTGATACTGTTGTGGAGAAGTTTAAAGCTGGATTTGGATACAAAATGATTTCCAAAACTTTAAACATCCCAAGGAGCACTGTGCAAGCGATCATATTGAAATGGAAGGAGTATCATACCACTGCAAATCTACCAAGACCAGGCCGTCCCTCTAAACTGTCATCTCAAGGAGAAGACTGATCAGAGATGCAGCCAAGAGGCCCATGATCACTCTGGATGAACTGCAGAGATCTACAGCTGAGGTGGGACAGTCTGTCCATAGGACAACAATCAGTCGTACACTGCACAAATCTGACCTTTATGGAAGAGTGGCAAGAAGAAAGCCATTTCTCAAAGATATCCATAAAAAGTGTCATTTAAAGTTTGCAGCAAGCCACCTGGGAGACACCAAACATGTGGAAGAAGGTGCTCTGGTCAGATGAAACCAAAATCGAACTTTTTGGCAACAATGCCAAAGGTTATGTTTGGCGTAAAGGCAACACAGCTCATCACCCTGAACACACCATCCCCACTGTCAAACATGGTGGTGGCAGCGTCATGGTTTGGGCCTGCTTATCTTCAGCAGGGACAGGGAAGATGGTTAAAACTGATGAGAAAATGGATGGAGCCAAATACAGGACCATTCTTGAAGAAAACCTGTTGGAGTCTGCAAAAGACCTGAGACTGGGACGGAGATTTGTCTTCCAACAAGACAATGATCCCAAACATAAAGCAAAATCTACAATGGAATGGTTCACAAATAAACGTATCCAGGTGTTAGAATGGCCAAGTCAGAGTCCAGACCTCAATCCAATCGAGAATCTGTGGAAAGAGCTGAAAACTGCTGTTCATAACCGATCTCCATCAACCTCACTGAGCTCGAGCTGTTTGCCAAGGAAGAATGGGCGAGAATTTCAGTCTCTCCATGTACAAAACTGATAGAGACAAACCCCAAATGACTTGTAATCGCAGCAAAAGGTGGCACAACAAAGTATTAAGTTAAAGGGGACGAATAATATTGCACGCTTCACTTTTCAGTTTTTGAATTTCCACAAAAATTTAAAATAACCAATAAATTTCGTTCAACTTCACAATTGTGTTCCACTTGTTGTTGATTCTTCATCAAAAATTTACATTTGGTATCTTTATGTTTGAAACATGATATGTGGGAAAACGGTGAAAAGTTCCAGGGGGCCGAATACTTTCGCAAGGCACTGTATTGCTTTTTATTTTTCTAATCAACTGTGAGGCCTTGGGAAAAGAATTGCGTCTAACAGGCAACCCCTTTAAGAAGAAAACTTGAAACAAATTCATAGCAAAGTCCCTGACTACCTTTTAGGCCGGCGTCACACTCGGCGTAAGACAATACGGTCCGTATTTTACGGCCGTAATACGGCCGAAATACGGTGAAATGTTCCCAAAATAGTGATCCGTAGTCAGGGTGTGTCAGCGTATTTTGCGCATGGCATCCTCCGTATGTAATCCGTATGGCATCCGTACTGCGAGATTTTCGCGCAGGCTTGCAAAACCGACATCTAATGGATTTATGTGCTCAAATGTTCATTAAAACATATATACAGTATGTATATATATATATATGTCATTGAGACACATATATATATATATTCTGTATTTATATTTCATTCAGCGCGATATCTGTGAACAGCCGGTAATTCAATTGCCGGCTTTTCATTTCTCCTTCACAAACCCGACAGGATATGAGACATGGTTTACATACAGTAAACCATCTCATATCCCCTTTTTTTTTTGCATATTCCACACTACTAATGTTAGTAGTGTGTATGTGCAAAATTTCAGCGCTGTAGCTGCTAAAATAAAGGGTTAAATCGCGGAAAAAATTGGCGTGGGCTCCCGCGCAATTTTCTCCGCCAGAATGGTAAAGCCAGTGACTGAGGGCAGATATTAATAGCCAGGAGAGGGTCCATGGTTATTGGCCCCCCCGTGGCTAAAAACATCTGCCCCCAGCCACCCCAGAAAAGGCACATCTGGAAGATGCGCCTATTCTGGCACTTGGCCACTCTCTTCCCACTCCCTGTAGCGGTGGGATATGGGGTAATGAAGGGTTAATGCCACCTTGCTATTGTAAGGTGACATTAAGCCAGATTAATAATGGAGAGGCGTCAATTATGTCACCTATCCATTATTAATCCAATTGTAGGAAAGGGTTAAAAAACACACACACACATGATTTAAAAGGATTTTAATGAAATAAACACAGCGGTTGTTGTAATAATTTATTGTTCTCGCAATCCATTTGCAGGCCCTCACTTGGCAAAATAATTAACGCACAATATACATACCTTCTGATGTCAGATCACGTCCCACGAAGTAATCCATCTGAAGGGGTTAATTAATATTACAGGCAGAGCTGCGATAAACCACTCGCTCGTGCCTGTAATCCCCGGGTGCTGAAAGGAAAGCAGTGATCTGTACTTACATTGAGTCGCGGTGATGCGCCCCTGCTGGATGTTCTCATGAACTGCAGCCTGGGAACTTTTTCCCACGCTCCAGGTCATATGAGGACATCCACCAGGGGGCGCATCACCGCGACTGAAGGAAATGTAGGTCAATGACCTACATTTCATTCATTCGCCGGGGATTACAGGCACGGAGCACAGCTGCATTAGCAGGGCTCCTGCCTGTAATATTAGTTAACCCCTTCAGATGGATTACCTCGTGGGACGAGACGGTTCACCAGAAGGTATGTATCTTGTGCGTTTATTATTTTTCCAAGCGAGGGTCTGCAAATGGATTGCGAGAACAATAAATTATTACAACAACCGCTGTGTTTATTTCATTAAAATCCTTTTTAATCATGTGTGTGTGTGTTTTTTAACCCTTTCCTACAATTGGATTAATAATGGATAGGTGACATAATTGACGCCTCTCCATTATTAATCTGGCTTAATGTCACCTTACAATAGCAAGGTGGCATTAACCCTTCATTACCCCATATCCCACCGCTACAGGGAGTGGGAAGAGAGTGGCCAAGTGCCAGAACAGGCGCATCTTCCAGATGTGCCTTTTCTGGGGTGGCTGGGGGCAGATGTTTTTAGCCACGGGGGGGCCAATAACCATGGACCCTCTCCTGGCTATTAATATCTGCCCTCGGTCACTGGCTTTACCACTCTGGCGGAGAAAATTGCGCGGGAGCCCACGCCAATTTTTTCCGCCATTTAACCCTTTATTTTAGCAGCTACAGCGCCCAAATTTTGCATACACACACTACTAACATTAGTAGTGTGGAATATGCAAAAAAAATGGGGATATGAGATGGTTTACTGTATGTAAACCATGTCTCATATCCTGTCGGGTTTGTGCAGGAGAAGGAAAAAGCCGGCAATTGAATTACCGACTTTTCACTAACACCGCTGCGTATTTCTCGCAGGTCACACTGCTGGTCAGTGTGGAATCCGTATTTTTCTCGCCCCCATAGACTTTCATTGGCGATTTTTTTGCGCAGTACGCTGACAAACGCAGCATGCTGCGATATTGTACGGCCGTAGAACGCCGTATAATACTGAACCGTAATATACGGCTAATAGGAGCAGCCCCATTGAGAATAATTGTGCCGTATGTAATGCGAGTTTTACGGACGTAGTTTCTGCGCTCTTACGTCCGTAAAACTCGCCAGTGTGACGCCGGCCTTATAGTGCTGATTCCTTCTTATGTGGCACCCTTAGGCGCCATGGTTTGGGTGCTACTTCTACCCTTGCACCCCCTATACTATGCCCCAGGTAACTGTAAAGCCCCCGTCGGCCCTGTAACGGCATGTAATGAGTACGATAATAAACAGAGGCCCATATTCAATTATCTACAGTATACAGCAGTAAAGCATTAATATTAAATCTGGCATAAAATACACTTCCACCTTTATAGGTTTCCCCACTGTGCATTCAATCCAAGAAACTGTTCTGTTCCCCAAGGCTGTTTCTCACCAGCGGAGTATAGGAGAAAATCCTTCGCGAATTCCTAATTAATTTACAACCTGTTGATTTCCCCAGGTGCTGCTGGCATACAACATAGTGGCAGAGAAGACTGCCGCGCGGAAACAATGTATCTATATAAAGTCAATCATTAGGCTGCCTTTCATATTTATGTCAAGTTTCCATCCAGCGATTTTATAATCTGCGAGTTGAGCCTGATTGAAGGAGTGCAAGTTTCCAAATTATTTCTGGATTAATTTAGGAAACGTCTTGCGTGGCGCCATGTTTCATTTCCTAAAAAGATACTGCTGCTGTTTGTTGGCAGGGAAGTTGGCAGGCGGCTCGTATGCCCTGGGACTTCAATGGCAGAGGTTCCCTGGAATACCATGGTGCATAGGTAGCAATTGTGTGTGAAGTAGCCCTGGTAGCCATTTAGATTTCATCCATCGTTTTGGGGGCACATCCCAATTCATGATTGGAAATAAATGGCTATAGTAAGTAATAAAGAAACAGAATGAATTAGCTGTCATGTGAGTAACACTATTTCTGGCCGTTATGTGACTGGCATTCTGTATTTTTCACCAGTTTTCCTCTCTGCAGGATCTATCACTTATTTCCAGTTGTCTCTGAGCTGGTGAGTGGAGACACGCTGCTATGATGTTTCCCATACACAGCACACACAGACATGAGAGATTCCTGGTCTCCTTTCTCTATGTACAGAAGAAGCATACTGGACATTATACAGCAGTACTGAGCAGTGTAGCTGGGAATCCAGCACTGGGATGAGATAAAACACTAGAAAGCAGCAGCATGGGGGACATCATAAAGCAGCACTGAGCATAGATCTGGGGTGCGATGAGGCAGCAGCGTCATTTGCCTGCTTTCTCTATCTTGCTCCCTTGCTCTCTTTCGCTATCACGCTCTCTGTCTCGGTCTCTCTCACTCTCTCGCTACTGCTCTTTCTCATTCCCTCTGTCTCACTCTCTCTGTTGATCTTTCACGCTGTCTTGCTCACTTTCTTGCTCTCCCTCTCTGTCTCACTCTCACTCTCTTTCTCGCTATCTCATTCCCCTGCTCTCTCTCATTCTCTTTCACTCTCTCTTTTTGTCTCTCACTTTCTTTCTCACTCTCTCTCACTATCGCTGTCTTTGTCTCAGTCTCTCTCTCCCTCTCTCTTGTTATCGCTCTTTCTCATCCTCTCTGTATTGCTCTGTTACTCTTTTGCTCTCTCTTGCTCTGTTGCACTCTCTTTCTCACTCTTTCGTGCTTTC
Source organism: Ranitomeya variabilis (assembly GCF_051348905.1). Lineage (NCBI taxonomy): Eukaryota > Metazoa > Chordata > Amphibia > Anura > Dendrobatidae > Ranitomeya > Ranitomeya variabilis. Next base: position 30,073,870 of record NC_135237.1, read on the forward strand.
TCTTGCTCACTCTCATACTCTCTCTCACTCTCTCTTTCTCATAATTTCACATTCTCTCACTTACTCCCTTGCTTTTTCTCTCATGCTCTTTCTCTTTCGTGCTCTCTCTCTCGCTCACTCTCTTTCTCTCTCGAACTCTCTCTCGCTTTCGCACTCTCACTCACTCTTTTGCTCTTTCTCTCTTTCGCTCTCTTTCTCACTCTTTCGCGCTCTCTCTTGCTCACTCTCTTGCTCTCTTTTTACTCTCTCTCTTTCTCTCTCTTCTTCACTCTCACTCACTCTCTTGCTCTTTCTCTCTTTCACTCTCTTTCTCACTATTTTGCGCTCTCTCTCTTGCTCACTCTCTTACTCTCTCTTTTTCTCTTGCTTTTTCACTCTCACTTACTCTCTCTCGCACTCTCTTTCTCTCACTTTCACACTCTCACTCACAGTCTTGCTCTTTCTCTCGCTCTCTTTCTCTCTCTTTCTCGCTCTCTCACTTCAATGTGCAGCTGTAATCTGATCTCTCAGTGAGCCGGCAATCTGTCCAGGATTAATTTTAGCTTTTTCAAAAGTGAATGATCAGTTCAGGTGTTCGGAGGAGAGAAAGAAGTGGCTGTGAAATGGAGAAAGAAGCCGCTTTCTCTGATAAGACGTATTACAAAGTTTCTTATATTCACTTGTACTATTGATTTGTGCAGAGCTTGTTGATATGACAGTGACTATTTAACCATCGCTGTCTCTAAATGTCAGTCGGTGGAAACAAGAGGGAGTCTGTAGGGGCGCAAACATGGCAGTCGCATCCTAGATCTGATGCCTGAGTGGGCCACAAATGCCACAAACACCAATATTATTACCGGGACACAGAAGGTCTGCATTTTGCACTGGGGGTCCAGAAGCTTTGAGTTGTGCCTCTAAATCAAAGTAACATGCTCCATTTTGAAACCATTGTTTGGAAATAAGTTTAATTAGAAAGAAAGTAATGAAAAGTGGGAAACAATAAACAAAAAAATTGTAAAACTGCGCGGCTCGCAAACTTTTAGTAGTTGGCCCCCATATCTGACAAGATCTTCATTGTTATGCCGCCTACGTGGCTACATTTTAATGACTTTTGCATTTGATACTTTTTAACCTTTCTATGTAACTTACAGAATGTTACCATATACTACTTTTCACAAATTAGATATGGACAGTTTTGATTAATATTTGTCTGAGTTCAGTCTGTTTTCTTTACTGTCTGTTTTCTCTATTTATCTATTTTTGCTACTTTTTAGCGGGAAGAATTGCACTTTTAACAAAAAGTTGCAAAAAAAAATGCATCGGGGAGGGGGATAATGTAGTAGAATTGCATCAAATTTTGCAATTTTTTTCTTTTAAAAGTTGCATTTCATGAATGTATCTGAATCATCTGGGAAAACGGCAGTGACGTAAAAGTTAGGAAACTAATCCGCTAAAGACGGCTTAAATAAAGAATCAAATCGAATGATGAATTTGTGACTTTACTGACTGAAAAACTTCTGGATATACAATCATAGAGCGGGCACAAAATATCAGATTTCTCGAGACTTTTGCCATTTTTAGACAATTTTCTTGTAATTTTGAAAATTGTACATAAAATAATACCGCCATATAATACATAAACAATACTGCCATATAATACATAAATAATACCGCCATATAATACATAAATAATACTGCCATATAATACATAAATAATACCACCATATAATACATAAATAATACTGCCATATCATACATAAATAATACCGCTATATAATACATAAATAAAACTGCCATATAATACATAAATAATACTGCCATATAATACATAAATAATACTGCCATATAATACATAAATAATACCACCATATAATACATAAATAATGCCGCCATATAATACATAAATAATACTGCCATATAATACATAAATAATACTGCCATATAATACATAAATAATACCACCATATAATACATAAATAATACTGCCATATCATACATAAATAATACCGCCATATAATACATAAATAATACTGCCATATAATACATAAATAATACTGCCATATAATACATAAATAATACTGCCATATAATACATAAATAATACCGCCATATAATACATAAATAATACTGCCATATAATACATAAATAATACAATCTCTACATCATTCTACCATTTACTACATTTATAATACTCCATCAAAATTTTCCATCAAAATACTGCAAATTTTAGACCCTAATAAAATGGTAAAACCGCCATGTATTTCTCAGATTATACCGTTATACAATGCACTTTATTTATTTACTTGCACATAATACCGTTCTGCGACTGTGTTTTCCCAGATGCATATTTCCCTCTATTGCACATACTATTTTTTTAAGGTTTTTCCTTAGTTCTGGAAGTTACAGATTTGGGGCCACATAGTTTGCAGTCGTATGCATGAGCCCTTAAGGGCGATATTTTTTTAATTGCCTCTAAAGTTATATTTATGCAGAGCTGCCCATTATAACAATTGCAAATTCTATCTCAAAGTGAAGAAATGCCTTTTGCCGGTAGAAAATAAATGAGAACCAGCCCTGCCTAAAGCACGGCGCGCGTTTCAAGTTTTCTTGCCGTTTCTCTTTTTTTATTCACTGACAAGCTAAATTTAGTTGTTGTAACATCTGGACAAATGGATATTTCAGATTCTCCTCCACCCACAGATAACTGGAATCAGGCTCCCTGTCGAAAAAAAAAAACAGAAAACTTTTTTTGATGGAAAGTGAACGGTTGAGGTGTAACATTTTTTGAGAAGTCATGGCGAAGACTTCATGCTATTTTTCATCCACTCCTCCGAGCCGTCAGACGAGTTTGGAAGGAGCAGCCAAGGCTTCGGGTTTTGAATGGAGAAACCAGAACGTGTTAGATGCTCTGGAACGAGGATTCAGCTGCAAGAAATCGTTTCTACACAGAAGCCCTGACACACCTCAGAAGTGAAAAAACTCCGAGGTTACCTTGACATGTTACCCAATTCTACCCTGGAATAGAGGCCGCCTTGTCTCACCGAGGAGGAAAACTGCCTCCTACAATAATGCCATGGGAGATGTTGGCAGAATATTCTCACTGCATATTGAAAGAGAGACATTTCTGACCGCAGCTCATGAGCCACACGATATTTACCTTGGCAGCCGACCATTATTTGTTCATAAGTTTTTCTGTCTCTGCTGTGTTCCAATTTTGGGGGGAGAGATCATTGCCAGTTTTTTTTTTTTTCCAAGATATTCTGCTAGGCTAAGCAAACTTAACGCAATGGGAAGATGCCGAGTAATAGTCTTCAGCATCAACTACTTGTTAATTATTTTTCAACATTTTTTTTACTATATTTAATTTATTAATGTATTTAGTTTTTTAATTACTTTTCTTTTTTAGATATTTCAATAGAATCACCATGTTTATAGAATGTTTTTTTAAATATAGTTTTACAATACATTTTTACTAAGGATTTTCGCAAGAAAAAAATAAACATGTTATATAATATTTGGGCATCGAAAAAGATGATGATAAAATAAAATATTATATACCATAAATAACAGTTACTACACATGTTTGGGTGTCATACGTGTAAGAAATATTCTTAAAGTAAATGCTATATTTTTGGTTAAGGATTTATTACTGTATAAATTATACCCAGTGGTGCTGATATTGTAATCTCCAATGTTACATACCATTGGATAGATAGATAGATAATAGATAGATAGATAGATAGATAGATAATAGATAGATAGATAGATAGATAGATAGATAGATAGATAGATAGATAGATAGATAGATAGATAAATACTGTATTTTCTGGCGTATAAGACTACTTTTTAACCCCTGAAAATCTTCTTAAAAGGCGGGTGCCGTCTTGTACGCCGAGTGCAGACACCAATGTGTATATGGTGGGTGGGGGGGAGTGGTCCCGATGACGAAGAGGGGGCGTCTCACAGGAAAGTGTGAGTGGAGTATCCCCCCTTACCTCATTGTAGCTGCAGCATGGGGTCTCTGTGCTGGGGAGAGGCGGCAGCTGCTGCTCCTCTTTGTGCCGCATGGGTGCTGTGCTGTGGGGCGGTGGCCGCCGCCGCTCCCCAGCACCCCACACTGCAGCTACAATGAGGTAATGGGGATACTCCACTCACACTTTCCTGTGAGATGCTGCCTCTTCGGACCACTCAGGACCACTCCCCCCCCAAAAGGCACATTAGTCACCGGCCCTATAAGACGACATACGGCGTATAAGAAGACCCCCGACTTTTAAGAAGATTTTATATTTTAACTGGAAAAGTTGGGGGGTCGTCTTATACGCCCAGTCGTCTTATATGCCGGAAAATACGGTAGATAGATAATAGATAGATAAAAACAAGCTGAAGTAACTGTGTATTACTAAGTAAATGCTGGCCTTTTTCACATCAGTGGCCATAAAGCTGAGACTTGTAGTCCCTCAGCAGCTGGAGTGCTGTGGTTTGTAGACCGCTGATCTATGTTGTGATACATTAGGATGTCAGGCGCACATGTCATTAATTTCTAGGTGACATCATTTTATAGTGATCACATGGGCTCGGTCTTTCTCCGCTTGCCTGTAATAAACTTCCGGCAGCTTCCGCACCGGAGGGCGATCATTAACCGCTCTGTAAAATGTGAGGACAGTGGGGATCGCAATAAAATGTTTGCATTCTTTGAATGAAGGCCACATAAAAGAGATTTCGCCCTGTCAGTCAGCGGAGCCTTCCTCCTGCCTGAAGTCCTTCCCTTGTTAACGTTCTGCTGGAGCTGAGTAACAGGAAGGTGCCCCTGAAGTGTTACACGAGGGCTCCACGGCCCCACCACTCATGGTGAAATTAGTGTTATCTCCTATGAAATGAAAAGTGGTCAGTTTCCTTGTAACCGGAAATGACAACTATGTGGACATTATTTTGTGGGGGTAACAATGTTTCTTGCATCTTTTTAACACATTGAAGCCTAGTAGTCGCCTAAATGCAAAGATTTCACTGACGTTTGACTGGACCTGGTGGAGACATTGCCAAAATTGAGCAAACTTCCCCTAATTTGATTTGGCCAGATTTGTTCAATTTGGAGGGGAAATTTGATTTACATTGAATAAATCGAAAGAGGAGCCTGAATGCCATATGGTAAAAGTCAGTTCTCAGGGCTCCCATCCAAGGACCACAGATTACTGGCATGGCCGCTGGAATGAGAGCTGCAAATCGATTTGCACCAACTCTACATCTTGGTCCTCCATATACCTGACCCACCGCCACAAGTCCTCCGATCTCCTCTTCTATCTTCTCTCTTCTATCTTCCATCTAGCCAAGGCTTCCGTTCACTCGTCAGGTGGTGCATGGAGCATGTCAATGACGTGAGAAGCAATGCGTATGCTCACATCCTTGACGAGCATCATGTCCCATGTGCCTATAGAATGGAAAACCTGTCCAGAAGGAAAATAATCCATAGAGGACAGGAAACAGAAGAGCTGATGGAGAAGAGGTGAGTGTAGGATTTTTAGTCTCTTTATAATGGGGCAAAATGTTAGCCGGCTGGTCATCATTTTTCTGTAAAAAATTTGGATCCTGGTGAATCCAATTTTTTACAAAAATTTAGAAAAGAATCTGAATTGCCTAGAATCGATTTGCTCATCTTTAGCCATGAACACCCATTTATACATACCCTTTTATAGAATACAGAGGTAATAAAGCCACTTTGTAATGCTTAATTTCTCCTGTGGAGGCACTGCAGAAAATCCGAACACTTACTGCCTGGTTTTCTGATGACTGCTGAGCATCTGATCAGTAGGATACTTTGTGATCAACTTATTTCAAAGGAACCTTTCTAACAAGTGGAGATTAGAGATGATCTGATGTGCCAAAATTTGAAAGTACTGTAAGTACTGGGATAGAAACGAACAGTCCGGAGCTCTGATGGCAGAAAGAAGAGGCCCTGAAGACTGGACAGTGGGCAGTGAATCATGCGGCCCACCATCTGGTCCTCTTCTTTCCACTGTCACATCGTCAACCTGTCCAATTAAAGCCAGGGCTTCCTTCCACAACCAGGCCTCTGAGGTCACCATGCATTGCACATCCGTGATTTCATGACGTGCAGTGACTTTGGAAGCCTGGTCGCTACTTAAAGTCCCAGCGTAGAAGGAACCGGCCAGGAGATGCAGCTTGTGACAGAGGAAAGAAATGAAGAGACGACTCTGGGCGGTGGATTTGAGCAGAGGGGCTGGACAGATTAGTGGTGAGGTGAGTATGTAGTGGGTGAAATAAGTATTGAACATGACACCAATTTAATAAGTAAATATATCTCTAAAGGTGCTATTGACATGAAATTCTCACCAGATGTCGGTAACAACCCATCCAAGCCACACAGGCAAAGAAATCAAACCATAGATGTCCATAAATTAAGTTATGTGTAATAATGAGAAATGACACAGGGAAAAAGTATTGAACATGCTTACTGAAATTTAATTAATACTTCATACAAAAGTCTTTGTTGGTGATGAAACTTCCAGACGCCTCCTGTATGGAGAAACTAGTCGCAGGCATTGCTCTGGTGTGATTTCGGCCCATTCTCACACAGAAAACACTCTTCAGATCCTGAAGATACCGTGGGCTCCTTCTATGAACTCTGAGAGTTAGTTCTTTCCATACATTTTCTATAAGATTCGGGTCAGATAATTTGCTTTGCCATTCTAGAAGCTTTTATTTTCTTTCTCTAAAATCAATTGAGAGTGAAATGGCCACATTCGTTTCATCTTCCTCATCCTTGAAGATGGCTGAAGAATATCTCGGTACATTTGTCCGTTCACCCTTCCTTCAGTCATATGAAGTATGCCAGTGCCGTATGCTGAAAAACACCTCCACACCATGATGTTTCCACCTCCGAACTTCACTGTTGGTATGGTGTTTTGGCGTTTTATGCAGTGCTTTTTGGCCTCCAAACATGGTGTGTATTATGGCATCCAAAGAGTTCAAATTTGGTCTCATGAGACCAGACAATATTCACCCAGTATTTCACAGGCTTTGGGTCCTACACAGATTTGCCTGATGCTGACTGTTTCCATCAGTAGAGAGGTAATTGATTACTCATAGATCATAATCGCTCTGTCCTTACTGCAATGGAAACGTGATGAATTGATGGTGGGCTCCTGCTGATACCCAGCAGCCAATCAGAAAATGCAAAGCTACAGTGAAAATCATGGACGTGAACCCCAGACAGAAGGTGAATTTTTGCCGGCTTCTAATAAAGAAGCCATCATAGACCCAAATAGAAAAAAAGCCAGCTCACCGATACTTGAAGACATTTGCACGGAACTCCGTCCTGATAAGATGTAAAAAGCAATGAAAAAATGATGTGATGTTCCAACTCCTCAGGTAAAATTGGAAATTACTTTATTTAATCCACATTAAAACATTAACGCTCCAAAATAGCACTCGATAGACAAAGGGAAAAACGACGCGTTTCGATCTCTGGGGCGATTGAAATGCGTCACTTTTCCCTTTGTCTGCGGAGCGCTGTCCTGGAGCGTTAATGTTTCAATGTGGATTAAGCCAATATAGACTATATAAAGTTGTCTTTTACTTTTACCAGCTTGTTACATAATCTTCAACTATTGCTCCGAAGAAAAAAAATGATTGGTTTCAAAGAAAACATGGCAGCCAAATGAAATAACTCTGATGTTTTCCTGGTGCTGAAAGATCTGGTATAAACTTTATGACTCCGAAGGCAGAAACTGTTTAAACAATCTCTCATGTTTTCAGCCTTCATCCGTCCGCTAGAGATAGTCAGGATTGTAAGAAACACAAACGTCACCGTGCAAGGTGCGTACGGATGATTCCTAATGTGACGCGTTAGGAATTTTATCATAATAAACCCAATGCATGAAAATCCAAAGCAAAATAATAACAGCAAATGGGGCGTGAAAATACAGGTGCGGGAAGAGCGATGGCTTCAATTAGCCTGAACGTTACGTGAAGCCTCTCGAGAACAGATCTGCTTTTAATACCTGGATTAGCTCAGAGTTAAACATGCAGATCTGAGTTAAAAATTGAGGCTAATTAGGAGAGAAAATCAAGGAAAGTGAATGAACCGGTCAGGGCACAACACGTACAAATGACCTCACCTCTAATTCGTGAGCATGGTCTGTATACGTTCTCCAAAAGTCCTTGTAGAGCAAAGAGCTACTTAAAATGAGTCATTGTCCATTTGAGTGGTCACAATTTGCACCTGCAGTGGCCCGTAAAGCTCCTATGAACAACTGAGGGTCTCGTTCCACCTACATGCCCACATCTTCACATCTTACTCTATATTTTTGCCTTTATATCTATGAAACATGGTCAAATATCTTTAGGGTGCTTTCAGGGCGGCTTGAGTCCGAACCCCCCAGCAAAATGGGAGCTAATATTTTGCGTATTTTCACTTACTTCCAGAATTAAATAAGTTCTGCACAACTGTATTGTGTAATTTACATATAATAGTTTTTCCTACATCTACAACTTTTTCACCTACACTACTTAAACACTCCGCTTGAGACTCCACATGCATCATTTCCAGGAGATGGTGAGATGCTTGCGTTCCAAACTGCAATCTTCTGTGGCATCAATCTCCGAGCATGACGTCACTTGTGCATGCGTAGTGGTGCGCTTCTGTCAGTGTGTACATCATCAATCCTATGATTCCTTACGGTTTCACTCTTTTACCTCCATGTTCTCAAGTTCTCAAACTGTTCTCTTCTCCTCTTTCTGTTCTCTATGCTTAGTGTGGCACATACAGACACACAATACAGAGATTGAGTTAACTTCTCCAATTTTTATCTGCTTTCAGATTTCATTTTCATATTGCCCACACCTGTTACTTGCCACAGGTGAGTTTGTATGAGCATCACATGTTTGAAAATAAGTTGTTTACCTACAATTTTAGAAAAGTGCCAACAATTTTGTCCTGCCCATTTTGTGGGTTTAGTGAGAAATTATGTCCAATTTGCCCCTTTTTGTGTTGTTCCAATACACAGAAACAAAATAAACATGTGTTTAACAAAAGATGTGTAATTGCAATAATTTTCTTGCAGAAATACTTCATTTTCTGGGACAATTTCAAGAGTGCCAAAACGTTCGGACATTACTGTATATTGGCTAGGATTACATTGGTAGTCCAAGACTTTAATAGTAGCTTCCTGGAGGTCTAGGGTTTAATAATAACTCCCTGGAGGTCCAAGGGTTTAATAGTAACGCCCTGGAGGTCCAAGGGTATGGAGGTCCAAGGGTTTAATAGTAACTCCCTGGAGGTGTAGGGGTTTAATAGTAACTCCCTGGAGGTGTAAGGGTTTAATAGTAACTCCCTGGAGGTGTAGGGGTTTAATAGTAACTCCCTGGAGGTCCAAGGGTTTAATACTAACTCCCTGGAGATCCAAGGGTTTAATAGTAACTCCTTTTAGGGTTTAATAGTAACTCCCTGGAGGTGTAAGGGTTTAATAGTAACTCTCTGGAGGTGTAAGGGTTTAATAGTAACTCCCTGGAAGTCCAAGGGTTTAATAGTAACTCCCTGGAGGTGTAAGGGTTTAATAGTAACTCCCTGGATGTCCAAGGCTTTAGTAGTAACTCCATGGAGGTCCAATGGTTTAATAGCAACTCCCTGGAGGTCCAAGGGTTTAATAGTAACTCCCTGGAGGTCCAAGGGTTTAATAGTAACTACCAGGAGGTCCAAGGGTTTAATAGTAACTCCCTGGAGGTGTAATGGTTTAATAGTAACTCCTTGGAGGTCCAAGGGTTTAATAGTAACTACCTGGAGGTGTAATGGTTTAATAGTAACTCCTTGGAGGTCCAAGGGTTTAATAGTAACTACCTGGAGGTGTAATGGTTTAATAGTAACTCCTTGGAGGTCCAAGGGTTTAATAGTAACTCCCTGGAGGTGTAAAGGTTTAATAGTAACTCTCTGGAGGTGTAAGGGTTTAGTAGTAACTCTCTGGAGGTCCAAGGGTTTAATAGTAACTCCTTTTAGGTCCAAGGGTTTAATAGTAACTCCCTGGAGGTCCAAGGGTTTAATAGTAACTCCCTGGAGGTGTAAGGGTTTAAAAGTAACTCCCTGGAGGTGTAAGGGTTTAATAGTAACTCCTTGGGGTCCTAGGGTTTAATAGTAACTCCCTGGAAGTGTAAGGGTTTAATACTAACTCCCTGGAGGTCTAAGACAGTGAAGAGATTAATGAGAACATCCATGCTAGTTCAGTGAAGGCTTTATAAGTAAAATCTCTGGTGGTCTAGGGCAGTACAAATATGTAGGTAGTACAAATGAATGAGAACATCCTAGTTAGTTTAAGACAGTGAAGGTTTTACTGGTGATATCCCTGGTGGTCTAGGGTATTGAGGAGTTTGATGGTAACATTTATGGTGGTTAAGATCAATATAAGGTTTAATAGTAACATCCTTGGTAGAATAGGGCAGTGAAAGGGAAGGGAGTGACAGTTTTAATGGTAACGTCCTTGGCGGTCTAGGGTAGTGAAAACATTAATCAAAATATCCATGGTGGGCTAGAGGAACGAAGACATATCTGTTGCTCTCAAGCAATGGAGGGCTCGGTGATGCAATCCCTGGTGGCCTAGGGCTGTGATTAGAACAATGATAACAATCCTAGTAGTCTAAGGTAGTTTAGTGTAAAGAAGCTCATGTGACACTCAGATATTGCATTATTCGCCATCAGACAATTCCAAGCTATATGACAATGTTTCCACCTGGTCACGGCATGGAGAAATTTATGGCGGTTTGGTTTCATATCTATGGCAAAAAAACAAGTAATTGGCCATCAATATTAAAGTCCCAGAAAACCCCTTTAAACTGGCCAACTTGAAATTTTGACTTATAAAACAAAGATTACTTTGTACATCGTTCCTGCTGGTATTTTAAAGCTTCTTTTTTTTTTTTGCTCTTTTTTATTTCTTCACTGTGACTAGCAGACCTAAAATGTCAACTTGTTTGATTCTTTTTTTTTCTTTTTTTCTTTTCGGTTTGACATATCTAGCAAGTGGATGGGAAATAATTAGTACTAAATTATTCTGCGCTCTCAAATTTAATAAAAAATACAACAGATTTTGTTTTTAAAATATCTAAATAATAAAAAAAAGGTGACAACCTCCTCATCAAGCAGTTCACAAACACATGGAAAACGGCTCTTTATAAAGGTCAGAATATGCAATATCTTCCATGTTATTGACTCAACTTTGAAGGGGCTTAAAGGGGAAGCCTGTTTATTATATAACTTCTTTTCACATATCAAGAAAATAAAATGGCTGCTATATGGAAGCCGTCAGCAGTCAGGCAATCTGCGGTTAATTAATCTCCTTGCAGCTTTTGTTTCATTAGTCAAAAAATGAATTGCAGAGAATATGAAGAGCTGGAAAGTAAAGATGAACGGATCTGTTGAAATTCAAATTCGACAACTTCTCCGAACTTTCGTCCTAAAAACATCAAATAAATTTAAGCGAACCTCAAAATTGGAAAGCTTGAACCCACTTGGAAAATACATGAGCGAGAGAGGAGAGAGAGTGAGGACCCCACTGACCATAAGAGCTTACACTCTACAGGAGAGAGAGGACCCCACTGACCATAAGAGCTTACACTCTACAGGAGAGAGAGGACCCCACTGACCATAAGAGCTTACACTCTACAGGAAAGAGAGGACTCCGCTGACCATAAGAACTAACACTCTACAGGAGAGAGAGAGAGAGAGTACCCCACTGACCATAAGAGCTTACACTCTACAGGAGAGAGAGGACTCCGCTGACCATAAGAGCTTACACTCTACAGGATAGAGAGAACCCCACTGACCATAAGAGCTTACACTCTACAGGAGAGAGAGGACCCCGCTGACCATAAGAGCTTACACTCTACAGGAGAGAGAGGACCCCACTGACCATAAGAGCTTACACTCTACAGGAGAGAGAAGACCCCACTGACCATAAGAGCTTACACTCTACAGGATAGAGAGAGGACCCCGCTGACCATAAGAGCTTACACTCTACAGGAGAGAGAGGACCCCACTGACCATAAGAGCTTACACTCTACAGGAGAGAGAGAGGACCCCACTGACCATAAGAGCTTACACTCTACAGGAGAGAGAGAGGACCCCACTGACCATAAGAGCTTACACTGTACAGGAGAGAGAGGACCCCACTGACCATAAGAGCTTACACTCTACCGGAGAGAGAGGACCCCACTGACCATAAGAGCTTACACTGTACAGGAGAGAGAGGACCCCACTGACCATAAGAGCTTACACTCTACCGGAGAGAGAGGACCCCACTGACCATAAGAGCTTACACTCTACAGGAGAGAGAGAGGACCTCACTGACCATAAGAGCTTACACTCTACAGGAGAGAGAGAGGACCCCACTGACCATAAGAGCTTACACTCTACAGGAGAGAGAGGACCCCACTGACCATAAGAGCTTACACTGTACAGGAGAGAGAGGACCCCACTGACCATAAGAGCTTACACTGTACAGGAGAGAGGACCCCACTGACCATAAGAGCTTACACTCTACAGGAGAGAGAGGACCCCACTGACCATAAGAGCTTACACTCTACAGGAGAGAGAGAGGACCTCACTGACCATAAGAGCTTACACTCTACAGGAGAGAGAGGACTCCACTGACCATAAGAGATTACACTCTACAGGAGAGAGAGAGGACCCCACTGACCATAAGAGCTTACACTCTACAGGAGAGAGAGAGGACCCCACTGACCATAAGAACTAACACTCTACAGGAGAGAGAGAGAGAGAGAACCCCACTGACCATAAGAGCTTACACTCTACAGGAGAGAGAGGACCCCGCTGACCATAAGAGCTTACACTCTACAGGAGAGAGAGGACCCCACTGACCATAAGAGCTTACACTCTACAGGAGAGAGAAGACCCCACTGACCATAAGAGCTTACACTCTACAGGATAGAGAGAGGACCCCGCTGACCATAAGAGCTTACACTCTACAGGAGAGAGAGAGGACCCCACTGACCATAAGAGCTTACACTGTACAGGAGAGAGAGGACCCCACTGACCATAAGAGCTTACACTCTACCGGAGAGAGAGGACCCCACTGACCATAAGAGCTTACACTCTACAGGAGAGAGAGGACCCCACTGACCATAAGAGCTTACACTCTACCGGAGAGAGAGGACCCCGCTGACCATAAGAGCTTACACTCTACAGGAGAGAGAGGACCCCACTGACCATAAGAGCTTACACTGTACAGGAGAGAGAGGACCCCACTGACCATAAGAGCTTACACTCTACCGGAGAGAGAGGACCCCACTGACCATAAGAGCTTACACTCTACAGGAGAGAGAGAGGACCTCACTGACCATAAGAGCTTACACTCTACAGGAGAGAGAGAGGACCCCACTGACCATAAGAGCTTACACTCTACAGGAGAGAGAGGACCCCACTGACCATAAGAGCTTACACTGTACAGGAGAGAGAGGACCCCACTGACCATAAGAGCTTACACTGTACAGGAGAGAGGACCCCACTGACCATAAGAGCTTACACTCTACAGGAGAGAGAGGACCCCACTGACCATAAGAGCTTACACTCTACAGGAGAGAGAGAGGACCTCACTGACCATAAGAGCTTACACTCTACAGGAGAGAGAGGACTCCACTGACCATAAGAGATTACACTCTACAGGAGAGAGAGAGGACCCCACTGACCATAAGAGCTTACACTGTACAGGAGAGAGAGGACCCCACTGACCATAAGAGCTTACACTGTACAGGAGAGAGGACCCCACTGACCATAAGAGCTTACACTCTACAGGAGAGAGAGGACCCCACTGACCATAAGAGCTTACACTCTACAGGAGAGAGAGGACCTCACTGACCATAAGAGCTTACACTGTACAGGAGAGAGAGGACCCCACTGACCATAAGAGCTTACACTCTACAGGAGAGAGAGGACCCCACTGACCATAAGAGCTTACACTCTACAGGAGAGAGAGGACCCCACTGACTATAAGAGCTTACACTCTACAGGAGAGAGAGGACCTCACTGACCATAAGAGCTTACACTCTACAGGAGAGAGGACCCCACTGACTATAAGAGCTTACACTCTACAGGAGAGAGAGAGGACCCCACTGACCATAAGAGCTTACACTCTACTGGAGAGAGAGAGGACCCCACTGACCATAAGAGCTTACACTCTACAGGAGAGAGAGGACCCCACTGACCATAAGAGCTTAAATTCTACAGGAGAGAGAGGACCCCACTGACTATAAGAGCTTACACTCCACAGGAGAGAGAAGACCCCACTGACCATAAGAGCTTACACTTTACAGGAAAGAGAGAGAGGACCCCACTGACCATAAGAGCTTACACTCTACTGGAGAGAGAGGACCCCACTGACCATAAGAGCTTACACTCTACAGGAGAGGGAGGACCCCACTGACCATAAGAGCTTACACTCTACAGGAGAGAGAGGACCCCACTGACCATAAGAGCTTACACTCTACCGGAGAGAGAGGACCCCGTTGACCATAAGAGCTTACACTCTACAGGAGAGAGAGAGAGAGTACCCCACTGACCATAAGAGCTTACACTCTACAGGAGAGAGAGAGAGAGGACCCCACTGACCATAAGAGCTTACACTCTACAGGAGAGAGAGGACCCCACTGACCATAAGAGCTTACACTCTACAGGAGAGAGGACCCCACTGACTATAAGAGCTTACACTCCACAGGAGAGAGAAGACCCCACTGACCATAAGAGCTTACACTTTACAGGAAAGAGAGAGAGGACCCCACTGACCATGAGAGCTTACACTCTACTGGAGAGAGAGGACCCCCCTGACCATAAGAGCTTACACTCTACAGGAGAGGGAGGACCCCACTGACCATAAGAGCTTACACTCTACAGGAGAGAGGACCCCACTGACTATAAGAGCTTACACTCCACAGGAGAGAGAAGACCCCACTGACCATAAGAGCTTACACTTTACAGGATAGAGAGAGAGGACCCCACTGACCATGAGAGCTTACACTCTACTGGAGAGAGAGGACCCCCCTGACCATAAGAGCTTACACTCTACAGGAGAGGGAGGACCCCACTGACCATAAGAGCTTACACTCTACAGGAGAGAGAGGACCCCACTGACCATAAGAGCTTACACTCTACAGGAGAGAGAGAGGACCCCGCTGACCATAAGAGCTTACACTCTACAGGAGAGAGAGAGGACCCCGCTGATCTGTGACCCCCAGGTACTGACCACCAGTGTACAAGGTGTGATAATCCGTTAGATGTCATAGCTGCAGTGCTTTGTGGGGAGGCCACTTGGCAACGCAAAAGGACATTAGCTCTCTGGTGCTTTAGCAGTGTGGCAAATGGTGACAGCCAAGGTTTTTTAAAACATTTTTATGAACTAGAAATTGAATTCCAAAATGTTGAAATTTGCATAATACTGCGAATTTCAGGAAATTAGATTCAAACTCAATCCTCCTAGGGTTGATCCGCTCCCCTCAACTAGCAAGCTCCACGGTGGTTTTGTGGTCAGTAAATGTAAATCCTAAATTTATTACTATGCCACATAACTTGAACTTTACTGAGAATGGCATTATAAAAGCTGCTACATGGAAACCATCAGCAAACTAATTCACTGCTGTTGACTGATCTCTTTGTGGTTTTATTCCTATTCAATATTGATACTTAGCATAACTTAACTCCTTGGAGCATGATGACGATTAACAATGTGAATGCCTAAAACTAATACTGGATTTTCATGCGCTATGCTCTCTCTCTTAACCCTACACCTATCTTGAGGACAGGGTCCACGGCCCACCCTCTTGGCGCACCCTGTCATTGGAGAGGTGGTCGAGCATGCACAGCTCTTCACAAAATTAGAATATCAGCAAAAAGTTAATTTATTTCAGTTCTTCAATACAAAAAGTGAAACTCATCTATTATTTCACGTGTTTATTTGTGTTAATATTGATGATTATGGCTTACAGCCAATGAAAACCCAAAAGTCATTATCTCAGTAAATTAGAATACTTTATAACACCAGCTTGAAAAATTATTTTAAAATCTGAAATGTTGTCCTACTGACTGGTGTTATGGAAGCCCTGGTTGCTTTGATAGCAGCCTTCAGCTCATCTGCATTGTTGGGTCTGGTGTCTCTCATCTTCCTCTTGACAATACTCCATAGATTCTCTATGGGGATAAGGTCAGGCGAGTCTGCTGGCCATTCAAGCCCAGTGATACTGTTGTTTTTACACCAGTGTAAACAAGATGCGGGATGCAGTAACGAATAGGAGGCAGAGCAAGGGTTAAAATTAACTTTACTATAACAGGGGTATACTCCACGCAGGGAGGAGAGAAGCTATAGACAGGTGGTATTAATGCTTTTGCTACACCTACGGAGGGAGTGAGGGCAAAGGGTATAAAAAATGTTTAACAGTAGTAAACTTATCGGTCAGGCGGCTTCAGAGTGAGGAGTCTCAGATGTGCACAGTGGTGCCGACACGGTCAGCACGTGATGGAAACGATGCAGGCTTGTAGGCGTCGGTGGATCAGTTCCAGGCGATGACAGAGAGTCCTCGATGTCTGCCCTGGGGTCCTGAGTAGCAGGGAGAGAAGCAGTACTAATATGCAGTGCCGGGGCTGGACAGGGCCAGGCAGAAATAAGCAGGTGAGAAACTGTAAAGTTCTCGGTTGGTTTTAGGCTGCACGCATGGGTTATATGGTGGACCGAGACGAATAGTTGCTTGAGCAGTAGGGGCCAACGGGCAGAAAGCGGTTCTCCGGTCACAGTCTTTGTAGAGAGCAGCTGAAACAATGTAGAGCGTTCCTGCGCTGTCACTGTGCTCAGAGGACGGAGCACCTAAATTCCCCTGCTGCGCTCCGCGTCTTCCCGGCAAATCTGCCTGTCGTTTTGCGCGCTCTGCCCTTTTTATCCTCACTCCGCCCCCTGCTGTCAAGTGTAAAGGTCGGTCTGGGTCTCTATGATTTCCCCCAGACAACAAAGATGACAGTTCCGACAGTTCTGGCTCCGGTGTGAAAAGGTACCCTCGATCCGGGCTCTCTTCTTACACCAGGTATTGGTACTTTTGGCAGTGTGGACAGGTGGCAAGTCCTGCTGGAGAATGAAATTTCCATCTGCAAAAAGCTTGTCAGCAGTGGGAAGCATGAAGGGCTCTAAAATGTCCTGGTAGACAGCTGCGCTGACTTTGATCTTGATAAAACACAGTGGACCTACACCAGCAGATGACATGGCTCCCCAAACCATCACTGATTGTGGAAACTTCATACTAGACCTCCAGCAGCTTGGATTGTGGCCTCTCCACTCTTCCTCCAGACTCTGGGACCTTGATTTCCAAATGAAATGCAAAATGTACTTTCATTTTCAGCTCTAGAACTCTGTCACTTGGATTCTAGAGCAATAGTGCACTTACACGTGTGGTCTAACGCAGTGATTGAGGCTTTGGGCAGAGGACAAGAAAAGACACCCTGACATTTAGAGTACAGGACTATGGCAAAATGTGGCAGATATTTGTAGAATACTGATGGTCTGGGTCCAGGATAGTCATGTAACACCCCAGGTCCCTGGTTGCTACAGTGGCATTGCTTTCCTCATGGGGAGAGTGATGTCACGCTTGGAAGCGAGGAAGGATTACTTTTATCAGGTATCACGAACATGCAACATGTTCTTACTCCAGGCCAGAAGGGGGAGCTCTGATCCAGTTTGTGGGTGGCTCCTCTATATATATATATATATATATATATATATATATATATATATATATTCTGGCTGGAGGGGAAGTCAGTCAGTCAGTCTGTGAGAGAGTCTGAGAGAGGAAGGAGATAAGGGGCCATGCAGCCACATGTGGTGCTGCAGCTCCTGGAAGGGAGATAAAAGGATGGAATAAGTTGTAGAGAACGTGAAGGAGGAAAAGAAGCAAAAGGCGAAGTAAAGAGCTGAAGAGAGAAGCTGCTAGTGGGCTTCCTCCACGCTGAGCGCAGATACCTGTAGCCAGAATACCGAGGTTGTGCAGTACTTTAAGGCTCACAGCAGAAACCGGCGGATGGCTGGACTTCAAGTCATCTATCCACCATTGACACCCGAGGACACAGTAACGAAGAGAGCCCGGGTCATGATAGAGATCCTGTAAAAAGGCTCAAGTTACCTGTCGTACGGGTAGTGTCCTACCAACCTGGGGGACAGAGAGAAACCGTGATGACCTTGTGTGAGGCCTAAGGCAGCAAGGGACTACACCACAGCGCTAGAGGGAAGGCTTCTAACCCCACCTGGTAAAGGGGATTACAGATTTGCTTCCAAGCCGGCCGGACCATACCAGTTCCTGTGATCCGGTACCCTGGACTGTGGCTGCCTGAACCCTACAGTAAAGAGGTAAAGAGATTGCAACCCTGTGTCCTCTGTTTATTTCCGGCATCACACCATCCTTGCCAAACACACGGGAGCCCTGGGGACCCAGCTTCACCTGTGGGAAGCCATACCATTCCACCTGCCATAACATCACCCCAGTGGACCCTTTTTAAGCAGCGTCGGTCATCCCTGACCGAATACTACAGGTGGTGTCACAAACTTTTATTACTTCACAAACACCTTTAAAGACCTTTCCTTTAACATGGGCGCCCAGGGCCACGGACCAGGTCACCGCCGCTGTGACACATCCCTTTAAGTACCGGACCCGGTACCGAGTACCCCACGGCCCTGGCGAGCGTTCCTGTCACATACTGACATTTCAAGCTCCAAAACAATGACACAGGGCTACAGGACAATGACACTGCTAAAGTATACAATAATGACAATGACACTCTGGGTATATGATAATGACTAAAGGACAATGACACTGATGCTTGGGGTAAAGGACAATGACACTGACACTTGAGGAACAGGTTAATGACACTCACACTTGGGGTAAAGGACAATGACACTGACACTTGGGGTAAAGGACAATGACACTGACACTGGGGGTACAGGATAATGACACTGACACTTGGGGTATAGGACAATGACACTGGCACTAGGGGTACAGGATAATGACGCTGACACTTGAGGAACAGGTTAATGACACTCACACTTGGGGTAAAGGACAATGACACTGACACTGGGGGTACAGGATAATGACACTGACACTTGGGGTATAGGACAATGACACTGGCACTAGGGGTACAGGATGACACTGACATTTGGGGCACAAGACAATGACACTGACACTTGGAGTAAAGGACAATGACACTGATGCTTGGGGTAAAGGATAATTACATTGACACTTAGGGTAAAGGACAATTACACTGACATTGGGGGACAGGACAATGACACTGACACTTGAGGAACAGGTTAATGACACTCACACTTGGGGTTCAGGATAATGACACTGACACTTGCGGTATAGGGCAATGACACTGACACTAGGGGTACAGGATAATGACACTGACACTTGGGGTACAAGACAATGACACTGACACTCGGGGTACAGGATAATGACACTGGCACTTGGGGTTCAGGATAATGACACTGACACTTGGGGTTCAGGATAATGACACTGACACTTGGAGTAAAGGACAATGACACTGACACTTGGGGTATAGGACAATGACACTGACACTTGGGGTACAGGACAATGACACTGACATTTGGGGTAAAGGGCAATGAAATTGACACTTGGGGTACAGGACAATGACACTAACACTTGTGGTAAAGGACAATGACACTGACACTTGGGGTACAAGACAATGACATTGACACTTGGGGTACAAGACAATGACATTGACACTTGGGGTACAAGACAATGACATTGACACTTGGGGTACAGGAAAGTGACATTGACACTTGCGGTAAAGGACAATGACACTAATACTTGTGGTAAAGGACAATGACACTGACACTTGGGGTACAGGACAATGACTCTGACACTTGGGGTACAAGACAATGACATTGACACTTGGGGTACAGGATAATGACACTGACACTTGGGGTACAGGACAATGACTCTGACACTTGGGGTACAAGACAATGACACTGACATTTGGGGTAAAGGGCAATGACATTGACACTTGGGGCACAAGACAATGACACTGACACTTGGGGTAAAGGATAATGGCACTGACACTTGGGGTAAAGGATAATGGCACTGACACTTGGGGTAAAGGACAATGACATTGACACTTGGGGTAAAGGAAACTGACACTCAGGGTACATAACAATGACGCTGACACTCGGGGTACAGGACAATGACACTGACACTTGGGGTACAGGATAATGACACTGACACTTGGGGTAAAGGACAATGACACTGACACTTGGGGTACAGGATAATGACACTGAAACTTGGGGTACAGGACAATGACACTGACACTTGGGGTAAAGGACAATGACACTGACACTTGGGGTACAGGGTAATGACACTGACACTTGTGGTAAAGGACAATGACACTGACACTTGGGGTACAGGACAATGA
Source organism: Ranitomeya variabilis (assembly GCF_051348905.1). Taxonomy (NCBI): domain Eukaryota; kingdom Metazoa; phylum Chordata; class Amphibia; order Anura; family Dendrobatidae; genus Ranitomeya; species Ranitomeya variabilis. The sequence goes on from NC_135237.1 coordinate 30,094,321, forward strand.
CACTGACACTTGGGGTAAAGGACAATGACACTGACACTTGGGGTACAGGGTAATGACACTGACACTGGGGGTACAGGATAATGACACTGACACTTGGGGTACAGGATAATGACACTGACACTTGCGGTAAAGGACAATGACACTGACATTTGGGGTAAAGGGCAATGACAGTGACATTTGTAGTAAAGGACAATGACACTGACACTTTGGGTAAAGGACAATGACACTGACACCTGATCCATACATTTTTTTATGTTGGCACCACACTTATGTTGGAGCCATAGACGAGCTTGTCTGGCCCATTGTGCCCCCTGACGCATTATTTTGCCCTTCCTACTTTCCTCACAATAAAGTGAGTTATCGCGTACATTATCTCGATAGTTACTGATGGAAATGATAATCCGCCCGGTATAAAATCCTACAGTCGTCTCTGGCCATACAAGATAAAAGCGTCTCCATCCTTCGCACTGACACGAGGTAACACAAGTGATAGATGAGAATTTTTGCTTAGTCTAAAGAAAAAGAAAATTGCCCCCACATCACAGTGAAGCGTTGAGAAGTCTCCCCCAGACAGATCGAGGAGCCGGCTTTGTCTATTTATCCGTCCTGTAACGTGGGCTAGTTACTCTTAATTAGGACCACATGGCCTGGCGGGGGCTGATTGTACATGTAATGTATCTCCCACCTTCTCCATGTGACAGCCATAGGTAAGACACTAACATGAAAACCTAGCGCTGGACACGGAGCACTTGACACCTCCGCTATCCCGCCTGATTCTAATTTCAGAAAATCGCTCCCTGCTGCTTCTTGTATATTTTGAGTGATCCTGGCTGGAAGCTGTAGAGGAGCGGCTGTCATGTCATGTCACGGGCCTGGCTGTCTCATCGTTATCATTTCAGGAACATTAGGCTGATATCAATAACCCTCTGTTACTACCTAAGTGGCGTCATGGCGCAGGCAGAAACGCAAATAGTGGTGCTCTAGTGCAGAAAACGTATCTTCTCAGAACCTTAGAAGGGTAGAACCCATATTTCAGATCACCCATTATTGTGTTTCTCATCTGGAATACTAAGAAAATTCATCCATTACATGGAAACCCCAATGATTTCAAAGAGTCATTTGTAATGACGAATGTCACCACCGGGGGCGCTACAAGGGAATAAAACAATATGATCCAGTGGCATTCCTGGTGGTTACACTGTTTGAGGGTCTGGACCACTGACATAATGGCCTGTGGGGTTCTAGAGTAATTACCTGTAACAAATGGATGTCCAGAGCCACAACAGAACTATTCCAGGCTCCAGAAAGGAGAAAGGCTATAAAAGGTAGAGACGTACAAACATATGTATGTCAATACACTATGACAGTGACACCCACAGTACAAAAATAATGGCACTGACACTGGGGCACAGGATAATAACATACTGAGACTGGGGGAACAGGTTAATGACACCAAAACATTTGGAGTATAGGACAAGGAAACCTGGGGTACTGGACTATTATGCTGACACTTAGGGTACAGCCCCGGACAACAATACAGGAATTTACCTGACAGATTCCAGCTGATCAATGGGTATCGCAGAATTATCTTATATCACTTCTATAAAGTGGAATTGTCTAACTAACATGGACAAACAATTTAACTAATTATTTTATTAAAACTCTTTTTGTGGACTCTGCAGTATGTAGAAGCTATTCTATGTCCTATATCAGTATTCTTATGTCCTATATTAATATTCGTATGTCCTATATCTGTATTCTTATTTCCTATATCTGTATTCTTATGTCCTATATCTGTATTCTTATGTCCTATATCTGTATTCTATGTCCTATATCTGTATTCTTATGTCCTATATCTGTATTCTTATTTCCTATACCTGTATTCTATGTCCTATATCAGTATTCTTATGTCCTATATTAATATTCGTATGTCCTATATCTGTATTCTTATGTCCTATATCTGTATTCTTATGTCCTATATCTGTATTCTTATTTCCTATACCTGTATTCTATGTCCTATATCAGTATTCTTATGTCCTATATTAATATTCGTATGTCCTATATCTGTATTCTTATGTCCTATATCTGTATTCTTATGTCCTATATCAGTATTCTTATATCCTATATCTGTATTCTATGTCCTATATCAGTATTCTTATGTCCTATATTAATATTCGTATGTCCTATATCTGTATTCTTATGTCCTATACCTGTATTCTTATGTCCTATATCTGTATTCTTATTTCCTATACCTGTATTCTTATGTCCTATATCTGTATTCTTATGTCCTATATCTGTATTCTTATGTCCTATACCTGTATTCTTATGTCCTATATCTGTATTCTTATTTCCTATACCTGTATTCTTATGTCCTATATCAGTATTCTTATATCCTATATCTGTATTCTTATGTCCTATACCTGTATTCTTATATCCTATATCTGTATTCTTATGTCCTATACCTGTATTCTTATGTCCTATACCTGTATTCTTATGTCCTATATCTGTATTCTTATGTCGTTCTATATTAGTATTCTTATATTCTATATCTGTAAATGTCAGGACTCTGAACATTTTGATTACCTTTTGTGCATTACTGCCCTTTTCCAAGATGGCGTCTTTGGTCTCATGTGCACTGTGTCTTCCTGCTATATAACTCCACCCCAGCCTTTAGTCTGTGCTAGAGTATTCTGCTTTGCATCCAGCTCCTGATGACTCCCTGGCTATACACCTGCACCTGCACCTGCTCCTGTGAACGTGTGTGGAGATCCTGCTACTCAGCTCTGAGTTTCTGCTGCATACATCGGTTTCCAGTAATCCTCCACCTGGCTGCTTGTGTTTGTTTCCATCTGCATTTGCTGGACATGTAAGCTGTTGCTGCTCTGCCTAAAGGGACACTGTCACCTGAATTTGGAGGGAACAATTTTCAACCATAGGGGCGGGGTTTTCGGGTGTTTGATTCACCCTTTCCTTACCCGCTGGCTGTATGCTGGCTGCAATATTGGATTGAAGTTCATTCTCTGTCCTCCGTAGTACACGCCTGCGTAAGGCAAGATTGCCTTGTGCAGGCATGTACTACGGAGGACAGAGAATGAACTTCAATCCAATATTGCAGCCAGCATGCAGCCAGCAGGTAAGGAAAGGGTGAATCAAACACCCGAAAACCCCGCCCCTATGGCTGAAAATTGTTCCCTCCAAATTCAGGTGACAGAGTTCCTTTAAACCTGAGACTTTTACCCAGGCCTCCATGGTTGTGCTAAGATATTATTTGAACTGCCTTAGGCTACGTTCACATTTGCGTTGTTAGGCGCAGCATCGGCGACGAGACGCGACGCAACCAACAGCGCATGAACACAACGCAGCGTTTTGCGACGCATGCTTTGTTATAAGATCCTACAGATCGGGATTTTCGGTGCAGGGAAAACGCTACAAGTAGCGTCCCCTGCGCCCTGTCTTGTGCGTCTATATGATGCATGCGTCGTAAAACGCAGTAAAATGCATACCGGCACATGTCCATGCGCCCCCCATGTTAAAGATAGGGGCGCATGACGCATGCATCGGTATGCGTCGACGACGCTGCGCCCAACTACGCAAATGTGAACGTAGCCTTATAAGCATATCTATCTGTGTTTTGGACTAAGCAAGGACTTATTCGTGTCAAGTATTCTCAAGAATAACTGTGCTTCATAGACTTTCTGCGTGATTGCATTTTCCTCTGAAGTTTCCTATAGACTGTTAAGCTGCGTTTAATATTTACACCAAGTGTTGTGGAATTGAGTTTCTCTCTGCACCTGTTTGAATCACCGTGTGATAATATAGACTTTACCACTTACAAAACTGTGTCCTGTAGTTGACTTGTTCCATGCAAAGAGTCTCCTGAGTTATCCCCTATAATTATTACAGGATACTCTAGCCTTAAAAAAGAAGACTGCTGGAACAATGACTGCAGAAAGCAGATTAGAGCAGGTGTTCTCCATAATTAGATCACTGCAGAAAGATGTGGAAGGTCTGCAAAAGAAGTTTGGAAGCTTTGAACACAATCAACAAGTGTTTGGACAAACTTTGCAGGACTTAAGCACCCGCATGGCAGCCCAGGAAAACAAACTTGCTGGCATAGAGTCCCAGTATGGATGGGCTTTTCAGGACATAAGCACGCAAATAGCTGCACAAGCGACTTTACCCTCTGGGCAACCGCCACCAGCTAGCCCACCTAAGTTGCCCCCATTCAGATTTAATGGTGATGCGACAAATTTCGTGGCTTTGTGAATCAATGTATGCTATATTTTGATGTGCATGCTGACCGTTTTCCTAATGATAGATCCAAAGTATTGTGTGTAATAATGCTGCTGACCGCACAAGCGCTCGCCTGGGTGAATCCGATGATTAAGTCTCGTGACCCACGGTTAAATAATTTGGACGATTTTTTGGCCGCTATGGCATTAATGTTTGATGACCCTAATCACCGTGCAACCGCGGAATCTGCTTTATTATCTTTACACCAGGCTAAACGTTCTGTTATTGAGTATGCTACTGAATTCAGGAGATTAGCGGTAGATACTAATTGGAACAGTTATGCACAATTACCTATTTTTAAAAGGGGTCTGTCTAGCATTGTAAAGGATGAATTAGCTCGCTCTGAATCACCACAAGAGCTAGAAACATTTATACAGCATTGTGTGCGCATTGACATTCGCCTTACTGAGCGTAGGCAGGAGAAGTTTGCTGCATATAACCGTATTTCTAACTTTTCCCTTCCTTCCAAAGAGCCTGCAGGTAAAACATCTCGAGAGGTAGAGGAGGTGCCCATGCAAATTGATTCTGTTCAGAGGCGCGAGAGTAATGAGCGCCAGAAGCATCGCCTTCGAGAAAGTCTATGTTTCTACTGCAGCCAGTCTGACCACTTTCTAATCAACTGTCCCAAGTGTCCCAAGCGGCCTAACAAGGTGCTAGCAGCAGTAGGGGAGTATGACAACTATGATGATGAATCTGACATCTCTGAATGTAGCCTGCCTTTAAACGCTGTATTCCATTCACTTTCTATGACTTCACCAGCCAAGGAGCTAAATGAAAAGAACTCTCACTGTTCTCTCCCAATTAAGATCCTGTGTACAGGACAGTGGATTTCCAGTGCAGCTATGATTGACTCTGGTGCAGGTGGCAATTTCATGGATATCGCATTTGCCAAGGAACATGGTATTGAAATTCAGCAAAGAGCCTCTCCAATTACCATGGAAACAGTGGATGGGTCATCTATAATCTCTGGGCCTGTGGATCAGGAGACCGCACCCCTTGAGATTTTGTTGGAGCCTAACCATCAAGAGCAACTCTCTTTCTTGTTAATTTCCTGTGATTTTAGGCATCCCTTGGCTGCGTTCTCAGAATCCAACTATCAACTGGGAGACCAAGGAGATTATCTTTCCAACAAGGAGCAACTCCGCATTAACTGAAGCTGTCCCCGAGTCCACAGCTACGGAACCACCGGTACAGGTATTTACTTTACCTTCAGCATATAAAGAGTTCTCTGACATCTGTGACAAGAAGAATGCAGATCAGCTTCCTCCACACAGGCATTATGACTGTCCCATTGAGTTGCTTCCTGGGGCAGCTATTCCTTTTGGTAACGTATATCCTTTGGCGGCACCTGAGCTTCAAGCCTTAAAGGAGTATATTGATGAAAATCTGGCCAAAGGCTTCATACGTCCTTCTTCTTCACCAGCAGGGGCACCTATATTTTTTGTAAAAAAGAAGGATGGGTCCCTGAGACCCTGTGTGGACTATCGAGAGCTCAATAAGGTAACCGTACGGATTCATTACCCTTTGCCTCTGATTCCCGAATTACTGGAAAGAGTCTGCCATGCTAAGGTGTTCTCTAAACTGGATCTTCGTGGGGCTTATAATTTGGTGCGTATTCATCCAGGGGATGAGTGGAAGACAGCATTCCGATGCCGGTATGGACATTTTGAATATCTCGTGATGCCCTTCGGACTTTGTAATGCCCCTGCAATGTTTCAACACCTTGCTAATGATATTTTCAGAGATTTGTTGGACCAGTTTGTGGTGATCTATTTGGACGATATTCTAATCTTTTCTGACTCTCTACAGGAACATGAAGAACATGTCAAAGCTGTTTTAAGACGTCTGAAAGAGAACCATCTGTATATCAAGCCGGAGAAATGCGAGTTCCATTGTTCTGAGATACAGTTCTTAGGTTATATCATCTCTCCCCAGGGGCTGAACATGGAATCTGGAAATATTCAGGCTATCCTTGACTGGCCGGTACCCAAGAACGTTAAGGAGGTCCAACGTTTTATTGGTTTTGCAAATTTCTACAGACGCTTCATTCGAAATTTTTCTTATATTGTCCGTCCCATTACTTCCTTGACAAAGAAGGAAAAGCCCTTTAAGTGGTCATAACAGGCTCAAGAAGCTTTTGATCAGCTTAAGATCTGTTTCACCTCAGCACCGCTGTTGATACACCCAGATCCAACACTTTCTTTCATTGTGAAGGTGGATGCTTCTGATAATGCCTTGGGGGCTATTCTCTCCCAAAGAACTGGAGAGAAGGGTCTGCTACATCCTTGTGCATTCTTTTCCCGTAGACTAACCTCAGTAGAGAAGAATTACGATGTGGGAGACAAGGAATTGCTGGCTATTATTGCGGCTTTCAAGGAATGGAGGCATCATCTGCAAGGAGCTGCACAACAGATCGTAGTGCTTACTGACCATCGCAATTTAGAGTTCCTCAGATCCGCTAGATGTCTTTCTCCTCGTCAGGCTCATTGGAATTTATTTTTAAATCAATTTAACTTTGTTATCTCGCACCGTCCAGGTTCTCGTAATGGGAAGGCTGATGCTTTATCCCGAATCCATGCTGCGGATTCCGTACCTGGAGACCCATCCAAGACCATTCTATCTGATGCCAATTTCATCGGATTTATCCACGATCAGGACTTGTGGAAGAAGTGCAGGGAGGCTTATGACGGTGATGTATTTCTGGCCAACCCACCTGTTGATATTAATCTTGTCTTTAAGGGTGGCATGTGGTTCAGAGATCGATGTATCTACGTCCCTGAGGTCGTCCGTCTTCAGATCCTCAAGTTGGTACATGACTCCAAGTTGGCTGGTCACAGGGGGTACAGAAGACACAAGAGTTCCTAAGCCGATTTTTCTGGTGGCCAACTTGCCTGAAGGATACTAAGGACTATGTTCTCTCTTGCGAGGTATGTGCTCGTTACAAGACTCCTCGTGTGGCACCTACGGGTCTCCTGCAACATTACCTGTTCCGTCCCGACCTTGGGGGTCTATATCAATGGACTTTATTGTGGAGCTGCCTACATCGGGGGGCATGAATACGATCATGGTAGTAGTTGATCGCCTGACTAAAGCCGCTCATTTTGTTCCGTGCACCGGCCTCCCCTCAGCTAAGGATACAGTGAACTTGGTTATTCAGAATGTCTTCCGGCTGCATGGGGTCCCGGATGAGATCATCTCTGACCGTGGTGTACAGTTCACTTCAAGATTCTGGAAGGGGTTTTGCTCTGCACTCAATATTAATGTCTGTCTCTCTTCTGCTTACCATCCCCAGACAAATGGTCAGACTGAGCGTACCAACCAGACGTTGGAACAATATCTAAGATGCTATGTCAGCCATCTCCAAGATGATTGGTTGGAATTACTGCCGTTAGCCGAATTTTCATACAACAATTCTCAGAGCGCCTCCACTAAATTCACTCCTTTCTTTGCCAATCTGGGTTATCATCCATGCATCTTACCTAGGTCTCTGATTAATTCTCCGGTTCCAGCAGTTAAGGAAAGGCTGACTGAGATGAGGCAAAATCTGGAGGTTCTGAAGGAATCCCTGACCATGGCTCAAGAACGTTATAAGAGATCGGCTGATAGATTCCGTAAACCTGCACCCATGTTCAAGGTAGGAGATTCCGTGTGGTTATCAACTAAGAATCTGAAGTTAAACGTTCCTTCACAAAAACCTGGACAGAAATTCATTGGCCCTTTCAAGATCAACGGTATTGTGAGCTCTGTGGCCTGCCGTCTGAAGCTGCCTAGGACTATGAAGGTACACCCAGTTTTTCATGTATCTTTACTAAAGCCTGTATCTCCTAATACCTTCCAGGGACGGGTTGTGCCACCTCCGCAGCCTGTGGTGATTGATGGGCAAGAACAATTTGTGGTGGAGGAAATTATTGATTCCAGGATTCGCAGGAATCGGCTCCAATATCTTATAAGATGGCAGGGATATCCCCCTGAGGAAGACTCTTGGGAACCTGTGGAAAACATCAATGCCCAACAGAAGATCTCTCGTTTTCATCAAAGATTCCCTGAGAAACCAGGTCCAGGATCGTCCTGAGGCCGCTTCTAAGGAGGGAGTAATGTCAGGACTCTGAACATTTTGATTACCTTTTGTGCATTACTGCCCTTTTCCAAGATGGCGTCTTTGGTCTCATGTGCACTGTGTCTTCCTGCTATATAACTCCACCCCAGCCTTTAGTTTGTGCTAGAGTATTCTGCCTTGCATCCAGTTCCTGATGACTCCCTGGCTTTGCACCTGCACCTGCTCCTGTGAATCTGTGTGGAGATCCTGCTACTCAGCTCTGAGTTTCTGTTGCATACATCGGTTTCCAGTAATCCTCCATCTGGCTGCTTGTGTTTGTTTCCATCTGCATTTGCTGGACATGTAAGCTGTTGCTGCTCTGCTTAAACCTGAGACTTTTACCCAGGCCTCCCTGGTTGTGCTAAGATATTATTTGAACTGCCTTATAAGCATATCTAGCTTTGTTTGGACTACCAAGGACTTATTCATGTCAAGTATTCTCAAGAATAACTGTGCTTCATAGACTTTCTGCGTGATTGCATTTTCCTCTGAAGTTTCCTATAGACTGTTAAGCTGCGTTTAATATTTACTCCAAGTGTTGTGGAATTGAGTTTCTCTCTGCACCTGTTTGAATCACCGTGTGATAATATAGACTTTACCACTTATAAAACTGTGTCCTGTAGTTGTCTTGTTCCATGCAAAGAGTCTCCTGAGTTATCCCTTATAATCATTACAGTATTCTTATGTCCTATATCTGTATTCTTATGTCCTATATCAGTATTCTTATGTCCTATTTCTGTATTCTTATGTCCTATATCAGTATTCTTATGTCCTATATCAGTATTCTTATATCCTATCTCTGTATTCTTATGTCCTATATCAGTATTCTTATATCCTATCTCTGTATTCTTATGTCCTATATCAGTATTCTTATGTCCTATATCTGTATTCTTATGTCCTATATCTGTATTCTTATGTCCTATATCTGTATTCTTATGTCCTATATCAGTATTCTTATTTCCTATATCTGTATTCTTATGTCCTATATCAGTATTCTTATATCCTATCTCTGTATTCTTATGTCCTATTTCTGTATTCTTATGTCCTATATCAGTATTCTTATGTCCTATATCTGTATTCTTATGTCCTATATCAGTATTCTTATGTCCTATATCAGTATTCTTATATCCTATCTCTGTATTCTTATGTCCTATATCAGTATTCTTATTTCCTATATCTGTATTCTTATGTCCTATATCAGTATTCTTATGTCCTATATCTGTATTCTTATGTCCTATATCAGTATACTTATGTCGTATATCAGTATTCTTATATCCTATCTCTGTATTCTTATGTCCTATATCTGTATTCTTATGTCCTATATCTGTATTCTTCTGTCCTATATCAGTATTCTTATGTCCTATATCAGTATTCTTATATCCTATCTTTGTATTCTTATATCCTATATCAGTATTCTTATGTCCTATATCAGTATTCTTATATCCTATCTCTGTATTCTTATGTCCTATATCAGTATTCTTATGTCCTATATCAGTATTCTTATGTCCTATCTCTGTATTCTTATGTCCTATATCTGTATTCTTATGTCCTATATCAGAATTCTTATGTCCTATCTCTGTATTCTTATGTCCTATATCTGTATTCTTATGTCCTATATCAAAAGCAAAACATTGATCATTTCACACAAAACTCCAAAAATGGGCCAGACAAAAGTATTGGCACCCTCAGCCTAGTACTTGGTTGCACAACCTTTAGCCAAAATAACTGCGACCAACTGCTTCCGGTAACCATCAATGAGTTTCTTACAATGCTCTGCTGGAATTTTAGACCATTCTTCTTTGCAAACTGCTTCAGGACCCTGATATTTGAAGAGTGCCTTCTCCAAATTGCCATTTTTGGATCTCGCCACAGGTGTTCTATGGGATTCAGGTCTGAATTCATTGCTGGCAACCTTAGAAGTCTCCAGTGCTTTCTCTCAAACCATTTTCTAGTGCTTTTTGAAGTGTGTTTTGGGTCATTGTCCTGCTGGAAGACCCATGACCTCTGAGGGAGACCCAGCTTTCTCACACTGGGCCCTACATTATGCTGCAAAATTTGTTGGTAGTCTTCAGACTTCATAATGCTATGCACACGGTCAAGCAGTCCAGTGTCAGAGGCAGCAAAGCAACCCCAAAACATCAGGGAACCTCCGCCATGTTTGACTGTAGGGACCGTGTTCTTTTCTTTGAATGCCTCTTTTTTTCTCCTGTAAACTCTATGATGCCTTTGCCCCAAAAGCTCTACTTTTGTCTCATCTGACCAGAGAACATTTTTCCAAAACATTTTAGGCTTTTTCAGGTAAGTTTTGGCAAACTCCAGCCTGGCTTTATGTCTCGGGGTAAGAAGTGGGGTCTTCCTGGGTCTCCTACCATACAGTCCCTTTTCATTCAGATGCCGACGGATAGTACGGGTTGACACTGTTGTACCCTCGGACTGCAGGGCAGCTTGAACTTGTTTGGATGTTAGTCGAGGTTCTTTATCCAACATCCGCACAATCTTGCGTTGAAATCTCTTGTCAATTTTTCTTTTCCGTTCACATCTAGGGAGGTTAGCCACAGTGCCATGGGCTTTACACTTCTTGATGACACTGCGCACGGTAGACACAGGAGCATTCAGGTCTTTGGAGATGGACTTGTAGCCTTGAGATTGCTCATGCTTCCTCACAATTTGGTTTCTCAAGTCCTCAGACAGTTCTTTGGTCTTCTTTCTTTTCTCCATGCTCAATGTGGTGCACACAAGGACACAGGACAGAGGTTGAGTCAACTTTAATCCATGTCAACTGGCTGCAAGTGTGATTTAGTTATTGCCAACACCTGTTAGGTGCCACAGGTAAGTTACAGGTGCTGCTAATTACACAAATTAGAGAAGCATCACATGATTTTTCGAACAGTGCCAATACTTTTGTCCACCCCCTTTTTTATGTTTGGTTTGGAATTATATCCAATTTGGCTTTAGGACAATTCTTTTTGTGTTTTTTTCATTTAAGACAAATTAAAGGAAGATAATAATAACAAAGAATTTGTGATTGCAATCATTTTCAGGAAGAAACTGAGTATTATCTGACAGAATTGTAGGGGTGTGAATACTTTTGGCCACAACTGTAGTGGATGGAAACTTTTGGTTTCAACTGTATGCACCTTCCCATGTGGCATGTCACTATATTTTCATAGACTCCTGAATGATAAATCTACCTGGATATGTAATGACCCCTCCTGTCCCCGTCTGGCAGGACTGAGAACCAGGGGATTAGTCCTTATGTTCAATAAAGACCAAAAATTGGCTGAAAATCTGATGTAAACTGACACAAATTTTATCATTATTTCAAATTGCTTGCGAAAGATTAAAAAATATTTTCACTTAAAATTTCACTTTAAAATATTTTACTCATCCCCATATCACTATGTTAGAAGAAAAACCTATGAATAATTAAACAGAAAAAAAAAACTTAAAAAGTAAAAATAAAAAATCTTCAACAGTTTGGTAAATGTGTATTTTTGCAACGGGTTTTAGGTCTCAGGAGTATTTTATAGCTGGGCAGGCAGATCGTTGAAGCCAGGTACCGCACTTTTCCTTAATAAGATCCTGAGAATTGTTTGTGGATCTCGGATAAAATGAAAGTTTTAAATAGTTTTTGCAAATTTTTTCCTTAATTTTGTAATTATTTTTTTTGTTATATTTTTAGATTTAAAAAGTAGATAGAAGTAGATTACAGGGCACTTTTATTTGTACACAGTAATAAAAAAATACGGTCTATATTAACTGGTTTAGGTAGTAGAAAAAAAATGTGGGGTTCATCTGGTGTCTGGCTGTCATTTTGTATGCGCACGGCCGTCCTGACAGATGATAGAAGGCAGCTCAGGGTTAGTGACTATAAAGCAGATGTTAATAATTACATTGTATGCGATGCATTATTTTTGTTTGGATAGCTGCTCATTTTGGAAAATCAATGCTTTTTTTAACTTTTTTTTTTGGTGTTACATCTGCGAGAAGACGACTGCCAAAACAACTGTGAAAGTTAGTGTCGAGTATATTTGAAAAAATAAAAAAATAAATGGGAATAAACAAAGATTAGAAAAAAATTTAAGAAATTACTATTTTTATTTTTTTGTCCGATATGCAAAATATGAACTTTTTTCTTAATTCCATTCAACTTTGTAACTAAACTTTTACCGTAATTGAAAATTGCTTTCTGAAACAAAAACAAAATGGTGTATTTTTTATAGGTTAATTTCAGTAGCAGTTTGCTCATCCCCAGGAGCTATAATTTATTTTTCCCCCCATCGACACATTTTTTTTATTTTTGCAGAAGTTTTTAGTTTTAAAAGCTATCATTTAATTGACCGTGTAATGTGCTGAAAAATGAGAAAATAAATATTTCTTCGGTGGAATGGAGGTTAAAAATCACGCAATTTTTTTTTTTTAACTGTTGCTCAGGTTTTGATTCACAACGTTCATCGTGCTGTAAAAGTGACATGTACAACTTTATTCTCCTGGCATTACCGAATTTATAGCTTTTACGTTTTACTGCTTTTAAAAAATAAAATGGAAAAAAAAAATTAAAATGAGGTTTATGTAACCATAATCTGAGAGTCTATTTTTTTTTTGCTTTTTTAGGGCAGTTTGTCGTGTGGTTTTTATTAGTCCCATTTAGGCACATACGGCTTTTTTTTATTGCTTTTTATACTATTTTTAGAGGGCAGGTGAGGAGACCAAATGCAGCAATTATAGCATTTTATTAAGATAATTAATGTGATTTTTTTTTTTAAATGTTGAACTCCGTGATACTAAAAATTGTTTTTTTTTACATTTTTTTACTACAGATGAGCGGATCAGGAAAAATTTGAAGTCTCCTGTTTGTGTGGATTTTCCCAGGAAGTTCAATTTGCAGAGAAGTTATTGAATGTTCCTTATTATGTTCTGGGTTCTCTCCAGACTACGGAGCATAATAAACATAATATGTAAGAAAATATAGAAAATCCTTATACTCACCTCACCGCTCACTTCTCTGACCCCTCTGCTCCTAGCCGTCAACCATACAGTCCTCGTTGCATTTCCTGATCCCTGACGCGTATTCTAGATTCCCCGGTTTCTCACAATGAGTCACTGAGTTGGGACTTGCAGCTTTGATGAGGCCCGGGATGGTTCTGCGTTTGCATGTGTAGCGCCCCCACCGCCGCAGGGCCGAGGGGTACCCGGTACCGGGCCTTCGGGTCTCTGCTTCTGGGGTTGTCACGGCGGCTAGGCCCCGGTCCGTGACCCTGCCGTGGGGCGCACAGTGAATGATAGGTGTGGATAGTGGTGGTGGTGCGGTGCAGTAAATAACGAGGACACCAGATTGCAGTCTCTTTACCTTTTTACTGGAGATCTCTGAGTCCTCAGTCCAGAATATGGTTCACCAGGCTGCGCAAGTCCGGCCGGTCCAATGGCACCTACAGAGTTCACTTCACAGGTGGAAATCGGTGCCTTCCTTCTTAGCGCTATGTGTTGTAGTCCTTCCCTGCTGTGCTTACGGAAAGTACCCCACAACTGTTGTGTCTGTTTCTCGTGTTCCCTCACAACTCGATTAAATGATGTTCTTCTAATCCTCCGTCCCTCCCTGATGTTACGGTTGGAACGGCACCCGTTTGTCGGATAGGCCTGGAGTTCTTCCGGGACCCTAGAGACGCCCCTCTCCCGCAATTGCCTCCCAAGACTTCATAGGTGATTTAGGTGAGACAGCCCGCCTGAGACTGACTGTCCTGCCGCTGTTTAGAGTATTGCTTGAAGCTGGTTATTGTAATACTCCCTCGGCGTTCCGGCCACCGGTAGTGCGCCTCAGTAGGATGTTGCTCCGGTCTTACAGCACGACCCCTACTGGTATTCTCCTATCGCTTGATCTCGTTTCTCACTCAGCACAATCTATCTCGCTTCTAATCCTTTCTTGGGTCCCGCCGCTTCCCGGAGCAGGCACGGTCCCGTTACGTTCTTTTCAATGCCAAGCCTCTGTCAGGATCCCACCCCTGACAGAGACCCTACTGTCTCTTCCTCCACAACACCCTCTGCCACCAGGTGTTGCTTCGTCCAATCCAGTCAGCTTTCTCCTCTAACTTCCTGCCTGACCCCCAGTTTACCCACTATGGTGGGGAGTGGCCTAATGAATAGCACCCTTAGCTCCCCCCGGAGGCCCAGCTGTGAAATGTATTGGTGTCTGTGATACCTGATCAGATGAACTCCTTCAGTGCCATCGGACGCACCGTAGCTCCCCATAGTGGCGGAGCCACAGTACTGCAACGACCAGGACTCTGGGGCGCTGCACTCCCCCCTGGTTAAACACAGTACTCCGGGACTGGGAAGAAAACAACAATACAAGTTAGCAAAAAGACATACAGTTTTGTTGAGTGCAATAACAATAAGTATACTTAAACAGGCTTCCCTTTATGGGAGGTAAGGACACTTGAACGTTACAAACATGGTAAAATATCATAGCAACATGCTATAATTAACTTTTCTTACCCAACCGGGTATTCTACTAAGTGCAAACAAATTGTTGAACAATAATTTAACTTTGCCTTTAAGGACATACACTCTAAATCCACTAAAGACCTTCCTATAATCACATTATAAGGTATTTTAACTTTTTCATTCTCCTTCTTTAAATCTGCAGGACCGCCTGTCCTATCGGCACCAGACCTACTGCCTCTCCTTTCTATTACAGGACCGCCCCGTTCAGCCAGGGCCTACTGCCTTTTCAACTACTATACACAGTATAGAACATAACATTACTTTCAGTTCAAGAGCACTAAGTCATCTCTACATGACTCCTATGAGGACTCAGGGTTTACCTTCTACCCTCCTTATCTATCAACATTATCAACTATCTTCTTTTCATAACATTAGACCTTCTCACTACTTTCTTTCTTGCATGCTGGACACCACATCTATCTCTACGGGCCCACTGCATCCTTCTTCTATCTTTCACCTTTTACTTCTCAGAGCACATCATCAGTATTCCTTCACATTTAACTAATTAAACACATATAACTCTCTTGTACAAACATTATCATCACTTTTCTCTCATTGACATTATTGCTATTTATCTTAAGCAATTTTACTATTGAAATGCGATAAATGAACATCCCCTTTAAGAGGGGACCAAGTCTCTGTGAGGTAGCGCGTCTTCCCAAGCTACCAGTCCATACTCAGCAAAGGTTCCAGTGCGGTATCTTCGCAAAGAGTCTTTAAGTAAAACCAGTAGGGAGCGCCTTTAATAAGGTGCAACTATTTACAAGAAGTTCGGATCATGCACTGTTCATGATTTCAACAGTTTTTGAATAACATAGAAAAATAGAAAAATAACCAAAAACAATAGGGATCCCGGGTCCATAGAAGGATCCCCTTAAAAGTTTACCCTTAACGGGTTTTAGCAGCAATCATAAAAGGCAATAAAACAGTAACTATTTTACAAGTAACAAAGTACAGTAGAATCTTACTGTGGTGGTCTCCGGTCTGGCATCACCAGGCCAACGGATCGCACTGGTGCGCCAGGAAGCCGTTCCGGTCCCAGCAGTGATAAAATCCCTCGCCGGGACGCCCTTCTCACGGGTAGGTGCACACGTTCCTCCGGAGCACGGTGAGGACGGGCTCCTCGAGATTCCGTGGGGCCGGGCTCTGCTGCTTTCCCCTTGGGATCATCTTCTTCCGGTGTTCCGGCAGCAGCCTGGAGGGCAATGCATCGTTGCACACCTCGCGCCATCCAGCCAGACTCTCCCGCAGCCCTCCTCCATCTGGTGTAAGTCACCGCATCGCCTGGCTCCAGGTCGCGGGGAAATCTTCCGCTGCAGGGCTCCACCTCCTCCCGATCCACGTGGATCTGTAGCGGCTCCCCGATTTCTTGGATAACCCCGCGTCCATACTGAGGGTTAAAGGCCACCACTACACCCCAGTGTGATGGCGGGATCTCCGGGGTGCTAATTAAATCAACCTGCTCTGCAGGCTGGGGCCGGCTCCGCCACGCTGCCATCAGACGCCGTAGATGTTCGGCGTCCGGCATGATCTTCAGGCCCGGCGTCTGTAGCGTACTTTCAGCCGCGGCCAGGTGGGAGGGAGCAGGGGACACTGGGGATAAACGGATCTCCGTAGGCTGGCCCAGCCGAGTGAGCACGCGGGCATCAGCCTCCAGCCTGCGGGCTAGCTGTCGGGCCTCGGCTGCAGCCACACATTCCTCAGACAGCGGCAGAGGGGGTCGGCCCATCGGTGACCCTGTGAGGGTCAGACCCCGCAGCGTCGGCGTTTCTGGGGCTATGTCAGGTTGCGCAGCCTCAGGCCGGACCGGGTCAGCCCCGCGTGGTGCTCCTGGTGTCGCCATCTTGGCCTTTCCTCCAATGTCTTCTTCCCGCGGTCTCTTTCGTGGGCGGCCCCGTCCCCATGGTCTCCACCCTCCAACCAGGATCAGGAGGCGGACCTCGGCTGTTGACGGGCACGTCTTCAGGACACAGAAATACTTAGACTGGGCGGCCATCGCTGTTCGCGCTCTCCAGCTTGTCTACGCCTACTTCACGCCCCTTCTTTCTTCAGCGCTGCAATGGCGGCGTATTTTGGCGGTAAATGGCGCAACACAGTCTTCGTAATAAAGCACAGTCAAAGCACAATAAATCACAGTTCCAAGGCACACATGACCTGATTCTTCCGGCTTAAGTAGATCCTGTTCGTGACGCCAAGTTGTAGCGCCCCCACCGCCGCAGGGCCGAGGGGTACCCGGTACCGGGCCTACGGGTCTCTGCTTCTGGGGTTGTCACGGCGGCTAGGCCCCGGTCCGTGACCCTGCCGTGGGGTGCACAGTGAATGATAGGTGTGGATAGTGGTGGTGGTGCGGTGCAGTAAATAACGAGGACACCAGATTGCAGTCTCTTTACCTTTTTACTGGAGATCTCTGAGTCCTCAGTCCAGAATATGGTTCACCAGGCTGCGCAAGTCCGGCCGGTCCAATGGCACCTACAGAGTTCACTTCACAGGTGGAAATCGGTGCCTTCCTTCTTAGCGCTATGTGTTGTAGTCCTTCCCTGCTGTGCTTACGGAAAGTACCCCACAACTGTTGTGTCTGTTTCTCGTGTTCCCTCACAACTCGATTAAATGATGTTCTTCTAATCCTCCGTCCCTCCCTGATGTTACGGTTGGAACGGCACCCGTTTGTCGGATAGGCCTGGAGTTCTTCCGGGACCCTAGAGACGCCCCTCTCCCGCAATTGCCTCCCAAGACTTCATAGGTGATTTAGGTGAGACAGCCCGCCTGAGACTGACTGTCCTGCCGCTGTTTAGAGTATTGCTTGAAGCTGGTTATTGTAATACTCCCTCGGCGTTCCGGCCACCGGTAGTGCGCCTCAGTAGGATGTTGCTCCGGTCTTACAGCACGACCCCTACTGGTATTCTCCTATCGCTTGATCTCGTTTCTCACTCAGCACAATCTATCTCGCTTCTAATCCTTTCTTGGGTCCCGCCGCTTCCCGGAGCTGGCGCGGACCCGTTACGTTCTTTTCAATGCCAAGCCTCTGTCAGGATCCCACCCCTGACAGAGACCCTACTGTCTCTTCCTCCACAACACCCTCTGCCACCAGGTGTTGCTTCGTCCAATCCAGTCAGCTTTCTCCTCTAACTTCCTGCCTGACCCCCAGTTTACCCACTATGGTGGGGAGTGGCCTAATGAATAGCACCCTTAGCTCCCCCCGGAGGCCCAGCTGTGAAATGTATTGGTGTCTGTGATACCTGATCAGATGAACTCCTTCAGTGCCATCGGACGCACCATAGCTCCCCATAGTGGCGGAGCCACAGTACTGCAACGACCAGGACTCTGGGGCGCTGCACATGCGCAACCTGACTTGCATGACATCACGACATTGAGACCTTCTGTGCGCATGCGCAGAACCCCAGAACCCTCCTCGGCTTTATCAGCGATGTGAGAGGTCCAGTGATTTCAATGTGATGGGTGAAGGTGAGGAGCGGAGAGGTGAGCGATAAGGTGAGTATGAGGATTTTTCATTTTTTTTAACCTTTTGATGGCACTTTACGGTTTTGAAGAATGGTTAGTGTCCACCATATTATTCAATCTTCACAGAAACAAATTACCAAAAAAATCAGCATTTTGGCAAATGCAGATTTTGGAAAATTTTGAGTAGCACTCAATTCCACTTGAATGTATTCTTTAATTTCTAATTTTTTTATTTTTTTCTAAAATTATTATTTTTTTATCCAATTTTTTACATTTCAATTGTTTTATTGAGATTTGTATTTTCATGTTTTTTAATATTTTTTTAAAGTGTTTTATTTGTATTTATTTTTTTGCCCACTTAAGGGACTTGAACATGAAATCACTTGATTGCTTGTATGATACACTGTGCTACTTTTGTAGTGCGGTGCAGTGCAATTTTGCCAATCTCCCATAAAGCCATAATATAGCTTTTTCGACCACACATTGGCACCTTGTAAGTGGTGGGGACTCGATTGATCGCAGATGTGGAGATCTTCTAGGTCAAACATATTTTGGACAGTTTATTTTATAAAAGATGACCATAGGGCAGGTGTCTCAATATTAGCGACCATCAATTTAGGTGTCACTGCCGGTCCTATCAACCTTATATGTTGCTTTCTGCGTCTACCATGGTGACCAAACAACAGCTAATATAGACTCAGGGTTCGATTCTTGCATTGATCACCCTGTCTGACCTGATACAGATGAAAAATAACACTGCCTCATCATATATGTGGGGCCAATGCTCTGCAGGGGTCTACCGAGGGAATTCACACCAACCAATTCCCAAAAAGACCAAAAATGAGGATGATGGTCAAAATCACGGAAGCAATATTTTTTTATTTAATTTTTAAATTTTATTCTTTTGTGTCCAGTCCTGCCCAGGAACCCAATCCTGTGTAGGGTACCACCGAGGGAATTCACACATTTTTCACCAAAAAAATGATAAAGAAGGTAAATACATTTTCATTGACGCAATGGCTTAATTTTTTACTTAGTCCAAAACAATGTTTGGGGGGCAAGCACAGCAATAAAATCCCCAAAAATGTTACATTTTCTGACCCACCAAAGGGAACCTTAATAAAGTGTTAAAAAGGTTTCTAAAACAATATGAAGCAGCAGAAGTAGGACAATATATTATGGCCCATGAAAATGCAATGGGAATACCATGGGAACCCAAACAAACCCATGGTGCCTCAGTCATACCGCTCTATTGCTTCAAATCCTGGAGGGCGATTGAAGTGCCCCCACAATATCCTGGCAGTAAACACAAGCTTGTTCTAGGGGTCTCTCTGTTTAAGAAATGTTGCACAATCATATTGAGAATGGGGTCATGTAGGAAGCATGTGTAACGTTGGCCAAACACATGGTAGTTTGTGATGAAGTCAGTGTTAAATGTTTTTTTTTTTCTTTCTGCAATATATGTGGCTTGCTTCTGCATAAATACAAAAATAAAGTGCGATTGATATGCAGCAGCACTATAACCAGCCTAATTAAGCAAGTAGCACTTGACAGCTCTGCTTAATTAAATCTAATTAAATCTGTGTCTTATACTCTTTTGTTCATTCTCTGTATCTGTCTGTATAGTTTGTTCAATGTTTTATGGTTTTCTCTCCTTAGCGCTATGGTTAAACTGCGAGCTGTGATGTAATTTCAGAATCCAGATTCACCACAAAATGGCTGCTGCATTCCCTACCTTTGCTTTTGTACAGGCTATGATAATCCCTTTTGATTGGCTGTGCTATGCCATGTAATGAAATAGCTGCAAAGAGTTATTAGGAAGTCCACCTGCACCCTCACTTACCTGTAAGCCTTTTCTGCCTGATGCAATCTTCTGCAATGTATAATATGGTGGCAGCCATTCTAGATAAATTAGGCAAAGCCAATCGCAACTTGTTTGAATTTGCCGGGTTCGGCGAATTCCTAAAATATTTAGATTTTAATTGACAGTTTACTTGTGATTATAACAATGGAGGTTCAGTAGAAAAAAATAGGTAAAAAAACATTAGATATGCCGATTGCTTCGAGCAACCCCAGTCCACGGTCCAGGTATGTGCTGGACGTGGACAGGAGTTGCCCAAATTTCCTTTCCCTCAAGTATCCAGGCTCGGCTTATGATTAGTGGGGCTGTCAAAAAGTCACCGCACCCTGCCCAGATGACATCACACTAGGCTGGCGAATACAATGCCTCGCCGGAGTCCCCGGAAGCTCAGAAGACTTGCATGGCTCTTGTCTAAGGCCAGAGAGCACTGACTTTAACCCTGAACCGGGGTTGCGCAAAATTATCCGCTCATCTTCAAAGAAAACCCATTTTTATTGAGAACTGTATTAGTCAAGTGGAGCGGAGGAGTATTGGGCTACCCTTTCACTGGTGAATTGATTTGCCGTGTTTGAGACTCACTTTTTGGGATCCTAAATAAACACTAATTACCCCCTGTGAAGAAACCAGATTGTATCTTAATTTCCCAGACAACCATGTTTTTGCAAACCAAAAGAACTGGCTTTTTATCTGTATATTGGCTTGTGAATTTAAGTGTTTATGTCTGGTGGGTCAAGAAGACAGACTTGCCAACTGATATACTATCTAACATACTGTGTACGTCTGTAATAGTGACTGTACATAGAGTGTGTTAAGCTTTGTTTATTGATGTCTGCTGATATGCTAATAGTGCTACCTTGATCCCATCACCATTGTTTACCTTATCTTGATGTTGGACTGAAGGACCCTGGGTAATTCTAAAAATAGCTTACATGCCTTGGGTATAAAAAGACTCAGAGATCACATCCTGGGAGACTGAAGTAACACGGAGCTACCAGCCAGACATTCTGCAAACCACCCAACAGACAAGAGAAAGGACTGCAGCCAATTCATCATGGCACTATCACGAGGGACACTGATCTATGATTCTATAGGAAACAACCCAGGGGTTTTCGGCTCCGGTTGGAAGGACACAGATCTGATCCAGTGACCATCTCTGAACCATGGATAGGTTTGGAGAAAGCCAGGTTTGGGACCCGCTGGTTGCCTGGTTCCATGGAGATGGTCAGATAAGCCAGGGGGTGACTCTCGTGTCAACTGGTTTTGGACCTTGCATGGACTCTATGGCAGTTCTTGGTCATCTCCCTATGCTTGTCGTTACCTCTTCTCTGTGCATGCATCCACAGATGGAGTAGCGACCCTGGGAGCTCTGACATCATGTCAACTGGCTTTGGACCTTGTATGGACTCTTTGGACAGTTCGTGGTCATCTCCCTATGCTTGTCGTTACCCCTTCTCTGTGCGTGCATCCACAGATGGAGTAGCAACCCTGGGAGCTCTGATATCATGTCAACTGGCTTTTGACCTTGTAAAGACTCTTCAGGATCTTAGCTGAGGGTCTGTCGGACCCAGCTGAAGAACACAGGACTGCTCTCAGATATCTCCCTATGCTTGTCATTACCTCCTCTCTGCGTGCATCCACAGATGTAGTAGCGACCCTGGGAGCTCGGACGTAACATCTACCATTATCTCGGCGAGTCAGCGGAAGGGTGAGACCCTGTAATGTGCACCATCTTGGGGTAATTGGTGGGATTGTTCTGTTTGCTATTGTGTGTTGTGGTTCAATAAAGTATTGCCACACTGTTTTACCTTAACCCTGTGTTGTCTGTGTAGTGTATTGCCCACTGGGAGATAGAGCGGGCGTTCAATGGTATGAGCCGTGGTCCATGCAGTCTTGCTAAAGACAGCCGGGCCAGCGGACGAGAACACCCACTGACCCCGTTTCTGCACAATTGGTGGCAGCAGTGGGATACTACTCAGCCCAGCGGAACCGGGGGAGCTGCAGGGGACTGGTGTTCTCACACACCATCCAGGGCTCCATAACAAGGGAGGTATGCAGACAGACCCAGCAGACCATTGATGAGGCGTGCACAGCAGGTTTTGGATGCCACTATATCCAACCCCACCAAATCGGCCTTGGGAAGAGGACCAGAGTGGCTATATGACCTCAACAAGAAATGGAAACTACAGGAGATGTTCCAGCTTCAACAGATTGAATAGAATTTAATGAAGGAACTATGGAATGTGGAGGAAGCCATGCGTGGACCCAATGGATACCAGTAGTTACTCTTCAATTACGTATGGAGTTTATTTTCATAAGGAGCATATGGAATTTGCTCTAGGGAAACTGGATGATTGGAAGCCTATCATGTCTGGTTAATTAAGATGGGGGAGGAATGTGAAGAAACCAGATTGTATCTTAAGGTACCTTCACACGAAACGACTTTGTAACGATATCGCTAGCGATCCGTGACGTTGCAGCGTCCTCGCTAGCGATATCGTTTAGTTTGACACGCAGCAGCGATCAGGATCCTGCTGTGATGTCGCTGGTCGCTGAATAAAGTCCAGAACTTTATTTGGTCGTCCGATCGCCGTGTATCGTTGTGTTTGAAAGCAAAAGCAACGATACCAGCGATGTTTTACACTGGTAACCAGGGTAAACATCGGGTTACCAAGCGCAGGGCCGCGCTTAGTAACCCAATGTTTACCCTGGTTACCAGCGTAAAAGTAAAAAAAAAAAAACAGTACATGCTCACCTGCGCGTCCCCCAGCGTCTGCTTCCTGACACTTACTGAGCGCCGGCCCTAAAGTGAAAGTGAAAGCACAGTGGTGACGTCACCGCTCTGCTGTTGGGGCCAGAGCTCAGTCAGTGTCAGGAAGCGGACGCTGGGGGACGCGCAGGTGAGTATGTACTGTTTGTTTTTTTTACTTTTACGCTGGTAACCAGGGTAAACATCGGGTTACTAAGCGCGGCCCTGCGCTTAGCAACCCGATGATTACCCTGGTTACCCGGGGACCTCGGCATCGTTGGTCGCTGGAGAGCGGTCTGTGTGACAGCTCTCCAGCGATCAAACAGCGACGCTGCAGCGATCGGCATCGTTGTCGCTATCGCTGCAGCGTCGCTTCGTGTGAAGGTACCTTTAATTTCCCAGACAACCATGTTTTTGCAAACCAAAAGAACTGGATTTTTATCTGTATATTGGCTTGTGAATTTAAGTGTTTATGTCTGGTGGGTCAAGAAGACAGACTTGCCAACTGATATACTATCTAACATACTGTGTACGTCTGTAATAGTGACTGTACATAGAGTGTGTTAAGCTTTGTTTATTGATGTGTGCTGAAATGCTAATAGTGCTACCTTAATCCCATCACCATTGTTTACCTTATCTTGATGTTGGACTGAAGGACCTTGGGTAATTCTAAAAATAGCTTACATGCCTTGGGTATAAAAAGAATCAGAGATCACATCCTGGGAGACTGAAGTAACACAGAGGTACCAGCCAGACATCCTGCAAACCACCCAACAGACAAGAGAAAGGACTGCAGCCAATTCATCATGGCACCATCACGAGGGACACTGATCTATGATTCTATAGGAAACAACCCAGGGGTTTTCGGCTCCGGTTGGAAGGACACAGATTTGATCCAGTGACCATCTCTGAACCATGGATATGTTTGGGGAAAGCCAGGTTTGGGACCCACTGGTTGCCTGGTTCCATGGAGATGGTCAGATAAGCCAGGTGGTGACTCTCGTGTCAACTGGTTTTGGACCTTGCATGGACTCTATGGACAGTTCTTGGTCATCTCCCTATGCTTGTCGTTACCTCTTCTCTGTGCGTGCATCCGCAGATGGAGTAGCGACCCTGCGAGCTCTGACATCATGTCAACTGGCTTTGGACCTTGTATGGACTCTATGGACAGTTCTTGGTCATCTCCCTATGCTTGTCGTTACCCCTTCTCTGTGCGTGCATCCACAGATGGAGTAGCGACCCTGGGAGCTCTGACATCATGTCAACTGGCTTTTGACCTTGTAAAGACTCTTCGGGATCTTAGCCGAGGGTCTGTCGGACCCAGCTGAAGAACCCAGGACTGCTCTCAGATATCTCCCTACGCTTGTCGTTACCTCCTCTCTGCGTGCATCCACAGATCGAGTAGCGACCCTGGGAGCTCGGACGTAACATCTACCATTATCTCGGCGAGTCAGCGGAAGGGTAAGGCCCTGTAATGTGCACCATCTTGGGGTAATTGGTGGGATTGTTCTGTTTGCTATTGTGTGTTGTGGTTCAATAAAGTATTGCCACACTGTTTTACCTTAACCCTGTGTTGTCTGTGTAGTGTATTGCCCACTGGAAGATAGAGCGGGCGTTCAATGGTATGAGCCATGGTCCATGCAGTCTTGCTATAGACAGCCGGGCCAGCGGACGAGAACACCCACTGACCCCGTTTCTCCACACCCCCCTAAAAAAATGATAACAGTAATCCGTAGATCATCTTATTCCCTGTGTTCATGAAAAAAAAAGGAAATAAAATTTTCAAATTATCTTAATTTATTCAGGATCGAGATTGAACACCGTGCACAAAAATCCCAGCACTTACAGCCTTGGCTGCTATCAATGAGGTTATTAATGTTCTTCCTACCTGAATGAACTGGGGCAAATCATAAAGATCCTCTGCTGGCAGCTCCGGTGTAATCACTGACCAATGATGTCCCCCCGATGTGCTCGATGGGAGACAAGTACAGAGACGCTGCAGGTATGGGAGCAGGTTTAGGCCACGCAGGCTGCTCACAATAATATTTTTGGGATTACTGACAAGTATAAAGGTCAAATGATAAATGTAAATATTTATCTCCAAAATTCACTGGTTTCTCTTTCCCACCCAAAGAAATAAAAAATCACTATAATTGGAGGTTAAAACTTACCCTGATACAAAAAAAATCCTCGTGCTTAGAGATGAGTGGACCCATGGAAATTCGGTTTCTGGTATCTGACCTGAACTTTATTCCAAAGTTTGTACTCCATGTAATTCAACCAGAGCCCAAACCCCATTGAACACAATGGGGACCCCAAATTTTGATCTCTCTGTCTGTGATGGACTTCCCCCAGAACTCCGAACATTGCAACAGACTTCTGGGAGAAGTCTGTGTTCAACGATTAGCACTGGACACTAACTGTCCAGTACTAGAGATGAGCGAACCCCGAACTTAAAAGTTTGGGGTTCGTACCGGACAGTTAGCGTCCAGTGTTAAACGTCAACCAGAGCCAAACCTCATTGAACACAATGGGGACCCCAAATTTTGATCTCTCTCTCTCTGTGAAGGACTTCCCCCGGAACTCCGAACATTGCAACAGTCTTCCGGGAGAAAACTGTGTTCAACGATTAGCAACGGACACTAACTGTCCGGTACTAGAGATGAGTGAACCCCGAACTTAAAAGTTTGGGGTTCGTACCGGACAGTTAGCGTCCAGTGTTAAACGCCAAGCACAAACTTTTCCTCGGAAATCCGTTGCAATGATCGGAGTCCTGGAGGAAGTCCGGGAGAGGAGTGAGTTAATAAAATAATGTGCTACATTTTTCGCAAATATTTTAAAACTTCACAGAATTTTTAAAAAAGATAAAACTAAGAGCTGAATTTCAATTGGTTGTTTCTCGTCTCTTTACACAGACATGTAGATTATTGCTCAGAATTGATATATAAATTACCTGTACATCTATGACTTGAATAATTTTGCATTTAATTCCCGCGGGAGTTATACTTACTTTTTTTCCATTTTTTTTTTTTACTGTAAATTTCCAAATCTCAATATTAATTGTGTAAAGTAATGGGCAGGAGATTTCGGAAATTTGATGAAATCACATTTCATAAATAGAAGCAAATTAAAATTATGTAAATTTTCTTATGCAAATTGCGTCACTTTAATGTCTTCATCATCTCTGGAAGGGCACTGATTAAGAAATTGCCCAATTACTTCCCCGTTTGAGGTCAAAATACAAACATGTCTTAGAAAACTATAAACTTTATCCATCACACTTTTAGTAACTTTTACACACCTGCGCGATGATGTTCTTATATTTATTATAGTTTACAATATTTGTTTTATTTATTTTTGTTTCTTTTTTTTAAATGTTAAATCCCCTAAAACGTTTATTGATCAATTCAAGTTGAGAAAACCAAATCGTAATTTAAATAGTCACCTTCTCAGGTATTCCTAGCCTGAAATCTCAGACTGGCTGTAGAATGATTGAGTTAACTGAGATTCAGTCAGAGAGCTTGTTCTAACGTGAGAGATTACAACTCTCCTCGTTTTTCTGGGCTCCTCAGCTGATCTACGATCACATGAAAGTTGAACGGACCCTTGTTGTGGTCACAAATTCACCAAAGAGCAGCAATGACAAAGGGAAGATATGAATTATAAACTTTCCCATCAGAACAAGCTCACTGACAGATTCTCTGGTGACTCCTTCTGCAGCCAGCAATGTACAACGCAATGCAGATTCTATAGAACACCAACAAGGTAACATTTTGTAATAAAACCCAATTGCAAAAATGATTATTTTGCCATCGTCGGACTGGCCGTCCGCTCGCCTGACCTGAACGTAACAGCTGTATAGAAATAAATCCCGTCAGGTCAAGAGAGCAGACAGCCAGTCCGAGAATTGCGATGTGATCCTCGTGCGAGTAATACAGCAGTCTGACTGCACCCAATCACTTATGCAGGCACAGAGGGGTAGGCGAGATTATCGGCGGGGGAAGGGTTGAATATTCATTTAGCATTTACATACTTGCGCTCAACTATAAAGCAATGATAGTTACATATTCTGAAAGGGCTACGCATACCTATTTCAGGATACTATTAGTATGGTCTGGGCCGGGACGAGGTGTAGTCAGGGTAGGCACCCGCCTAGAGCAAGGGAGACGCACATGAGGGAAAAAAAAGTGCCATAGCTGAACGTCTGCAGCCGCCCAGCATCTGGCCGCAGACATTCAGCATAGTGACAGCCAGTGCACAGGTGTGAGCGGCAGCCAGGGTCGTAGTCATGGCCCTTACAGGTGTCCGCTTTAGTGCATCCTGACCACCCGCATCACATATGTACAGTCCCACTGTCTCACTTGCCTGGTTCTCCGAGACCTCCCTTGGACATAGAGACGCTCCTTCCTTCGATCTGGCACATAAAGAGACAGAGTCCAATTCCAGCTTTAAATGTAGAACTTTACTCGTTTTCAATCGCAGCACGTCCACTGCAGTTACAGCATCAAACAGAGTTCTGCACAGTTTATACCCTTTGCTTTCCCTGTACTCTTCACTATGTCCTTTATGTGGTACCCGGGTCGTACCGTCTCGACCGGTACTGTAGCATCCTCCCTGTTTAGGTTAACTACATTTAGAAGTTCCCTTGTCCGTTTGACACCAGATAAGAGGGCATCTGCCCATTGTGAGATAGCGCTCACTGCATGTGTTGGGGGACACTCGCTTGGCAATGGGATAAATGCACACGGGCACGGTTTTTAACACAAAACAGTCTATCCAGTTTATTCAGGTATCATAAACCGCAACCACGAACAGTTCATTATATCACTTCATATACGGCTTCATCTCACAAACACTAAACATGCTGGACTTTACTTTGTCCAGTTGCCATGGGTGACCGCATGTTGCACAGTTCATTAGTACATGGAACACAATAAGCACCAACAGTCTGTGGAGGTACCTTACGGGAGCTCCTGCTCCACACGCTGACTCCTTGTTAGTTCTCTCTATCCTTTGGAGAAGCTGCCTTACGGGGATCACCAACTTGCCTGGCAGACACACATCAGTAAGTTCCAGACCCACCGAAGGACAGTAGCTTCCCCATCACAGTAGCCATCACTGGCTCTGCAGATCCCTGGCCTCACCTCGTGCTCTTCAGTGATCCGGCCCACACTCTGGACCTCCCAACACAGAGGCCACTCAGGATCACGGCCTCACCAGGTGCTCTTCAGGGATCCGGTCCACACTCTGGACCTCCCAACACCCAGGCCTTTCCTCTTATAGGTCCTTACAGCCAAGAACCATTGAGGTCCAAACACTCTTCAACATGTGACCACACCATGGTCACATTATAAACCTGTAGCCCCACCCCTGGGTGGGAGGTGTATGTGGTTAGTGAGACCCGCCCAGCTCTCCAACCAACCCTGCAAGCCTCCCTTTATAACTAACCAAATACTTATGGAACTACAAGTCCCAGCACAAACTTACTTCAGGCTTCCGGGCAGACTCCCTCTGCAACACATACCGGCCATTTACAATCCTGGCTTTCACTGTTTCACCATTATAATCACAGATACGCCTCCATGCGCATCCCGAGGAGACCATGCAGCGCCCCCTACCTGTAACAGGGGTCACAGCATTACACCATGTAGAAAGCTGCCACATCTTAGAGCGACCTGCTCACTTATTCTGCTGCACTTCTGGCCCACTGGCCCTGGACGGCTGGGCTCTTTGCTTATAACTTTACGGAGCTGACCACCCTGACTCAGCTCTAATGCCCCTACTGACTAGGAACAGAAAAACCCTCTATCTTATCCACGGTTGGCTCCTCCTCTGTAAACTATACACACTGTTGTATCCAATCTAGTGTCCATCCTGTTTTACTGTACTCTCCCTATCTACACAACATATAAATATATATATAGTTACATAGTTACATAGTTACATAGTTACATAGTTACATAGTTACATAGTTATTAAGGTTGAAGGAAGACTGTAAGTCCATCTAGTTCAACCCATAGCCTAACCTAACATGCCCTAACATGTTGATCCAGAGGAAGGCAAAAAAAATCCATGTGGCAAAGAGTAACTCCACCATGGGGAAAAAAATTCCTTCCCGACTCCACATACGGCAATCAGACTAGTTCCCTGGATCAACGCCTTATCAAGGAATCTAGTGTATATACCCTGTAACATTATACTTTTCCAGAAAGGTATCCAGTCCCCTCTTAAATTTAATTAATGAACCACTCATTACAACATCATACGGCAGAGAGTTCCATAGTCTCAATGCTCTTACAGTAAAGAATCCGCGTCTGTTATTATGCTTAAACCTTCTTTCCTCCAGACGTAGAGGATGCCCCCTTGTCCCTGTCACCGGTCTATGATTAAAAAGATCATCAGAAAGGTCTTTGTACTGTCCCCTCATATATTTATACATTAACATAAGATCACCCCTTAGTCTTCGTTTTTCCAAACTAAATAGCCCCAAGTGTAATAACCTATCTTGGTATTGCAGACCCCTCAGTCCTCTAATAACCTTGGTCGCTCTTCTCTGCACCCGCTCCAGTTCAGCTATGTCTTTCTTATACACCGGAGACCAGAACTGTGCACAGTATTCTAAGTGTGGTCGCACTAGTGACTTGTATAGAGGTAAAATTATGCTCTCCTCATGAGCATCTATGCCTCTTTTAATGCATCCCATTATTTTATTTGCCTTTGTAGCAGCTGCCTGACACTGGCCACTGAATATGAGTTTGTCATCCACCCATACACCCAGGTCTTTTTCATTGACGGTTTTGCCCAGAGTTTTAGAATTAAGCACAAAGTTATACATCTTATTACTTCTACCCAAGTGCATGACCTTACATTTATCCCCATTAAAGCTCATTTGCCATTTATCAGCCCAAGCTTCTAGTTTACATAAATCATCCTGTAATATAAAATTGTCCTCCCCTGTATTGATTATCCTGCAGAGTTTAGTGTCATCTGCAAATATTGAAATTCTACTCTGAATGCCCCCTACAAGGTCATTAATAAATATGTTAAAAAGAAGAGGGCCCAATACTGACCCCTGTGGTACCCCACTGCTAACCGCGACCCAGTCCGAGTGTGCTCCATTAATAACCACCCTTTGTTTACTATCCCTGAGCCAGCTCTCAACCCACTTGCACATATTTTCCGCTATCCCCATTATTCTCATTTTATGTATCAACCTTTTGTGTGGCACCGTATCAAAAGCTTTTGAAAAGTCCATATACACTACATCTACTGGGTTCCCTTGGTCCAGACCGGAACTTACCTCTTCATAGAAGCTGATCAAATTAGTCTGACATGAACGGTCCCTAGTAAACCCGTGCTGATATTGGGTCATGAGGTTATTCCTCTTCAGATACTCCAGTATAGTATCCCTTAGAATGCCCTCCAGGATTTTACCCACAGTAGAGGTTAAGCTTACTGGCCTATAATTTCCGAGTTCAGTTTTTGTCCCCTTTTTGAATATTGGCAGCACATTTGCTATACGCCAGTCCTGTGGTACAGACCCTGTTATTATGGACTCTTTAAAGATTAAAAATAATGGTCTATCAATGACTGTACTTAGTTCCTGCAGTACTCGTGGGTGTATCCCATCCGGGCCCGGAGATTTGTCAATTTTAGTTATTTTTAGCCGCCGCTGTACTTCCTGCTGGGTTAAGCAGGTAACATTAAATTGGGAATTATTATCACTAGTCATATTGGCTGCCATGGGATTTTCTTGTGTAAATACTGATGAAAAAAAATCATTTAGCATATTGGCTTTTTCCTCATCCTCATCCACCATTTCACCCAGACTATTTTTAAGGGGTCCAACACTATCATTTTTTAGTTTCTTACTATTTATGTAGTGAAAGAATATTTTGGGATTATTTTTGCTCTCTCTGGCAATGAGTCTCTCTGTCTCAATTTTTGCTGCCTTGATTTGCTTTTTACAGAATTTATTTAATTTTCTGTATTTATTTAATGCCTCCTCACTAACTACTTCCTTTAATTCTCTAAATGCTTTCTTTTTGTCCCTTATTGCGCCCCTTACAGCTCTATTTAGCCATATTGGTTTCCTCCTATTTCTAGTATGTTTATTCCCATACGGTATGTACTGTGCCCAGGTCCTATCCAGGAGGCTAATAAACGTCTCCCATTTTCTTTGTGTACTTATGTCTCAGGATATCGTCCCAGTTAATTGCACCAAGATCATCTCTCATCCGTTGGAAATTTGCCCTCCTGAAGTTTAGTGTCCTTGTCACCCCTCTACTACACATCTTATTAAAGGTTACATGAAAACTTATTATTTTGTGATCACTATTCCCCAAGTGACCCCCAACCCTTATATTTGATATGCGGTCTGGCCTGTTGGTTAATATTAGGTCTAGCAGTGCCCCCCTTCTTGTTGGGTCCTGAACCAGTTGTGAAAGGTAATTGTCTCTCATAGTTGTCAAAAACCGATTACCTTTACTGGAATTGCAGGTTTCTGTTCCCCAATCTATTTCAGGGTAGTTGAAGTCCCCCATAATAATGACTTCTCCTTGAGTCGCAGCTTCATCTATTTGCTTTACGAGGATATTCTCCATTGCTTCCATTAGTTTTGGAGATTTATAACAAACCCTTATCAGTAATTTATTATTTTTTCCCCCTCCCCTTATCTCCACCCACAGGGACTCTACATTTTCATTAAATTCACTTATATTATCACGCCGGGTGGGTTTTAAGGATGATTTTACATACAGACACACCCCTCCCCCTCGCTTATCTGTACGGTCATTTCTGAACAGGCTATAGCCCTGCAAGTTAACAGCCCAGTCATGGCTCCCATCCAGCCACGTCTCAGATATCCCCACCATGTCATAATTATGCTCCAACAACATTAGTTCTAATTCGTCCATTTTGTTGGCGAGGCTTCTGGCATTAGTATACATGCACTTGATGTTCCTCTCTGTACCTCTATTCTTTCTTAAATTACTAACTGTTCTAACCCCACCCCCCATGCCACCGCCACCCCCAACTTCCTTATTTGTGCCCAGGTCTCTATCTGCACTATCTTCCCCTCCTATAAAATGAATACCCTCCCCCCCAATCCCTAGTTTAAACACTCCTCCAACCTTCTAGCCATTTTCTCCCCCAGCACAGCTGCACCTTCCCCATTGAGGTGCAGCCCGTCCCTAGCGTAGAGCCTGTAGACAACTGAGAAGTCGGCCCAGTTCTGCAGGAACCCAAACCCCTCCTTCCTACACCAATTCTTGAGCCACTTATTAACCTCCCTAATCTCTCGTTGCCTCTCTGGTGTGGCACGTGGTACAGGCAGTATTTCGGAAAATACCACGTTGGAGGTCCTTGCTTTCAGCTTGCAGCCTAATTCCCTGAAATCATCTTTAAGGACCTTCCACCTACCTCTAACTTAGTCATTTGTGCCAATGTGCACCATGACCGCTGGGTCCTCACCAGCCCCTCCCAGTAATCTGTCCATCCGATCAGCGATGTGTCGGACTCGAGCGCCAGGTAGGCAGCACACCGTCCGACGATCCCTGTCTTTGTGACAGATTGCCCCATCTGTTCCCCTAATAATTGAGTCCCCCACTACCAGCACCTGCCTGGCCTGTACTGCTCTCCTATTTCCCTCCTTACTGTAGCAGTCACTCCTCCGGCTTTCAGAGGACATGCCTGGCTGCAGCAGTGCTACCCCTGTACTGGCACCCCCCTCATCTGCCAACTTCATCAGGACTAGCCTCCCTGGCACTCTTCCCTCTACCCCGCTTTCTGAATGTCACCCAGCTAGCTACTTCACTGTCCTGCAGCTCCATCCTACCATCCCCCCTCATCTATCCCATTGAGCGTCTGCTCAGTGAGCAGAAGATTCCTCTCCATATTGTCTATGGATCTCAGTGTTGCCAGCTGCACATTTAGATTCAGAATCTGGGCTTCCAAATGCTCAACGTGCTCACATCTCGCACAGCAGTATGCACCCTCGACCGGCTGATCAAGGACTGCATACATGAGGCAAGATGTGCACTGGATGGCATTCACAATAGTGGAGCACATTTCCTAATGGGGATTGCACCACACAGAAATGTTAAATAAAAATAAATACAAAGTATTAATAAAATACAGACAGCAATTCAGTAATTCCTCCCTTGGAAACTCCCTGAATCCAAAGTCACTGAATCACAAGTCACACTTACCGCCATTCACACTTACACTCAGGTCACACTCAGCACGTTCACACTCGCTAAGCTGAAAATTTAAAGATTTTTTTTTTTTCCCCCTTCAGCAACAATCCTCCTTGCTGTTCAATGCTCTACCATAGCAGCACTAGATACGGCATATTAAATACAACAATAAATACACGGTTTAACGACATTACAAGGCAGCAAAATACATACAGTTAACCGGGACGTGTTTGGGGCACAAGACCGTTTTTAGGACCCCCTTACACAGGCACAGAGAATGAGAGGTGTCGGGCAGAAGACGGCGGCCACGGTGTACACAGATAGCAAGGGGAGATGGCGGCTGCAGTGTACACAGATGGCAAGAGGAGACAGAGGCTGCGGTGTACACAGATAGCAAGAGGAGACAGAGGCTGCGGTGTACACAGATAGCAAGAGGAGACAGAGGCTGCGGTGTACACAGATAGCAAGAGGTGACGGCGGCCGCGGTGTACACAGATAGCAAGGGGAGATGGCGGCTGCGTTGTACACAGATATGAAGAGGAGACGGCGGCCGCGGTGTACACAGATGGCAAGAGGAGACAGAGGCTGCGGTGTACACAGATAGCAAGGGGAGATGGCGGCTGCGGTGTACACAGATAGCAAGAGGAGACGGAGGCCGTGGTGTACACAGATAGCAAGGGGAGATGGCGGCTGTGGTGTACACAGATAGCAGGAGGAGACGGAGGCCGTGGTGTACACAGATAGCAAGAGGAGACAGAGGCCGCAGTGTACACAGATGGCAAGAGGAGATGGCGGCTGTGGTGTACACAGATAGCAAGAGGAGACGGAGGCTGTGGTGTACACAGATGGCAAGAGGAGACGGAGGCCGGGGTGTACACAGATAGCAAGAGGAGACAGAGGCCGGGGTGTACACAGATAGCAAGAGGAGACAGAGGCCGCAGTGTACACAGATAGCAAGGGGAGATGGCGGCTGCGGTGTACACAGATAGCAAGAGGAGATGGTGGCTGCGGTATACACAGATAGCAAGAGGAGATGGCGGCTGCTGTGTACACAGATAGCAAGAGGAGACGGAGACCGTGGTGTACACAGATAGCAAGAGGAGACAGAGGCTGCGGTGTACACAGATAGCAAAGGGAGATGGCGGCTGCGGTGTACACAGATAGCAAGAGGAGACAGAGGCTGCGGTGTACACAGATAGCAAGAGGAGATGGCGGCTGCTGTGTACACAGATATAGACACAAGGAGGAAAATACAGAGCAATGATTTACTGAAACAAATTTTAATTAGACAAATAGTAATAAATACATACAATGCAGATATAAGTAGTAAATAGCTAAAACACATAGCGAGTGCCCGAAAAATGCTAACATTGCAGATATAAGTAGTAAATCTGTGTACACAGATAGCAGGAGGAGACGGAGACCGTGGTGTACACAGATAGCAAGAGGAGACGGTGGCCGCGGTGTACACAGATAGCAAAGGATGTAAAGAGCAGGAAAAACACCGTAGGTGCATACTAGCACCCATATAACCGGGCACAATCACCCAAGTGGGGACCCAGTGGTGAAAATCCCTTGATGGATAAATGAAGCAAATGCTTCAACCTACCGTGAGCAGAGACCGGGTGGGGAGACTGGTGGGGAGAAACCCCAACGCGCGTTTCGTGGCCACACAGGACCACTTCCTCAGGGGGATAACACGTTACTGCATGAGAGGACCTTGAAATAACCCATGGCCCCGGTCACATGATGACCGGCGGCCAATGAAAGTAGCGCTGTCGGCGCATGCGCACTGCGCCCGACAGGTCCTAGCAGTGGATCAGGACGTCAGGCCGAGTGCGCACGCGCAGGGCACAAAAAGTACCCGGAGCGTGCCCACCGGGCCAGGAGACGCCGATCCACACCAGGACGAGGCGGGCAGCAGCGCGATGCGCACGGCCACAGTTGCAAGTAATATATAAGTGAGAAAGTTCTTATATGAGAGCACCAATGTAATGTGCTATCGATATCCATCACACAAATGGTTTAGGGAGTCCACCAAATAAAGCTGCATTCATAACAGTCCGATGCACAGGATAAATTAAATTATAAAAAATGTCCATTTTCTGTACATTGGATCCGTGAGACCAATCTCCATCTGTCAGATACAAGTCCATAAAGGTGCTGGTTTCTTGTCTCATCTTTGTGCAGATCCAATGGTGACTCCACTTTCGCCAAACTAGAGTGGTATCCACTGAAGCCAGAAATACATTTGCAAGGTGCATCATGCAGTATCGGGTCCATAAATCTCACTATTAATGTGAACAAAACAAAAATTAAAAAATACAGAAAAACATAAAAAATGTTAAAACCAAAAGTCCACCAGATGGCAGGAATGAGGACATCCAAGGGGGGAGGGACCACAATGATAGATTAATAATAACAGAGAAGCTGCAGGACGAGGAACCGTACCAGGCACATGCCCCCGAGCAGTGGGGCGGGGGGAAGTATGGAACCATGTCATAAGTAGGGGGCAAAACTGAGAGCCTCATTAAGGCCCACTGGTGACATAGTGCCAAGTCGCACTATCCATCTTGTTTCTTTCTGGGCAAGCAGCTTTTTATTGTCCCCACCCCGAATACCCAGATGTAAGGCATCAATTCCCCTCACTTTCAATAAATTTGTGTTACATTTATGTTTTAGCAGAAAGTGACGTGGGATTGGTTTAAGATCTGAGGTGTCGGTCACTGTCTTGGCCGCACCAATGTCCCGCACATGTTCACGAACACGGACTCTCAATTCCCGTGTGGTGAGTCCAATATAGATCATAGGACACGGGCACGTCGCATAATAGATCACGTTGGTTGTACTACACGAGATCCGCTCTCTAATATCGAATTCTTTTCTTCCATCAGCAGACGTGAAACTTGAACATCGAAGGACATTGGTGCAGGCAAGGCAGTGACCGCAGGGAAAGCACCCCAAATTTGGGCCCCTTGTTCCAAATGGATTACCCGGGGCGGGGACATAATGGCTGCGTACCAACAGGTCACTCAAGTTTTTGCACCTACGGGAGGTCATCTGGGGAGATGAACCAAGGGAAGCCGCCAGGGAGGGCTCAGCTCCCAAGACCGGCCAGTGTCTGGCGAGGATGGAGCGCATAGCTCTCCATTCATGATTGTAGGTGGAGATAAAACGAATAGTACCCGCCCCATCCCCACCAGAACGCCGGCCATGTGAGTGTAGGAGAGTCTCCCGTGGGGTTCTTCTGGCACGGTCGTATCCGTACTTGATGGATCGCCGGCTATACCCCCGGGCCAGAAAACGATCACGTAGATCAGAGGCTTGTGCCTCGAACCTAGACTCTGAGGAACAGATTCGCCTCATCCTCAGGAACTGTCCGATCGGGACGGCCCTCACAGTGGATGGATCATGTGCCGATGATGCGTGCAACAGTGAGTTGACGGAAGTCGATTTCCTGAAGACGTCCGCCTGGATACGCCGATGTGAGTCGACCTCCAGGCGAACGTCCAGGAAATCGACCGCAACATCACTGTAAGTATGTGTAAGTTTAATATTCCAGATGTTATCATTCAATGTATCCA
Source organism: Ranitomeya variabilis (assembly GCF_051348905.1). Classification (NCBI taxonomy): domain Eukaryota; kingdom Metazoa; phylum Chordata; class Amphibia; order Anura; family Dendrobatidae; genus Ranitomeya; species Ranitomeya variabilis. The sequence goes on from NC_135237.1 coordinate 30,131,057, forward strand.
TAAAATCACCGAGCTGCTGGACAGTCCCATCCCACAAAAATAGGATGTCATCTATGAAGCGATACCAGCACAGCACATGGGAGGCGGCCGGTGGGCCCTCGTCGCCGAACAAGAATCTCTCCCAGTGTCCCAGGAAGAGATTAGCGTACGAGGGCGCACAGGCCGCGCCCATGGCCGTGCCGCGCTTCTGTAAATAAAAGACATCTTTGAAAACAAAAAAATTGTGCTTAAGGGCGAAGTCGAGCAGCTCGAGGATTAAACCACATAGAGGGCCGTCCAGATCGGAGGCCCCGAGGAAGAAGCGAACCGCCTCAATCCCACGCGAATGTTCTATACAGGTATATAAACCCTCCACGTCTGCAGTGACGAGGAGGGTTGTCCTATCCACAAGGATGCCATCAACCCGCGCCAGGACGTCAGTAGTGTCACGAATATGGGAGGGCAATGTTTGGACCAAAGGTTTCAAATAGAAGTCAATAAATTGACATGTGTGGTCACACAGCCCACCAATTCCAGACACAATAGGACGTCCCGGGGGGCTGAGGGCATCCTTGTGGATTTTAGGTAACAAATAAAAGGTCGGAGTTCTCGGGGAGCGAACCATCAAACCATCAAAAACCTTCTTTGTAATAATACCTCCTTCAAAGGCCCCACAAAGGATCTGCTCCAACTCCTGCAAGTAAGTGGCCATTGGATTGAAAGACAGCCTGGCATAAGTATCTGGATTTCGAAGCTGGCGAAATGCCTCTCGTTCGTATTTGTCATTTGGCCAGACCACAATGTTCCCCCCCTTGTCCGCCGGTTTAAAAACAACGTCCCGCATAGATTGAAGCTGCTCAATGGCACAACGCTGTTTGGCGGTTAAATTGTCAAAAATCCGTCTAGTGGATAATTTTTTAAAGTCCTCACTAACTAGTTTAGTAAATATTTCAATTGCCGGACTTAAGGACAAGGAGGGGAACCTTGTGGATCTGGGCAAAATGGAGGACGGAAAATTACTTACATTTGGGCACTCCTGTTCCTCCAGCAAATCCTCTAGGTCACGAAGTGCCTGCGCCTCCACTGCACTCATGGATTGTGATGTTGCATCCCTTGTGTGCAGTTTTTTCAAGATCAACTTGCGGGAGAAAAGATGCAGGTCCTTTAGGGCTGTGAAATAATCAAATGAGTTTGTTGGAGAGAAGGTTAGACCCCTACTAAGAACATCCAACTGACACTCAGTGAGTATATGTTGTGACAAATTTAGTACCTGGAGACCTCCCTGACGGCTCCCACGGGCCATGGTACCCCCAGCTCCCCTGCTCCTGGCATGTTGCCTGGTAGTCATCCTTCTATCATCAGACTCGGATACCGGGATCTGTTCAGATTGGGAGGTGCCAGGCCTTACATCATCATCATGATTGGATCTGCCTGAAAGTACGGAGGTGGATCTAGATCGGGAATATGACGTATTTCTGGACCTGGGGCGAGACCGCCCCCATGGATTCCGCCATCTATACACCCTGGACTGTTGTTTGTCCTGAATATCTCGGTTAAACTTCTTAGCCTTTGTTATTTGGATATCATGAGCCCACTTTTGTAAGTCGGCATCCATTTCTTCATTGAATTTTTTCAATGCATCACCAGTCATCTTACTCTGCAGGCAGATCTGTAAATCATCAATTTCTTTTTCAATTGATTCCAAAGATTCATGGTTTAACTGTTTCAGCAGGACCATGAACCCCTTGGAACAAGTATTGGTCAGTGCCTCCCAATCATTTTTAAATTTGTCATCCGAAATGGGGAATGACGGGAACACCTGGATTCGGAGTCCGCGTGGAATCAGATCCTTATTAATATACATATCTAGGAACTCATGGTTCCACCATGTCCGAGTTCTCTTACGCAACAGTTCCTTAAAGCGATACACAACCTCCTGCAGCTCCTTGGAGGGTCCCTCAACCACCCCGTCAGCATTATCGAGACAAGCATCACTAATCTGTGCTCGCCAGGTGCAGTCACGTGCACGGAAGTCCATGTCTGAAAATGGGAGAGCTGTGAAAAACACAGAAAATAATAAACACAAAAATCCCATATACATCATGTGAGTATAGAACGGGGTCTGGCGGACAAAGCACGCCTATAGAGCCCCAACTCACCAAATCAGCTCTATTAAGCCATAGACACAAGGAGGAAAATACAGAGCAATGATTTACTGAAACAAATTTTAATTAGACAAATAGTAATAAATACATACAATGCAGATATAAGTAGTAAATAGCTAAAACACATAGCGAGTGCCCGAAAAATGCTAACATTGCAGATATAAGTAGTAAATCTGTGTACACAGATAGCAGGAGGAGACGGAGACCGTGGTGTACACAGATAGCAAGAGGAGACGGTGGCCGCGGTGTACACAGATAGCAAAGGGAGATGGCGGCTGCGGTGTACACAGATAGCAAGAGGAGACAGAGGCTGCGGTGTACACAGATAGCAAGAGGAGATGGCAGCTGCTGTGTACACAGATAGCAAGAGGAGACGCAGACCGTGGTGTACACAGATAGCAAGAGGAGACAGAGGCTGCGGTGTACACAGATAGCAAGAGGAGACGGCGGCCGCGGTGTACACAGATGGCAAGAGGAGATGGCGGCTGTGGTGTACACAGATAGCCAGAGGAGACGGAGGCCGTGGTGTACACAGATGGCAAGAGGAGACGGCGGCTGCGGTGTACACAGATGGCAAGAGGAGACGGTGGCCGCGGTGTACACAGATAGCAAAGGGAGATGGCGGCTGCGGTGTACACAGATAGCAAGAGGAGACAGAGGCTGCGGTGTACACAGATAGCAAGAGGAGATAGCGGCTGCTGTGTACACAGATAGCAAGAGGAGACGGAGGCTGCGGTGTACACAGATAGCAAGAGGAGACGGAGGTCGCAGTGTACACAGATAGCAAGAGGAGATGGAGGCTGCAGTGTACACAGATAGCAAGAGGAGACGGCGGCCGCGGTGTACACAGATGGCAAGAGGAGATGGCGGCTGTTATGGAACCCCCCAGCACCCAGAATATGTTGTGCAGTTATATGTATGTATAATAGGTTCAATGTGAGATGCATGTCCCTAATGCATCAGTCCAGAGGCTGCGCCCCTGGGCAGAGGGGACAAGATATCCCCTTTCTGACCTCCCCCCACCTTTGTAATTCTCACAGTAAATATCGGCAGGCTGCGGCTATTGTAATGTATGTCTGGCCTGCCGCTTTTCAATTGGCCTGCCCTCTGTATCTGTGTGATATATTCTGTGTCCTGTGAGTAAAGTGTTGACATACTGGAAATACGTGGAGAAGAAGTGATCTTTTATATGCGCCCATGTAACCAAGCAATTCCAGCCAGCGTCCTTCATTCAGACTCCAGCCAAAGCAGAGTGGACCTCCTGAAACACGGGGTGGTACTGAAAGAAGTACTCCAGTACAGTAGACCCCGTTACAGCGGCCGTGGTGTACACAGATAGCTAGAGGAGACGGAGGCCGTGGTGTACACAGATGGCAAGAGGAGACGGTGGCTGCGGTGGACACAGATAGCAAGAGGAGACGGAGGCCATGGTGTACATGTAGCCAGGATAAGGTGAGTATAAGCCTTTTTTTACATTTTGCCAATGAATGGGGGACATAAGGGGGGCTGGCTATGGGGGACATATGGGAAGCTGGCTATCGGGGACATTTGTGGGGCTGGCTATGGGAACATATGTGAAGCTTGCTATGGAGGAGATATATGGGGCTGGATGTGGAGGACATATGAGGGGCTAGCTATGGGGGCATATGTGGGGCTGGCTATGGGGGACATATATGGGGCTGGATGTGGAGGACATATGAGGGGCTGTCTATGGGAGACATATGGGAGGCTGACTATGGGGGACATATGTGGGGCTGGCTATGAGTTACATGAGGGGCTGGCTATGGGGGACATATGTTGGACTGGCTATGGGGGACATATGTTGGACTGGCTATGGGGACATATGTGAGGCTGGCTATGAGTTACATTAGGGGCTGGCTATGGGGGAAATATGTGTGGCTGGCTATGTGGGACATATGTGAGGCTGGCTATGGGGGACACATGTGGGGCTAGCTATGGGGGACATATGTGGGGCTGGCTATGGTGGACATATGTTGGGTTGGCTATGGGGGGACATATTTGGGGCTTGCTATTGTGAACATTAGAGGTTCTGGCTATGGGGGACATAAGAGGGCTTGGCTATGGGGGCATAAGAGGGGCTAGCTATGGAGAACATATGAGGGGCTGGCTATGTGGGACGTCAGAGTCCTTTTCCTGCTGGTCTCGTTAGCGAGCCATCTCCAGGAACAACTAAAAGAGCAGAGGGGGTATTGGGATCAGCAGGGTCCATGGCCAAAGCATTCTGTCAAGCTGGTGGATCATGGTCCCACTGTGCCATGAGCCGGGCATACCCTGGAGGGCCATGGCTGAGTGGCTACCTGGCTTTCACTAGATTCCCTGATGGTAGACTTAGGCTCAAACTGCAGGTAACTACTAAGTACCACTCCAGGGCAGTCCCCGAATCTGTGACAGCTGACCCCAGGGGTCAGGTGCACAGACACAGACTCGTAGTCACTGACAGGACAGGATGCTGGTGCTGGCTTAGACAATGTGGATTCTGGAACACTAGACAGAATGGAAACTAGTGCTTTCAGACAGGATGGGTTCAATACTCAGGATCAGATTCGGACAGAATGGACAAGGAACAGGTTCATGGTTCTAAGTAACTGTACCGGAGGTGGGAACAGGGAAGAATGCATTTAGCAGCTTGAGACTAAGTAAATGCTGATGTTGCTCAGACACCTCCCTACAAGGGAGGGATCTTTAAATACCTAATGCCTTCCAGCTATAGGCTGGGGACATTTCCAGAGTGCGCGCGCTGCCCTTTTAAAAAGCGGTGAGCACACATGTTGCCAGGAGTCCTGCATGTCATGTGCAGGTCCTGGGAACAGGAAGCCGCCGCAGGAACCGGAACAGAGCATCCGTGGTGGTGAGTATATGAGCGTCCCTTCCGTGAGGAGGAAGAGGGATTATGCAGGGATGCCGGCGTTACAGCCACTTTGACAGAATGCCCTCTTTGTCACAGGTAAGGTTGTGAAATTATTAGACCTTCCCTGGTCATTTAGTATTGTGAAATGGAATCTACAATTAACAACTGATCAATAACATTGTTGTAGACTACACAACTCACAGAGCTAGAATGTTGAGTGCTGAATATCATGACATACCCACTGTTGTATCACTGATGACAATGTTGTATACCGCCTCGGAAAGTGACATCAGCACAAGAACTGGATGTCAAGAACATCATGCAATGGGTTTCCAAGGTGAAGCTATTGACCACAACCCATGCTCAATGTCAAGCAGCTGCTTGAATGATGTAAAGCACGTCATCTCCGGACTCTGGATCAATGGAAATGTGATGAACTATGTTTCACCATCTGGTAGAGAAGAGTAAATTGATTCAAGTCAAATCAAATTCATGTTGAGGTTCAAAAAACCCATAACCCAAATTTTTGGCAAAATGTCAGACACAGAAAGATTATGTTGAGCTTTCTAACAAGTCTTTTATTTCATCGCTGAATTAGGAAGCTCAGTACTGCTTTATTATCACCTCCATACTTCTGCTGCTTCTGACTGTGTGCCAACTAATGAATGAAGAACCGAAATCTCTCTCTGTGTGCTGTGCTCTGTGTGGGTCACATCATAGCAGATAGTCTTTGCCCACTAGCTCAGAAAGAAGTGAAAATTAAAGATAGAGCCTGCAAAAGCAGAATAAAAACCTGTGAAAATGCAGGATATAAATCACATAATGGCTAGAATCAATAAAATGTCAGATGCAGAAAGATTATGCTGAGCTTTCTAACAAGTCTTTTACCTCACCTTTGAGCTAGGGAGCTATCTCCTCCATACTTCTGTCTGTGTGCTAACTAATGAATAAAGAACAGGAATCCCTCTCTGTGTGCTGTGCTCTGTGTGGGAAATGTCATAGCAGCTAGTTTTCCCCCCACTAGCTCAGAGTGAAGTGAAAATTAAAGATAGAACCTACAGAGGAAAAAACTGCTGAAAATGCAAGTCCCATAGTAGCTAGAAACTGTTATCCTTCATGCACGAAAAGATACTGGGAAGTTTAGTTGACCTTTAAACATCCAAATTTGAAATTTTCTAAATGATTTTTATTTTTTATTTTTGGTACTTTGTTTAAAACATGTTGTTATTAGTGTGCATCTCCTTAAAACTCCAACAAGTGCCCATTAAATGCAATAAACCTGCATCTTATTATCACCCCTGCAAAAAAAAAAAAATCATAAATGCTGTTTCCGTATCCTCTGCACACACATGTACAAAAAAATAAAAATTTTAAAAAAAACTTACCTCCATCCAGTCTGAAACCTCAACCAGTCAGAAACACATCATCTATAGTAATATTTAAACTGGAATAGCTTCAAAGAATCCAGTAAAAAACATATAAATATCGTCCATTTCCCATACATCTGTTTGCTGTTACATCCAGCACTTTTTCAATAAATAGACGGTAACGTTCTGTATAAAACTATTGACTCCGCTCCCGAGACATTGATGTAGTTATATATCCCCGTAGCTCACGGCCTTTTCCTGTCCGCCCCCCTTTACCACCCCCGCCCCCCACAAAAAACACTTTATCATTTTCCAAACCTGAAATTTCACTTCTTCATTCAGGGTTATAATATATACAATAAATAACCAAACATCCAGAGCGAATGTAATCAGCCAAGCCGGTGATTTCCCTGTTTATTTTTTGAGGATTCTTTTTGGAGAATATGACATCACCTCATTAACGGACCCTGCTCAGGAAAGCCCCATAATACCCAGAAAAGTTTTGTCTTATTTTATAAACTTTTGATGAAATTGTAACAAACTTGTTGACCGGAATTAATTAGGGATTGTAAAAGGAGGAACACAAGCCACTTAGAGCATGAGTTATGTGGGGGGAAATGTGTACGGAATAGGGTCTTCCGAAGTTAATCATTCCAGGCTCTTATGGTCGGAGGGAGGAGAGCTTCGGAGATTGCAAAATCATTACCACCATAAGCATTTGTCATTTTGTCTTTTAGGATTATAACTAGTTTACAGTAAAAAAAAAAAGAGTTTAATCTCTGTAAAGTCTAAACTTTTGCAACTTTTTAATTACTTTTTTTTTTTTTTTAATCAATGAATGGGAATAATTTTGCTTGAATCGAGAGTTTAAAATCCTATACAGACCTAATGCTTCTCACAGCTGAAAGTTTGCAGCAATTGTACCCCAATCAAGCAATACTAGGCATCAACGGCACAAATCTGTCGCCTTTCCTGGTACTTTGCTTTAATGTCTCAGAGTAAATGCTGCATGTTCTGCAGGCGTCCGCACCACATGAAGCAATAACAATCTTCTCTGGTTATTAATGCATTTGCTGCATTTCTTTTATGTGTTTTCCCCCTTATTTGATGCATTTTTTGGTGCAGATTAGGACAGAAAAGCTTTGATTCTGCTCTTCAAAATGCAACAAATGTTGATTTTACATGTGTTTTTTTTTTCAGGTTCCACATAGAGGTTTCTAGAGAGAAAAAAGCAACAAAGGTGCACAGTTCAGCGTCATCTTTAAGCGCAAAGTGGGCACAGTTTTCATGAAGTCACATCCACTATGAAGTATAAACTGCTTGTCAGAGGCTGCAATGGAGCTTCAAGTATACAACATTTTCAGTGCTGCTGACTGCAACGATAGAGGTTGTGAGTTTGATTTCCTGGGAGACTGGATCACAAGAAAATAAAATTACATTTTTGTAATTGTTTTTCATTATTCTGCAGTAATTTTAAAAGAAGTAAAAAATCTGACCTTAATTTTCCCTCTAGAATACAGGTACATAGAAATACACTGCTATGTACAGTTGTATCTCTATGGACCTGTATAATCTGCCTGTGGGATCACTGCCTGCAATGCAGCTTCAAATATACAATGTTCTCCCATCTTTGTGAGTGCAAGTTGTGGCTCGTAGCATTAGCCGCTGCCTGCAATGATAGAGGTCATGGGTTTAGTTCCCAGGAGACCAAATCAGAAGAGAATTGCTTATTTTATTAATATGAGTTTGTGTAGAGATGCCAGCCAGCTCTGGCCCCCAAAAGAAGGCGCTACAGAGTGATAAAAACATTGGCGAGAAGAGAGTGAGCGGAAGTCGGAACAAGGAACTATGGAGTTGTAATTGGAAAGCCATAGAAGTGCATGATGCTGCATAGTCTAAGTGCCATGTGCCTGAGGTCTAAGCAGAAACGTATCAGTCTGGGGTCCATAATATTCATCATATCAATCAAAGGATTGCTTAGGCTGGATACGATTGTAGCAAACCCTCACCTGTGATAAATGCCACCTCTATATCGATTTTCAGTTTTTGAAAAAATATGCAGAAATGTTTAATTGAAAATAAGCTCAGACCTCAAACTGAAGCAAAAATGATCAAGAAGCTTGTGAGCTTTTCATAGCACACTGATTAACCCTTTAAGGACCCAGACTTTTTTCATTTTTGCACTTCTATTTCAGTTTTTCCATCAGTGTAGACATACGAAGGCTTGTTTCCGGGATGAGTTTCATTTTAATTTATAGCGTACAGAAAAACAGGAAGAAAATACCAAGTGGGGTGAATTGTTGAAAAGAAAAAACACAATTCCGTTATAGTTTTTTGGGTTTGTTTTTACGGCTTTTGTTGGCAGTAAAAATCACACCGAAATTTGATTCAGTACAATTGTGGCAATTTTATACAAGATTATAAAGGGTTTTTTTTTGTTTCGGTGGTTAAAAAATGCCTGGACCTTGTAAAAAAAAAAATAATCTGTTTTTGTCACCATATTGTGAGATTTGTAACTTTTTTATTTTTCAGTAGATCTGTGTGAAGACTTGTTTTTGTGCACTAAGCTGCCGTTTTAATTAGCGCTATTTTTGGGGACATATGCTATTTTGAGAGGGGTTTTTTTGCTTTTTTTATTCTATTTTATTTTAGGAAGTGTGGCGACCAAAAATTGACAATGCCGGTACTTAATTTTTTACTTTTCGGTGTTCAATGTACTGTTTAAATCTTTTTATTTTTTGATACATTGGACTTTTTCACATACCAAATATGATTTTTTTCCCTATTTTGATTTCTTTGTTTTGAACAGGGGAACAGGAGGAATTGGAGGTGATTTCAACTTTTTTATATTTTTTAGAAAACTTTTTTTTTATTTTTACTTTATTTTTTATTCTCCTTACGAAACTTAAACCAGTGATTGCTTATACTATAAACGTGACCATTACACTGAATTGCAGTATACAATGTAATTATTGAGATTCTCCTGTGATGCTCCTCTTGTGGCTAGGCTTCTTAGGAGGACTAAAATGGCAGCCATGGGGGGCCTCCATCAGCTGATGGTAACATATCTCCTCCCCACAATTATGATGTGAAATGCCAATGGGAGCCAATGAATCACACCAATTAAATACATCTGTCAGTAATTGACAGCAGCAGGTAAATGGTTAACAGCAGCGATTGGAAATAGTTCAGACAGCCGTTGTTAGAGACATATGCTCCTCTGTAACCCGGCTGCCTCAGCTCCTGAGTCCTCTCTGTAGGGCACTGAATGAACTATTACAAAAATGTGCATAAAGAGTTGTTAAGGGTTGAAATCATGCCTAAACTTTTCAGAATCACCTGTCATGTGTTTACAAGAGCAATAACCCAATTTCTGACCATTATATGACTTATATTCTTGGATCCATTTTCACTAGTTTTCCCTTCTACAGATTTCATTTCTAATTTTCAGTTGTCTCTGAGCTAGTGGGAGAAGACTTGCTGCTATGATGTCTCCCATATGCAGCACACACAGACATGAGGGATTCCTGCTCTCCTGTCTATATGAAGCACATAGACCGAAGCAGCTTCAGCATGGAGGACGTTATTACTGAGCAGCGAGATTCAAGAGCTGATATACCAATCCAAGATACAAAATTGCCAATATCCATTATTGGGGTCCTTTTCCTCTTCTTTCCACAGCTGTGAATATACATGTTCTCTCTATCACCTAGCCGAGTGGGTGGACTCTTCCTGGCATGATATCAGATCTGTGTTACATCCTCTGAGCTGAACAAATGGCTCCCCCATCCCTATCACAGCATATCTTACACGGAAGCTGCACCTACATCCCCCTTATTTTCCTACCTCTCATCTCCTCTATCTCATTGCTATATTACAGAAAATCAGCTTTGTAGTGCCTTAGGACATGACAATATTACAGACAACTTGCAAGCAGGGAAAATAAACTATGATATTGGTAATTGCATACAATACAAGACAGAAACCTGACTTAAATTGTTATTAGGGAAAATGCCTGTGAGCATATGCAGTATAAAACTCTGCTCCTCCTTTTGTAAGAAGAGGCCACTCATACTGCTGTCTACTCAGTCTATCTGATCTAATACTGGAGATACCTGGAGTGCTAAGGTAAGAAGAGACTGTGCACACTGCTGTTACCCTTTCTGATCTTATACTGGGGATACCAAGGGTGCTGAGGTAAGAAGAGACTGTGCACACTGCTGTTACCCTTTCTGATCTTATACTGGGGATACCAAGGGTGCTAAGGTAAGAAGAGACTGTGCACACTGCTGTTACCCTTTCTGATCTTATACTGGGGATACCAAGGGTGCTGAGGTAAGAAGAGTCTGTGCACACTGCTGTTACCCTTTCTGATCTTATACTGGGGATACCAAGGGTCCTGAGGAAAGAAGAGACTGCTCACACTGCTGTTACCCTTTAGGCTTCTCACACTACTGTCTACCCTGTCTAACTGATCTACTACTGGGAATACCAGGAGCGCTGAAGTAAGACGAGGCTGCTCACACTGCTGTCCATCCTGTCTTTCTTATCTAAAATTAGAGATACCAAGGGTGCTGAAGAAATAAGAGGCTGCTCACACTGCTGTCAACCCTGTCTATATGATCGCATACTCTAGAGACCAGGAATGCTGCTGAGGAAAGAAGTGGCTCCTCATACTGCTTTCCACCCTGTCTACCTGATCTTATACTGGAGAGTCCTGGTTTGCTGAGGAAAGAAGAGGCTGCTCACACTGCTGTTCACCCTGTCTATCTGATCTAATACAGGACATACTAAGTGTGCTAAGGAAAAATGTGGTTGCTCACACTGCTGTCCACCCTGTCTAACTTATCTAATACTGGAGATATCAAGAATGATGATGTAACAAGAGGCTGCTCACACTGCTTTCCATCATGTCTATCTGATCTAATACTGGGCATACTAGGGGTGCTGAGTTAAGAAGAGACTGCTCACACTGCTGTCCACTCTGTCTATCTGATCTAATACTGGAGATGCACTCTGTTTCTCTGATCATTGTGACATCAAATACCATATTTGTACTGTTTCACCTTTACCTATGCTTGTTCACGCAGATATTTCTGGTAACAGCCTCATCTGGTTTTGCTTTCTATTTTGCTAATGTTTTAGAGTCTGTAGTGAGGTAAAGTTTACTACTCATTGGAGAAAATTTAAAGGGGTCATGTTATGGGTGTGTCAGGTGTGACAGACAGTCATCATGGATCCGGCTGTAGAAGGTCTTTGTGTTTAGCTCAAGCACCTTCTTGATTTTTGCATCTCTGTTATGGAGCGATATCCTTCTCCCTCTATGACCCAATAGTTACCTTCACCTTGTGCTAATCACACACCTGTGCTGAAGATTTAAATACATTCAATTGCTGGAGCATGGTGCGGGTATTAGCTCTACTTGCCTCACTCTTATTGGAAGTTCTAGTAGTTGGTTAGTGTCTTCTCTGAGGACCCTTGGAGGATTGCTGGCGTGATGTCAAGGTTGTCCACTCAAGTTAAGAGTTTCCTCCATCCTTCTACCCTCTCTGTCTTTAGCTTTAGTGTTGACTGACTAACGCTCACCTCGTCCCCTCCCTATGTAGGGCTTATTGCTAAGGTCAGGCAGGCTTAGGTTCCTGCTCATTATACCTGCCCTTCCTGGAAGTATGCATAACACATACATACCCATCAGTCCTGGCTAAGAAACCAGTGATTCACCGCAGCACACAGTGCATGCACTGGGGGGATTCATAAGTCTGCAGTCACACAGAGTGACTGCAGACTTATCATTTAGGCCTCCAGCAGTACAATGGAGTTGTTACTTGCCAACCTTCTAACGATAATGAAATGACTCTGTTCATTCTGTCCTAGTCTCCACATTATAGCTGACAAGTTAGCTGCAGAAAACTGAAAGTGTCCGCATATTGTCTATGGTCTAGTGGCCTCTTTGGAAAATGAAGATTTTTAAAAGTGTGCTTTAACAAAAAGTTATACATTTCTGACTTTAACAATACATCATTTTCTTATAATATATTCTCCACGCACAGTAGCAGAAGGACACATTCAAGTCTAGGAGGTTATTTTTTATTCATTTTTAAAAGTAGACATTACTTGAAGTAACTGTCACCTTCAAAAGGGAGTTGTCTAATAACCTTTGAGGCCCAATATTTTGTTAAAACAACTCTCCCTTGCTATAGAAAGGTCATTATACATTTGTCACAGGGTTGTATTTTATTTGCCTCCTTCGCTGAGACTGGCATGACGGCTTTCCTGCATACATGATGGCCTCCACAATGGCATGGGCACCACAGTGTGAAGTCTGAACCATGCCTCCTCTGCCGGGGACATGACAAATGTATGGTCATTGCAAGGGTGGGGACCTGATTTAAAGTCTGTGTCCACCCTGGGATCCTGTTAGTCTACGGGGACATTCTATCTGACCTTACACAATCGTTGAGCTGATAGCTATCTCTCCCGACTGGCCGATACACGGGAGCGCTCCAGTGTTCTCAATGGCAGAGCCACTTCGAAACTCCTCTGGCAGTGGCTTATCTGCCCAAGAAAAGAAGGATCGATCACTCAAACTTCAACTATTGGATTGTTGCCTTCCCAGATATCATCTATAGATGGAGAGTCCGGAGGTGGATGGTTGGCCAAAATCAGCGAGTTTCGAAAACTTTTACCTAATGTGTATGGGTTTCTTAATTCTGCCGATGATCCATGGTGTCACCCTGCATAGAACTTCCTGCTTTGATCATCTGTAAAACTTCAATTT